>NC_048225.1:21581649-21658921 GCF_002007445.2 Ailuropoda melanoleuca | reverse complement strand
AGCCTACAATCTCACAGATATGAATGGCAGGAGCAACAGGCATCTTTCTGACGTCAGAGTCCGAACTGCATAGTCCTGCTGGTCCGCTCGCATTCACACACTGCTCCCATGAGACACCTGCTGTGTTTCCACTTCTAGAGACATCTCCAGTTTTTTACTTCTCAGCAAAGCATAGATAACATACAGCTCCCCAGTCCACTGAACTCACAGGACCTTCCCAGGTCAGATTCTCATTTCCACCCACTTCTGGAGAGTTCTAATTAGCTTCTAACATCTCCTCTCACCCCTTTCCCAGTCCTGCCCATCCTCAAGGGCCACAGTGTTTTATTATGAAGATATCCTGGTCACCAACAGTATCAGAAACAAAAAGACTAAGAGAAAGTTAATTTTGTCCTCAAAATCCAAACAAGGGCTAATGTCTGTTGTTGTTGCTGCTGTTCTTGTTCACCTAATTTTAGTAGAGTGGGTGGGATTCCTATCGTGTTATTGCCACACAGAGACCTGAGCCCAGACAAGCCTATGAAGACCAAGCCACCAGGACTCCTGCCTCATTCTGCAGCCCACTGACATGTATGGGGCACAGCCTTCACGGAACTCTCCCAGGTAGACCAGCACACCCTGCTCCCAAGATCACGATAGTGCTGTGAAAATTGCACAGCTACTCTCTTCTCAGAGTGGCTTCCGGTCCCCAGAGTGATAACAGAGTAGCTTCTTTCCCTGGGTAGGGAATGAAACAACTTGATAGGAGGAGGGAAAGCATTTGAGTTGACAAGTGAAGTGATTTTTTAACCTTCCAAATTCAGTTGTTTGTGCGGGTAGTGCAAGGGTGAAGGAGAAAAGAGGCAGGCATGAAGGCTTCAGCAAGTCAGACTTTTCAGGGGAACAAAGAAGGCGTTTGTCAGAGCAGAGAGCTGCGTAAACCCACCGAGAATTCAGGCAGTTAGCACCTTGGTGGGCCCCTGCCTTTGCAAGCTGTGACCTAATTTCGAGAGATGCTGCTTATATTGTTTTCCAGATAAAAGCAAGCAATAGCAAAAGCTCTCCTGGATGAGGCTTTGACATCAGAAAAAATCATCTTGACTCAAGTGACTAATCCCCCTCTCAGCCCTCCTCCCGTACCCCAACCCTGCACCCTTCCCTCTCCCTTTCGTTTCCCAAATCTTTGGCAGAACTGCCAGACCCCAAGCCATCAACAGAAAGAGACGGAGAGATATGTGCCATCACCCCCTGTCCACTGTGGGTGAGACCCATGGTTAGCGCGGTCTTGGCCAGTGGGTGAGCTGGGAACGTCTCTCAGGGCCTTCTCCCTTCCCAATTAAAATCCAGCCATTTAGCTGCCTTTTTCAAAAGGCCAGGAAAGAGCAAAGTGTTACCTCTGGGGTAAATGAATGGCAGTCTGCAAACCCCTGTCCTTTTACATAATAGGCCAGTAATAATATGTAGGGAGAGGAGGCAAAAGCTTTGGAGAAGCAAATCCTTAAAACACTCGTGATTTGAAGTAAAATTGAAAACACTGAGGCAGAGTGGAAGGCAAAGGGAAGAAATATTGTCCTGAAGTTCAAGAGTCAAGGGTCTGTGCTTCTAAGGGGCTCAGACCTCCCACGATGTCAGGCTCCGTGGCTGTCCAGTGGGAGGGACATATTTCACCCCCTCCAGACAGAAGCGGAAGAGGGAGTGGGGGCCATCATGTGCTTAGGTGGGGCAAGAGAAGGGCATCCCTCCAAAGCAATGGAGCCTCCTAGATTATATAAGCTCCTCTTCATCTTTTTTTTTTTTAAAGATTTTATTTATTTATTCGACAGAGATAGAGACAGCCAGCGAGAGAGGGAACACAAGCAGGGGGAGTGGGAGAGGAAGAAGCAGGCTCATAGCAGAGGAGCCTGATGTGGGGCTCGATCCCATAACGCCGGGATCACGCCCTGAGCCAAAGGCAGACGGCTTAACCGCTGTGCCACCCAGGTGCCCCTCCTCTTCATCTTTAAGTTACATAGAGAGTCTCTTCTCAGCAGAAATTCCTTTCTCAGAGGTCTTCCCAGAAAGACCAGTTCTCTAGCCATCTTTAACATTTTAGAGGAAGATATGCAGAGGTAGGGAAAAAGGACACGTCATTCACTTAAAATTCCTTTCAGTTTATATATTCTGGTTTCGTCTACCTGGGATTCTTTTCCCTAGCTCTGAAGTGGTCAAAGTCTTGGATGCCAAGGAGAAAACATCCTTCCGCAGCTTTAAGTGACACACTCAGTGTCCCCAGTGGAGAAGGTGCCCCCCCACCCCCCACCCCCACCAGGTGTCCTAACCACAAGCCTCACTCATCAGCCTAGTGAAACTGAATGCAGAGATCCGAAGACAAAGAGATTCTCAGAGGAGAAATTAATAGGTCCTGGGTCCCCTGGGAGCCAGAGGCCCATGGTAGGAAGATTCAAGGACATTAAACTCTTGAATGCGGGGTTGTGGCCTCCCTGTGACTGAGGTTGAGATATGTGCGAGGCTTTGGTCCTGGTGTGGCAGGTAATAAAGACACAGGGGCCCTTACCTGAAGGAAGTTCCCCTATGGGGAGACATTGCGAGATCTCCCCCTGGGTCCTCATATAGGCATTTACGAGATATCTTTTCAACTACCCTTTTCAGTATGACTGATTATGGCTATAGCTGGAACAAAGGAGTCATTTTCCACTGGATAGCCCGAGAGATGAGAGAAACGTCAAGGGCCTCCCTGCCCCTGACTACTTCCCATTTCCAGGTCTCATCATGTATTACCCCCCATCGAGTCAGTGAACCTGCAGGATCAGGCCTTGGTCTTACTGCATCTTGCCCAGCTTCTTCCACTAGTCAGATGGGCTCTGCTCATTGCCCTGGCCGGTGACATGGCACCCTGAGCGCTGCCGGGACAGAGCTGGGCCTCAGAGTCCAGTGATCTTGCAAAGCACTCCAGTGTGGCACTTGGAGACGCGTGTAAAACACGCATGCCGCTGAGGTTGCTTTCTGCCAGGCGCTCTCCGGCCTTTGCACCGCACTTTGCATCTGTCAGAGCAGTTTTGGATCCATTTCCCTACTTGAATTTCATGGCCCCTGTGAGCTGTCATTATCTGCATCTTCCAGGAAGAAAAAGAGGCACCAGAGAGCAACTCCCCCCCACACTCAAACACCTAGTCCCTGACAGAGGCCAGGAGCTTGGCATCTGGCTGGGTGCAGCTGGAGCCCCTTCTGCCACCCTGGCCCTGCGCACCCTCCCATGAGCACTTCACATCCCACTTCCTCTAAGAAGCCTTCCTGGATCAGGCCCCAGGGCAGTCTCTTCCGTTGGACCATAGAAAGCTCACTGCCTCTCTCAGTTGCCTGGTTATTCAATCACTCTTGTTTACTTAACTTCTCAGGTGTGCACATATATCCTTTCCAAGAAAATTATAAACAAGTTGTCTGGCATGAGCTTTATTATACCTGCTCCCTTTCTCCCCTCCCCCAACAAAACCCAATTAAGAATGTAGGAGACATTTAACAAATACCGTTGGATGCATGAATGAATGACTTTTTAAATCAAATATAAATTAAACGGGTGTCTCATCCAAAGCAGAACTTCTTTTTGCCATTAACCCCTGTAGAGCTTTTTCTAATGGGAGGAGGAGACCCGCGAGGCAGCTGGTCCTTCTGTTGCTGTTTCACAGAAGAGGACCTTGGGGAGGGAAATCTAAAGGCCTCTGACCTGGGGGATGGCCCACGGAGTGAAAATTTGAGATTCCAATTTTTGAGAAATGTGCAATTGGAGAAAATGAAGATTTCGAAAAAGAGGAAATTTTCAGAGTTCCCCGTTTGGAGTAGTAGTAACAGGGGTCATCATGATGGGGTTCTATGAACAGCCTGGGTGTTTGGGAGACATAGAGGACGCTGTATTGTATAAGGACTCTGTGCAGGGCTGCAGAATCAGAGATCCCCGGGGTTCTAGCCCCTCTGTGTCCTGATCTAATGGAGGACTTTGGGCAAGTAAGTTACATGACCTCTCATCCGCACTCCCCTGCCTTGTGAAGTAGAGACCATGAGCGCATCCGCACCACAGGGCGTCAGGGGGATGGGAGGACACAAGGCGTGGAAAGTGCCTAACACTGTACCTGACATTACATCGTGCCCAAGGTATGGTAGTGATTGTGACTATGGCCACAGACTCCCTGAGGAAGAGTGACGCAGGCCGCCTCTCCAGCCTTGGTTCCTCTTCATGCCCTAAGAAAAGAAGCTTACTGCCCATCAGCCCACACGGACTCCAGCCCTGGCTCATTGGCCAGAGGGTGTCAATTCCACCTAAAGAACCAAAAGTCATCAGAAATACCGAGGCCTCAACCTGAAGAAGTCCATCCTTCCATTCTGAGGAACTGAAAGCCCAGTTTGCCAGTGACCCCCTGAAGCTTCGGTTCTTCTTAGAGGAATTCTCCCGGCGGATCAGACGCCATGTAAGCCCGCCACCCTCCTGGCCCAGAGTTAATAAGGCCTTGCTGTTAGAACTAGGTCGACTTTCCCTTTCTGCTTCATTCTCCCGCTGGCACAATGACTTCCTCCACCTTCTTTGAAATATCTGAATTCAAAAACGTTAATTAGGGACTTCCCACGACTTTATGGAGGTGTCATGATTAGACCTATTATTACCACCCCAAATGGGGAAATTGAACATCTACTGCTTTATGAACCCTTTATCACAATTAATGCTGCCTCCAAAGCTTCCCATTTATTGGGTTCTCCGGTATAATCATTCCTTATATGTGTTTCAGGACCTTGTACAAGTACAAATAATTTAAACTAATTAGCTTATTATAAAAAAGGAATGAAAACAAATGGCACATGAATGAATTGTGAGGTTTCATATGGAATTAATATCTCCCTAATACCCACAAATTTGGTAAATTCATTATGCATCTATAATCAAACCTGATGAATCCCCTAGATAATTCAGAAGTAATTATGCATGAACTGCTGCCATTTATTTTAAAGCACTACCAAAATAAGAGATTTAGCCTCAAGATCCAGCTAGGCTCCAGGATAACTAGCACTAACCTGACATGTCCTGTCAGAATCAGCCAGTAGAAATTACACTGCCTTTGCATCCCCCTGACACCTCCCCTGACATCTGTAAAAAGCAGCACAGGCTTAAGACACATTCCCTGCTTGAACCATGGGGTTGAGCTTTCCCTGGGATTTGTTCGTGAGATCTGGGGAGGGACAGAGAGGGATCCCCAGTTGGAACAGCCAGCAAGACCCTGGGAAAGCTTGCCCAACATACACGGTCACCAATTCCCAAGAGCCATCCTTAGTCTAGCATAGGAGTCCTGTGGCAAGGGACCATTTTGTCCTAGCAGTGTGGATTCCAGCTCTTTTCCAGGAGTATTCCCCTGTAGTAAAATCAGGGCCATGATTTTAGCAGGCTCATTCAACCAGGCAAAGTGAAATTTCCTCCCCTCTGAGCTACCATAGCTTTTTATTTCTAGCTCTCTGAAAATATAACTCACTATTTATTTTCAGATACAGCTCCTACTTGATCAGATGTTTCTTCAAGATTATGACAGTGCTATTTATTACATATATTCATTATACATATGTATGTATCTATATATAACAAGTATTTATTAAATATTTGTGTGTCAGGCATTGATACATCAGTAAATAAAACAGACAAGTATCAAAGTCTTCATGGAGTTGACATTCTAGTGGGGGAGACAAAACGATAGCAAATAAGTAAGATAAATAATATATCAGACGGGAATAAGCACTGTAGAGAAAAATAAAGCAGGTAAAGGGATATGGGAACAGGGATACGGACAGGAGTGGGGTGCTAATTTTGAATAAGGTGGTTAGTTCCTGAGAAGCTGACAACTGAGCAATGTCCTGAGGAAATGAGGAACTGAATCATGTGGATAACTAAGGGCAGCGCGTCTCAGACAGAGGAAACAGCAAGTGCAAAGGCCCTGAGGCAGGAACATGCCTGCCATGTTTGAGGAACAACACAGAGGCTAGAGTGACTGGAGCAGAGGCACCAAAGGAAGAGTAGGGGATGACGTTAAAGAGGGAACAAGACCATGTAGGGTGCTGTAAATCATGAAAAGGGTTTTGTCTTTTACCCTGACATGAGAAACCTCTGGATGCTTTTGAACAGAGAAATGACACCATCAGACTTAGGTTTAAAGCATCACTCAGACTGCTGTTTGGGGACGAGAGTAGCGGGAGGCAAGGGTAGAACCCGGAAGACCAGTTAGGAGGCTTTAGCAATAATTTCGGTGTGGGATCGTCATAACTTGACCCAGTATGTAGCAGCGGGGGGTGAGAAAGATCAAATTCTGAGTTTACTTTAAAAGAAGAGCCAACAGGATTTGCTGACGGATTAGATTTTTTTCTGTAACTGTTTCATCTCGCAGAAGAGTCCCTTAAGCCTAGAGGGTGCCTGGTAAATGTTGCTGAATGAGTGGAGTAAACATGTGCATAAATGAAGTATTCAAATAAGTTGGGCGTCAGTCAGAGGGTTGGGGTTGAATTTGATTAGAGGAAAAAGAGCCTACCTCATACAACTCCATCTCTCTCCGGGGGCTGAGTTTCCTTACCTAGTAGAAACTCATTAAATATTTGTTGAATAAGTGAATAAATGAGTTAATTAAAGTAGGTGTGCCAGACACAGGACTTTGTTCTAACTTCCAGCTGAAACCCCTGCAGGTAGGCCCTGGGTCTGGGGGATTTTTTTCTCTAGCCCCCAGCCGAGTTGCAGGGGTAAGTCTGGGTTCCATAATTATAGTGAAATGATGGCGAGGCTCAGGTCCCCATTGGACTTGCGCAGAAAAGTGTCTAAAATGATCATCTGGCCTCCTGTTTGTCAGCGGTGGGAAGATGAGAAATACTTTCTAAGTGCTTAAATGTCATCATCATTACTAAATTGCTGTAGGAATAAAAATTCAGTTTATACTATTGAGGATCATTAAACCCTCTTCTGAATCTGATGCCAAAATTGAAATAATTGGCTCGTCGATGGTACAACATGGAATAGAACTGCAGCGGCTGGTGGGAAATGTGGTGTTGCGTCAACATGAAGAATGGAAAGGGGACTTGGGTAGGTAGGTTGGTTTGGTTGACAGGGTGTTGCTGGGTTGCAATCACAGTCGACAGCACAGATCATGATTAAAAATACTTGGAGCACAGATTTAGAATTACCGGAAAATAAATGGATGTTGCAATTAAGCAAGAGTTTTAAGTCCATTGGATTTTTCAAGGCATGGCTACATTCTGTTTGGGGAGGTCAACTGCAGATCAGACATACTGATACTCGGCACAGGGAAGGTCCTAAACAAGAACAAAATAAATAACGGAAATAATAGATGGAGATACAGTCCAAGAACAAAGATGTGTTTTAAATGAAAATCATTACTCACGGATGCTGGAACACAGACCCAGATGAATTCAGTGCTGACTCTAAGGTACGCGAGAGACCCACTGGGCGATCATATCACTAACCTGCAGATGCTAATACTGACCTGGGGAGGTGGGACGGGGGGGGTTAATTAGCTGCCGGTTGTAAAGCATTATTGCTTTGCTGAGTATTATTATTTTAATAAAAGAGGCTCATGAAAACGTCTCTGGTGGTAACTCATGAGGAATCATTTTGAGGACAAGAGTACTCGTACATCATCCTGAGTGCCGCCTATGTATTTGAGTATCAACAAAAAATTTACTGTTTAAACATAAATCTCTGGAAGAAGTTGAAGTTAATTAAAAAGGTTTAACAGCATATGCATTAGTATTAGTCCTGGCCCTCTTTAGCATGGAAGGAAGGAAAGGAAATAAAACAAGGTATGTGAGGAAGCAGTCAGTGTAGGCATTTAATTAAATGTGGTCCAAGGCATAGGCAAAGATACCACCTTATCTGCCATTCAGTGCAAGGAGAGAGAATGGGAGGCAGGGAATGTTCCCTGAAGAGCTATTCGTGTTTTTAATTAACAAAGGCTCTGAGAGTCCTTCCTATATTCTTTTCTTTAGAAACCCAGAATTTCACCTTGTGCCATGATGCTTTCTGTTCAGATGTGGGAGGCCCCTGGCTAAGCACCGTAGCCCAGTTTAAGCGCATAGCCTCTGATTTATGCCCAATAGTGACTCGTTGATGGGTTCATCCATGCCACAAATATTTATAGAGCTCTCACTCTGCAGGATGGGCTGAACCCTATAGACTGAGAGGGTGGCCAGATGGTGGTCTCTGTCCTGCAACGGCTAACTGTAGAGCAAGAAAGACCGGCTTCCCAACCAGCCACACCACATGGCAAATACTAGGAGACAGATATGTATTCGGGATCTGGGGATTGTAGACTAGAATGTTTGGGGCCCAGGTAAAAACTAAGTGCTTCGGAGTGCCTGGGTGGCTCAGTCACTTAAGCATCGGCCTTCAGCTCAGATCATGATCTCGGAGTCCTGGGACTGAGTTCTTTGTCGGTCTCCCTGCTCAGTGCGGAGCCTGCTTCTCCCCTCTCCCCACCACCCACCACTAGTGCTCGCTCGCTCTCTCTCTCTGTCAAATAAATAAATAAAATCTTTAAAAAAAACAAAACAAAAATGCTAAATGCTTCAATTGGCCCAAGCCTGTGACCACAGGAAAACCAACCTGGGGATATTTTGTGGCTTTTGACTCCTCATAACATCAGCATGTGTGCCTCCATCTTCTGGTCCTGCTCTCATTCCTGTTTCCTCCTCCGTAACTCCCAGCCTGCATCCCTCCTATACTAGCTTCCCAACCTGTCTTGTTCATTCTACTTCTGTTCATTTATTCTCTCTCCCACTGTTTGGCGTGCTCTTCTCCTTTCAGCGCCTACCCCTCCTTCAAGGTTTACCCCAAGTCCACCTCTTCCACAACGTGTATCTTGACTCTCCTGGGCTAGAAGCTGCCTTGTGAGATTTGGAACGTTTGCTGTTTATCAAGTGGGCTGGTCAAAGGCACCAGACTCAAGCTATGTGTGGCCAGGACCATACATTGTAGCACGTAACATATTTCATGTTTTTATAGCCTACTGATTATTACTTGTTGCATAGATATCCTTTGACCCTTCAACTTTAGGCTTTAACTTCAGGCATTTAGGAGGAAATCAATAAATTCATCCTGGATATTGTTTTCTGCAGAACCACTTCAATTTAAGCTCTTTGCCTCAATAATTCCATCCATTGTACTATCTCTCCATCCTTCTCACCTCATCAGCAGGTGCCCTGGACATGACCAGAGCTTCCTCAAGGATGTGAGCATCAGTCTCTTAGCCTTCCCTTCTCTGTTGCCTCACTTCCCTCACCTTCAGTGACTTCCAATGCTCCCAAACTCCTGACTCCTTCAGTTTTAAGTCTTCTTCACTCCAGTGACCTCTGTCTCTATCCCTTCTGCATCTTGAAACTCACAACTCAGAGCTACTAAACATTCAGATTTTCAATTGTCAAAATCCCCCTCTTTCTTGCCCATTTTCTCACACCCTCTTGACCTGCCGTCTGGTTTTCCCCTTGGCCTTCAGCCATTTTACCTACTTCCCTCCCTGGCTTTCCTCAGTTGAAGCCCAATGGCCACACATTTTACCTGTACTGTGGTGAACACTCTAGAATCCCTGGTCTTTTTGTTCTACCTCCTTGGCTTCCCAGTCCCCTATTCTCAGGATCCTCTGGATCCACTTCAAGTCTAGCATGTTAGTCCCATAAACTAACAGTTATTTTAGCCACTTTTCAATCATACCCTTCATCACCCCTAAGAGAATGGCTCCATTTGTAGACTATTTGTAGTCTGTGCTTCAGGCACTTGATAGATAGATGATAGATAGATGATAGATAGATAGATAGATAGATAGATAGATAGATAGATAGATGATAGATAGATAGATCCAGCCATATATTCAACATCTGTACCTGGGTTTCTTACAAGATTCCTAACTCCCCATCTAGAGCATAGCTTATCTTTGTTCAAAAATCCTTGTTTTTCCTGTGTTCCAGGAACTATAGTTGGCATTATGGTCTCCTACTTGATCTCTCCCTAAATGCTCAGGGTCAGCTTTGATTCTCCCTCTCCTTCATTCTCTGCATCCCATTGGTCAGCAGCTTCTGTTGACTCTGTTTGCCTTTCCTTCATTTTTACTATCACTAGTTTTGTCAAGATCCTCATTTAAACTCACTGAGATTATTGTTACCTCCAAACTCATTCCCTGTCTCCAGTTAATCTCTAGTACAATCCTACTCTTTCATTACCGCATTGAACTTCCTAAAACATGGCCACTCCTTTCACTAATGACAGTATCGCCCTAGGATCGAGCACATACTCTTTAGCATAGAAATCAAGGCTTGCCCCAATAAAGCCTCAACCCATATTTTCAGTCTTATTTCCCACTACTTGCCTCTCCAGGAAGTGCGACCTACTCTTTCCCACTTCAGTGCTCATTCTGTTCCCTCTGTCTGAAATAGCTGTCATCTATCCGAATCAGGATTTTCTTCTCCCTTCAAGACCATCTCAAATATTGTCCCTCCTAACTGTGGATCTCTCTGCTATGTTTCCCTAACACTTCTTTGTTTCTAATTCATTTGTTCAATGAATATTTACTAAATATCTACTATGTGTGAAGAAATGTAATATATATTATTTTATTTAATCTTCACACTAACCCTATGACAAAGGTACCATGAATGTTCTTGTTATGTAAATAAGAAAACTGAAGTTAAGTGAGTTTGAATTTCCTGCCCAATATCATAGAGTTTGTAAGTGGCAGAGCCAGTTTGAAAACCTAATTCCTATGCTTTTCACATCAGCTCAGAGCTACCCCTCCTTTAGTACAATCTGTCTTGCCTTGGATGGAAAGGAAAGAGGGAAGGCAGGAAGGAAGGGAGGAGGGGAGGGTATGAGGGTGGGAGTGAGGAGGAAGGAAGGAAGGAAGGAGAGAGAGGAGGCAGAGAGGGAGGGATGCCAAATGCCTTTTTACTCCTCTATATTAGAGGGTCTTTGAACCATACTTAATTCACCTTTGAATTCTCCACTTAGAGCCTGACACCAAGGAGATGCTTGATACCTAATAAATGATGGATGTACTGTTTAGAATTTTTCACATACAAAATCATCAACCTGGAAGGGATATAAAGACACTATGTCATCCATCCCCTGCCTCAGAAAGACTGTAACTATGCTGTTTTCTGGTCCCATCCTACTGACTTCTGTGTCATCACTCCCTAAAACTCCAATATGTCCATAACCACTTTTCCTGCTAGGCGCTCTTGACTTTTCTGAGGCTTCTTGTTTGCTTATGGCCTATTCCCAAATGTTAGCTTGGAGATGGTGGTTACCCAAGGAAGTCAGACCTCTTCCTCTTAGACTGAAAGTTTGCTTGGAAAAGGCAGAGGAGAGGGAGGGAATAGAAAGAGGAGGGCAGAGTTCACATTCTGTGAGTTTAGCTCAAGCTGGGCCACATGGTAGGTGGTCTGCTCTCACAGAGAGGCAATTTCATCCTCCCCCTGTTCCCTGTTGGAGTTCTAAAGCAAACTCAGTGTTGTCTCCCAGGAATGCTTTGCCTGGATGGGCATAGGCACAGTATCTACAGGGAGGCTTGGCACAAACAGAGCCTCTTGCTGGTCTCAGAAGAGGGAACAGTGAGAACTAATCACCAACCCTAGGGAGATCAGCGCAGGGAGGATTTTGAAGTTGGTACTAGAAAGCAGGGAAGTATCTGTCAAAATCTGTTCCTTGACATGCTAACAAGATTGCTGGCACTCCCTCTGCTCCCACGGGCTATGGATATCTTCCCTTTCCAGAAGGGCCTTTGGTTGTCCATGAATGGCCCAGCAGCTACCCACTGAGACCTGGGTTCTATATGAAGCATCCAAGGACCCCTGCACATTTTGCAGGGAGACTTCTCCCCACTGGACACATGCCTTTTGTGTGGGAGGGAGGGCCCTTTCAGGGCTCCCACTCAGACTTGCAGAATTGACATTCAAGCCCTAAAAAGAGAGTAGAAGTTGGGGATATGCACATCCAAGCAAGGGGACTTGTGGGGAGAAGTTCAGTGAGCATCACATGGTTATATATAGAATTGGACTTACTCTGAGTTCTAAAATGTCCTGTAAATTAATATTTAAATGGCATCCACCATTTAAAAATGGTAGGCATTCTTGATATTGGGTGAGGAAGAGAAGGAGGGAGGGTAGGAAGAAGTCAGAGACAGAGAGAAAGAGACTATTGTTGTATAGTAAGGAAATGGAGCTAGCAGCAAGGATGGGGTGGATCACAGTGCAGTCCCAATCTCCCCATAAGAAGCCAAGAGGCCCTTGTTGAGTATAGTCTTGGGAAGATATATCCCACTGGCTGGAACTTTCTTTGCTTGCAGTCTAGATGGGAATAGCAGTTTCCTACTTTCTTAGTGTTACTAATATCAAAGGTATCCTTCACCTCAGATTTTTGTGACCCAAACTTGCAAAGCGCCATGAGACCCTGAACCCTGTCCTGATGAAAGTGGCAGAGAATAACTTTGTGGCCACTAAGAGGCGCCACTGAGGCAGTATCTGTAGTAGATGTCCAGCTCAACCCAGAACCATGAAAAGACTGTAACAGTCATCTGACAAGAATGATGGTAGCTTGGACCAGGTGGTAGTAGAGGAAGGGGTGAGAGGTGGTTGGTCTATGTACGTATTTTGAGACAACGGTCTATATTGACAGATTGGACATGGGTGTGAAAGAGAAGAGTCGAAGATCAATCCAAGGGTTCTGGCCTGAGTAACTGGAAGGGTAAAATCACCATCTAAAAGAAGAGGAAGACTGTGACAGGGGCAGGTCCATGGGAGAAGATCAGTTCTCTTCGGGACATGTCAAATTTGAGATGCCCACTACACATCCAAGTGCAGATGAGGAGTGGGCAGTTGGATATGTGAGTCAGGTTAAGGGGAGTGGTCCAGGCTGTGGATATAAATGTGAGAGACATCAGAGCAGACTTGGTGTTTAAAGCCACGAGACTGATTACAGGCCAAGAGAAGAGATCCAAGGACGGAACCTGGGGACTATGCTGTGAAAGTCAAGGGGAGGAGGAGAAGCCATCAAGGGAAGGTCTGTGACCTAAGAGGGAACTCAGAAATATTTTTTCATACTTGACTCTCTCATGGGCTACTTCTCACGTACGTAGGCATAGTCCTACATAAAAAGGTCCCCGTGGTGCACCCTGAGATTCAAAAGAGCCTATGTGAAATAGCACCATGAGAGGATGTACCTTTAAGACTAAGTTATGTGGTTCAGACCAAGTGCTATGGGGTGATTTAACTGCCTGCTGGACTTTTTTAGCCATACTTTTCAGGTGCAGATAGCCCAGGAGGAAAAGCTGACTTAATTCAGAGGCCAAATTCTTCCCTCAGATCTATGCATGTAATGTATGCAGGGAGCAGATTGGAATGCTTTTGATGTTGCTAATCTGAACTGACAGTCTGTTTGCTAGTTCCAGAAGAGGACGACTCTCTATTTGTGTGTGTGTGTGTGTGTGTGCGCGCGCGCGCACGTGTGTGGTGTTCAGTTAGTCTTGAAAGCCTTCTTTCCCTCACCAAAGTGGGACTCTAGGACCCCCACCTCTCCACTGTCCACGGCTATTCCTCAGGGTGGCCCAAGCCAGTCTCCACTGTACAAATGATAGGAGCTCACAGGGACCACTCAGCAGCTGAAGGGAAGCGATGGTCTCAGAAAATCATAGAGCTTCTATGCCTTATTTTTTTAGTACAGTGCAGGGGAAAATAAAACAGTAATGGCTTGGGAAGGTGGGAGATTAATTGTCTTCTCTGGGCACGTTCATTTCATATTCATTGTCACAGTACTGATCGTAATGAACTTACTTAGTATTCATGCAGATGTCATATCAAGTTCCTCCATAGATGTTTTACTGTAATTTAGCATAAGTTAATGGATATCTATATTAAAGTGTTCCCAATTAAGCAAGCGGCCTTTCTATTCTACAGGCCAGATTGGATTGGATGGCCATGAAGTGTAAGCAAACTAAGCCTTCTCAGATCCCAGCCTCAGAGGTCAAACCTGAAATGAGTTTAGCTCCTTCTTGTGTCTATTCCGCAAGAATCCTAGTGGCTCAAAAATAACTTTGTAATTGACTGATCCAGACAGATGAGTTGGAAAGTGGGTGATTGATGGGCCCAATATATTTGAACAAAATCAACACTGGGGAGAATACTAATTGCACAAGGCAGGCCAGCTAGCACAGCGGACATGAGAATAGAGTCAGGATTAGCTGATCACATCTCCAGCTTGCAGAACTGAGACTTGCCAGCAACTGTCCTGGGATGCAATTGGTGGTTTTTAGCATCTGCCTCCTGAACTCTCCTGGATTAGAAGCTGCCACGTTGGAAATGGTTTATTGAGCTCAGTGGAGGTTACTTTTCAAGGCTTAAGGGATTGGGCTCCATTAAAAAAAAAATACAAACAACTTTTAAATTAGGTTTGATCAAGCAAAGGAATTATTTTTCCTTCATGCTTACCCAGAAGTGGAAAAAGAAAAGGACCAAAAAATTCAAACAGAAATACAAATAGCTACCTAGACTTTCATTGGAGATAGAACTGATTCAGTCAATACGTAAGGTTTCTTTTTTTTAAATGTTATCAAAAGGTCAGAGCCAGTGGCCTTTGAAGGCAAATCTCATCTGACAGAGGTGGCCCTCCAGAGCTTTAGTCTCCAGATCCATTAGCACTGAAGTGTTGCATTTGCCTGGGTTTCAGGATGACTGGGGGCTGGCCACGTCACAACGAAACTGCAGATTTGAACAACACAGCCCAGGACTGAGAGACACCAGCAGGACAAATGGAGAGTCCTCTCATATTACTTAAGAATCTTTTTTTTTTTTAAAGATTTTATTTATTTATGCGACAGAGACAGAGACAGCCAGTGAGAGAGGGAACACAAGCGGGGGAGGGAGAGGAAGAAGCAGGCTCATAGCGGAGGAGCCTGATGTGGGGGCTCGATCCCATAACGCCAGGATCACGCCCTGAGCCGAAGGCAGATGCTTAACCGCCGTGCCACCCAGGCGCCCCTATATTACTTAAGAATCTTAATTCCTCCAACAAAAAAATCATTAAACTGCATTGTCCCGGGTGCTGGGGATACAGTAGTGAGCAAAACAGAGCTTATATATTCTAGAAAAGGAGATGGGTAATAAATCAATATTCAAACACTGTGCCTTCTGTCAGTGGGGCTGTGGGAGACTGGATGATGCTTCAGGCACCACCCGGCTCTTCTCTTGTACAGTGGTTTCCCCCCTCCCCAACATCAGCAGCCTTCTCACCAAGGTTCCTACACTGAGTGAATTTCAAGACCTCAGCCTGGGCTTCTACTCACCACGACTGATCCATGGCCACAACTAGCCACCAAATGACTGCAGTGATGAGAACGTATAGGATAAGTGAGGGAAAAATAAAGAGGAGGACTTATCCACAGAATGTGGGGTTATTTTCTCCAGTCCATCTAAGGCAAAATGGCTTCCCCTCATCTGAGTACCTCCATTTTTTGCTAACATTGCCCTATATCCATAGAGTAATCATTTGTCTTGTGTAGGGTGCTGTGAGCCCAGGTCAGTCCCACTATAGGATATAGAACAACTCTCATAGTCTAAGGCTTAGTTGAAAAGGAGGGTTGGTGAAACATGAAGAGTTTCTGGTTCTCCTGAGGAGATGGACTTTAGTTACAGGCAAAAGACAGGCGAGATTTTCCAACAGGAGGTGATGGAATGAAAGAGGAAAGTGGTGGAACTTTGGATTCTTCAAGAATAAGCAAGGTGTTTCTATTCCAATCTTCCTGGCATGTTTTAGGAGAATTCTGTCAAGAGGAAGTGATATTACCTCAGTGTTCTGAGTTCTGTGATTCTGAGAAGTCAATGCTGAATTCCAAAGCAGTCAGTTATCATTCCTGTTCTGATCTACCCATTCCCGGTACATTACAATTCTCCCCACACACTGGAGCAAGTATAGATTTTATAAAGATTCTGGACCTTACTGATCCAGGTACCACACATGTGCTAGTGAACGGGGACTCTGCCAAGCTAAATTCTCTTCATTCGTCAATTTTATTTCAAGTGTCCGCTTCCTCAGAGAAGCCATCCCTCTCTGCCCACTGACTCAGATGTCTCTCCTCATGCTCCCAGTGCACTCATAACATGTGTCGCACTGTGCAGTGATCATTGATTTGCTTGTCAGTCTTCCCAGCTACCATCTGTGTGTCCCCAAAGCCCAGTGCTAAACTTGGCACATTGTAGACACTCTGTAAATATTTATTGAATATATGGATGGGTGGACGGATGGTGGGGTAGATGGATGGATGGATGGATGGATGGATGGATGGATGGACAGATGTTAGAGCCACTGATTATTAGTTTTTGCTAAGGAAAATCCTTCTTCGCATTTTCATCCTTTTTTAAGTGACCCCATTCAGGGGTAGCCAGCCCTAGAGAGAGAACTAGTTCCCCATTCTCCAAGTAGGATTTTGTCAGCACAGATACCACTAAGCCATATTTTTATCAGGATTTAGACATGATTCATTTTTTTCCCTTTCTTCTAGCACTAAGAACTGAAATAAACCCATACTTGGAATCTGCAAGAGGACAAGCTAGCTAAGTATGCCTGCTAGGTTCCAGACAAACAAGTAGGAAAAGGCTTGGGCAAGAAGTTAGAGAAGAGAAGGGAGGAGGCTGACAGAGACTGACCCATTGTGCTAAGCAGGAAACATGGCATCTGCAGTGGGTACATGAGGCCAAGGGCCAGAGGAGGCTAAGACAGTCTTAGCAAAGGAATTCGGAACATGCAAAAGAGAGGAATGAGCAGAGGGTGGTTCAACATGATTCACTAATGCTGCTACTGCTAATTACTGAAATTTCCCAGTTACTCTGAAATCAGCCCATATGGAAATCAACACAGCACATCCATGAGGAAGCTCTGTTTTCCACTCCTAAAAATAGGTCCAGCTAAAAATCCTACTTTAGACTGGATCTAGGTTTTCCAGGGCATAATGAGGAGATGAGAGTGATGCCGTAAGGGATGGAGAGTAGGGTCTGAGTCATCTTAGAGGAAAGGCAAGCTCCTCACCCTGCCCTTTACCCCTCCCTAAGCAAGCTTCTGGATGGGAGGAATGAGAAGAGGAAGGGGGGAAGTAACCTAGCATTTACTAGGTACTTACCCTCCTAGGTTCTTTCACATGTCATCTCTTTTTATCGCTCAATAATGCAATGAGGAAGGTGTACATGTAGTGTACATCACTCTCAATGTACTGATGAGGACATGGACTCAATGACATTAAGCAACTTCCCTAAGGTCACCCACGAAGTGGTTAAGCCACGATTTAAATCCAGCCCAGCTTATCTGGACTCCCACTGTGGTGTTATCCCCCTACTCCCCCACTCTTGGGAGACACAAAGAACTCAGCCCATCAGGTCAAGACCATAACCAGCAGCAAAAAAAAAAAAAAAGGATCCTTGGCAGGTACTAAGACCAAGAGAGCACTTATAAGAGAGTACTGGTAAAGGAACACTGGTTATGGGTGTACAAGCTGAGCTGGCAGAAATTCTGGGTCTGGAACGGCAACACAAAAAATAAGACACCAATAGAAGAACCAGAGGGCAATGAGATCTGGGAGGCAGGGTGAGGCACAGACGCTCAACATTCTGCGATGTGAGCCCAATATTAAGGCAGAGCTTCCACACATCCCATGGCTTCATACACCTTCTTGTTAGGGCCAATTCCAAGGTCTGGGCATTATTGAGCCCTCGAGGAATGAATTACAGTAAGGGAGAAAGAGAAAGACAACTCATTTATACAAGTTATTCCCCAGAATTCTTCACTGTTTTCACATTCTTTACCATTCTCATTGGAGATGAGAAACAAAGGAGGACAGCTCAGAGAAGGGTGGGACCTCTCTTTTACACCTCGTGCCTGGGCCACACTCTGCTTTTTACAAGGTGCTTTTTACACTCATTGGCTCTTCAGACTCTCACAACAACCTCCTGCGGTGGGTAGAGCAGGTATTTCTTTCTACATTTTACAGGTGAGGAAGCTGAATCCCCAAGAGGTTTCACAACCTGACCAAATATCCAGTTGGTGTCAAAGCCATGTCTCAAGACCTAGGTCTATCTGACTCCTAACCCAGGATCTCTGCTCTCTGTGATCTAGCAGAGGTGCCCATCCCTGGGGTTACACAATGGCCAACTTGAAGGCATCCAGCCTCTAGCTTTCTCTAGAGAAAGCTCTAGACTCTCTTCTCTTCCATCCATCTTCTGCACCAGACTTCTGGTCACTGTTCAGCCCTCCAGCCCCACTCTCCTATGGCCCTTGAAGCCACCCAACCCCCCACCCAATCCCTTTTATAAAAGATATTTTATGGGGCGCCTGGGTAGTGCAGTCGTTAAGTGTCTGCCTTCGGCTCAGGGCGTGATCCCGGCGTTCCGGGATCAAGTCCCACATCGGGCTCCTCCGCTGGGAACCTGCTTCTTCCTCTCCCACTCCCCTGCTGTGTTCCCTCTCTCGCTGGCTGTCTCTCTGTCACATAAATAAATAAAATCTTTTAAAAAAGGATATTTTATTTATTTATTTAAGAGAGAGAGCACGAGTGGTGGGGAGGGGCAGAAGGAGAGGGAGAAGCGAACACCTTGCTGAGCAGAGAGCTTGACACGGGGCTCAATCCCAGGACCCTGAAATCATGACCTGAGCCAAAGGCAGATGCTTCCCACCTGAGCTGCCCAGGTGCCCCCCCAATCCCTTTTAATGAGGAAGCTTCTCTAACCCTAATGTAATTCTCAAATCCAACCTCTTTGGGAGAAGGGAGGGAAAAAACTGGAGATAGTGATTTGCTCTGGACTTCTGGACAGGGATATGCCCCTGTCTTTGAGATTTAGAACTTCATTTAAGGTGAGAAAAAGTGTTCTTTGCGCTCACTCTCAAATCTAGCATTATTTTTGATGTGCTTCAGAATAAGTAGCCCAAAAGCTGGAAGTGTCCCCACTTCTTAACTAAGTGTAGCAGTTATAACTAAGGGCTGCATGAGGGGCTGTGCTGGCTTTATTCCTTGGGTGCATAGATCCTCTCTCCTTCGCTCCTCATAGAAAAATGAGCTCCTCTTGAGGACTAGAGAGGCAAGAGATATGAAGGAAAGGACACCATCAAGGGCCACCATAACCAAGAGGGGCCAAACCTGTAGCCTAGAGCTTAGGGTGCTTTTGGGGGGCAATCTGATTCTTTTCTGAACAGAGAGCAACTAGTTCCTGCTGGCTGGAAATGTGGTGTGAGGAGCACAAAGGGAGGACTTTGATCCGCCAATTTTGAGTGTCAAGAACTCTGATTACTACCAGGTATACCCAGGGCAAGGGTAACCAAAGACACCTGGTTCCCTTTAGTACTTTTTTTAGAAGAAAGGCAAACCTTAAACCCTTGGGACCCAAGGGTCAACCCTCATTTCCTACATGAAGTCCCCCAGCTTCTCTCATTCAAATGGTCCTTCTTCTCAACTCTACAAAGTTGTTCTACCTTACCCATTTGACCCACCTCTGAGATGATTATCTACTTCACCTTGATTAGACCCACAGTTGTCCCAGGTATAGGAGTGAGACCAGATATTCACGCTGAGAGACCATCAGCTATAGTACTGTGATGAGTACAGGCTTTGGAGAGGAGACTCTTGGCTCTGTCCCTGGCCAGCTGTAAAACAGGGAGGGAAAAAGTCACCTTCCTCATTCCATTATTGTGCAGACTAAATGGAGTAATTCATGTCAAGTGCTTATCACAGAGTCTGACACAAAGTTCATGTTCAAATGGTAGCTCTCACCACTCAGTAAGGGAAAGTAAGTCAGGTCCAATCCTGCCCTACCTGTTGATAGAGCAATATAAGCAACACACACAGTCTGCAGGCAAATTGGCCTTCTACACTGGATCACTCCAGAAAAAGAGACTGTTTTCCCTTTGAATGGGAGCTTTGGAGGAAGCCCCAGTTCATTAAACCAGACCTCCAGAGCAAGAGAGAAGGGTTCTCCTGTGGCTGGGTCTCATTCAGGTGGAGTAGATTGTACTTCCTGACAAGGCAGAAGAAGGCTAGAAATGGTGTCTGAATAAGGACCTTGCAGAAGGAACATGACTGAGCCATGGGAAACAAATCTCTATTGGATACATCCATGCTTTCTGTCTTTTCTATGTCTACACTATAGATAAGTTGTCAGCACCCAAGTTCTACCTAAATAAACATATTTGCTGGTACAAAAATATGTATTGATGCATGATTAAAAAGGAAGATGAGATACTGTTTAAACTAAAATCTAACAGCTAAGGAGTGATTAAAAAAAAAAGTTTAGATCCCAGTAGCATAGAGAAAGAAGGACCAATGAGGAGTCATAAGTATATTTCTCACACCTATAGAGGTTATGCCCTTGAGGAGGCTGGGAGCTGTCCAAGGTTCTGACAACATAGCCTGCAGAGCCTGACTGCCCAGAGCACCTGGGAGCAGAAATGAGGGGCTCAGATGGGTACCATGTTTTTACAGAACTGGCCAGCTAGAGACAGAAGATAGACTGAGAAGTATTGAAAAGGGGTACAAAATAAGAAAACATAGATCATTCTCCCTTTGGCAGGTTTTATCGACCCTGCCACAACACTACAATAATCGGCTCCCTGACTAGGGTATGTGCCCAGGTCAGCTCACACTTGGCGTGAAGTGAACAGCTAGCTAAGCTGTAATGCACTGCCCCTGAGTGGACATACAAGGGACTCAGAAGAAATGGAAAGTGAAGAAGAAATACACCTAAGTGGGCCTTACAAGATCGTCCACCAGTTTGACCAAGGGGTCTGGACATGGTGCTCCCCCATGTCTCCTGGGACCCACTCACTACATTACTTCCTCCACAGACCCACTTTGTAAGCAGAACAGAAAAGAAGCAGCACAGGGAAAGGGGCTGGGAGCAGGGAGGGGGTGAGCAAAAAAGGAGGCAGATAAGAAGGTAAACGCTCAGTGCTGCGAGTAGGGAGAGGGGAGAGTAAGAAGGTAATCTGTGTTATTACCAATGTGTCAGTCACAATTACTCACTAGCGAGAGAAGTAATAAAGTTACATTATTCACACATTACGTGGAACAAGCTATTCAATGCTGCCTTCCTCCCAGCCAAATATTGTGATATTTTTAGAGATCATAACTTAATTGAACAATGAATTAATAATCTCATGTGTGGACATTTTCCTTTTGTGTGTATGAACCAAAAAGCCTGAGGTTTTCTTGCCATTCTCTGGGCCACACAGCAGTCACTGAAGCAAGACACACACAAATTTCTCACCTCAGGGAGAGACCCACAGGGGCAATTCTTTCTTTGTCTGGGATTTTTTTTAACCCACAGTACAAGTTCAGATGAGAGAAGTCCAGTTAAATATCCACAAGACATTGCTTGGTATCAGTGGTTCTCAAAGTGTGTGGTCCTGATACCAGCAGCAACAGCAGCACCTGGGGACTGTTAGGAATGCAGATTCTTGGGGCACTTGGGTGGCTCAGTTGGTTAAGCACCCAACTTTTTATTTTGGCTCAGGTCATGGTCTCGGGGTCATGAGCTTGAGCCAGGCATTAGGTTCTGTGCTGAGCATGGAGCCTGCTTGAGATTCTCTCTCTCCTTCTGCTTCTGCCCCTCCCCACCTCTCTCTCTCCCTCTCTAAAGAAGAAAAGAAAAAAAAAGAAATGCAGATGCTTGGGAATCCTGGACCTCCTAAATCAGAAACTCCAGGGTGGGGCCCAGAAATCTGTGATAACCTTCTAGGTAATTCTGATGCCTAGTAGGATTTGAGAACCATTGATTTATATAGTCTCATCAGCCTAGAACCCAGGAAGGAGGGGTTTCTGGGAGTCTAGGAAGCCAACCCTTCTCCCAGATGGTTCAAAATCAGAATGTGATGAAGAAGAAATTGAGGCCCAGATCATAAGACCAGGAGTCAGTGATCCAGGTTTTCACCCAGGATCCTTGACTTGGGAAAAATTACATAACCTCACTGAGCCTGTTCATCTGCAAATAAGGATAATAATTCTTGCCTCTTTGCAAGACAGTTGTGGGGATAAAATGAGCTAATGGGTTTGAAAGTGCTGTGAAAACTACAAAGTGCTGCACAAAAGTAAGGGATTGTTATTATGTTAATACAGGGAAAGCCTGTGACAGTGTGACATGTACTCGCTTCAGCTACGGATGCAAATCATCTCAGGGCGAAGTGGCTCCACGTGCGCCTGCCCCCCACTCCTCTCTCAAGGCTTCTCTCCTCCTCTCTCTCATCTCACTTTGTGCACACACAGTTATACCTGCTCTGAGCAGAGCCAGTGGCAGTGTGGCTTAGGGAAGAAGGAGAGATGGAATCAGCCTAGGACCTTTTACTTGTACACAGAAGCAATTTCACATTGTCTACGAGTTCGAAACATCATGCTGGGGTTTAAGAGGACAAGTTCCGGTGTCAGACTCCCTGCTTCAAACTCTGGCTCCAACCCTCGCCAGCTGTGTGGCCCTCAGCAAGCCACTCTTGACTCCTTTTACAACTGTGTAAAATGGCAATAAGAAAAGAACATACCTGAGATGATGCTCGCAAATTCAGGCACCTAGAGGTTGCTCTACAGCAAAAGAATAAATGAATGAGCAGATGAGTGAATATTGCCTGCTGAATTGAATGTAGGATAAAATGAGGCAGCTACTATGGCATGGTGGGCAGGAAGAAATGTTCAGTCCACGTTCTGGTGTGGGGAATATACTGGGCAGGGTGGAAGCTAACATTTTAGGCAGGGCACAACAAGGAGAAAGTGCCTCTTTCTCCCAGTGAGTCAGGGAACCCTGCTTGGGTGACGTGGAGTGGAAAGAGATATGTTGAGGGATGAGCAGACCCACAGTACAGCCAATCACAGGATCAGGTCGGGGACAGGCTCACCTTGTCAGACCACTGTGGATGGTAGTGGTAACTTGAGTCCAGGACCTGTGGGGTCAAGAACACCAACCCAAACCTCTGGGCAAAAGGGTCAGTCAGGAGTCAAAGGTGAGCCCCTTGACCAAGGGCAGGGCGTGCTTCTAAAAGTTCAAGGCCCTGGAATGAGGCAATCAGTCAGCTAAACCAAGATCAGAAACGCCACTCAGGGGCTGGCTCCAGAGAAAGGCAGGGACGTAAACAATCCCTGGATGAGAAGAATCCTGGAAGCCTGGCTAAGAGGCTCTATCTCAGTGGAGGCTTTCCTACTCTAAGGTCGATGCCCATACTCACTTCCCTTTTCAAAATCCTTGAAATGAGTCTTCATAGTCAAGAGGGAGAAATTAAAAGAAGAAGGGAGGGGCACCTGGGTAGTGCAGTCGTTAAGCGTCTGCCTTCAGGGATCCAGTCCCACGTCGGGCTCCTGTGCTGGGAGCCTGCTTCTTCCTCTCCCACTCCCCTGCTGTGTTCCCTCTCTCGCTGGCTATCTTTTTGTCAAATAAATAAAATCTTTAAAAAAGAAAAAGGGAATGAAAGAGGGAGAGATTCCCACCAATTGCTAGAATGCCTGCTTCAGGTCTTTGCTAAATATTCTTAAGCCAGAGCATGCCCCTCAAATTCCTGTCAAGTCACTCAACCACAGTGGCCTTACCTATAAATAAGAATAGTACCGTAGCCTGCATAAAGCATTCTGGGGAGGAATGAACCCCATTCCTATCCACCTCGCCCCACACACACACACACAGAGGGCTTCTGTTCTATACTACAAAGACCTTTGGATAATTTTGAGGACTATCACTGCATCCTGGGAAGCAAGCTCACTAGCATTTTTCCAAACCTAACTCATCTATCTCCCTGGAAATGGGGCCCTTTATCACCAACAAGACTTTGCATTCTGTTCCACATCAAAACTGACATCCCAGGAATAAGCTGAAGCCAACAGGATACCTCTAATCATGTGTGCAGTGAAAAGGAGTGGCCTGGAGGATAAGTGATTCCGTCAGGATCCTGGCAGAAAACAGATGACACACGTGAATTGGGTAATCTGGAGAGAGTTTAATAAAGGAACTGTTTCCAAAGTTGTGCTCAGGGAATACACAAGGAATGACAGAGGACCCTGGGGCTGGAAAGAGAGGCAGTCCCTACCACCCCGTACCTATAAGGATGAGGGCAGACTGTGGTTAATAGAACCAGGAAGGAGAGTATCTCATAAAGTAACCACCTTTACAAGAAATTGTGAACTTCAGTCAAGGGACAGACCAGCCCCTGATGATCCCACAGGGAAAGATCCAGGGGAAGCAATAGTTCAGCCTCATTGTCTTGCTTCCCTCCAATGTCCTGCCAAGGCCTCCTCATTGGCCAGATTTAGTCTGAAGTCTCTGTCAAGGAATTGTACTGATGGAGTCCACACAGTTCAGATTCCCAGGGCACGGGGCAGGGTGAGAGAATCGAGAGAGGCAAACAGAAGGTATTTTCTAGCAAGCAGCCCCTTCACCCCAGAGAAAGCAATGCAAAGCCTTTTTCTCACAGCTGCTTTTGCTTCCCCACTCCACTTAGGCATTTGGAAAGAGAAGTATCATGAAAGGCCCAAGAAACACCCCTTTGGCCCGGAAGTCCCTCAGCTGGTCCCTCGGCCCTCACCCCAGAGCTTCACCCCAGGAAGCTCAGGAGGCTGGCAGCTGCCGCTTATTCATGAGCTGCTTGGATCCCCACTGTGCTTCCTGGGGCACAGACATCCTCTTGGCTCCAGCCAGCACAGTGAACTCCTGGTCTGCCTCCACCCACGTGTGCATTGCCTCTGCCCAACCAAGCCCACATGGTGGCCCACACTAAAGAAGGGCTCTAAATCCCCCAGAGAACAACTTCATCAAAGGAAATATGAGACACACTCCTTTTGCACAGGCCTGGTCCAGGAGCAAGAAATGTGCACTGTGGGGGTTTGGGGACAAACGGGAGGAAAGGAGAAAACTGAAGGGACAGAGGCATTTTAATTAAAATCTTTAGCTTGCATTCATGGCCAGTCATTCCCAACTCCCTGTAAATGCTCACTATCAAAGGTTTACAAATTGTGTAGGTTGGCTGCCTCTGTTGGGTTGTGAAAGTCTCCTTCCCTGCTACAACCAGACACTTTCATGACATCCCCAGTTGCTCAGGCTTTACCCAGGATAGGCCCTGCACAGGAGCAAGGAGCCCGGGCTGGGGGAGGGGACTGGCACCAGATAACAGGCTGCACTCAGGGAATCTAAAGTCTAGGGAAAGACGGAGTGTTCAGTATCACCCTTCCAGTATCAGAAGGGGAGGATGGCAGTCCCATTTCTATTTTCTGGTAGGGACAGACAAAGAGGCAAATATGCACTGCCCCAAGGGAGACATAAATTAGACCTCAGAAGGAGGTCTATAGAAAGGTCAACAACAGAACAAATGTTGAAAAAAAATTGTGAGATCACCCACCATTGCTTATGAGAGCTGCAAGAATGAGGTATACTGCTTTTCCTGTTCAGAAGCCATTGATCAACTGCCTACTATGTGCTCTCAGGGTCTAGACATGTGCTCAAAATCCAGGGTGGGGGGCTAAGTATGTACACAGTCACCAGAAGGTGGGCTACATGACCACAAAGCCCAGGGTGGTGCTCCAACAGCAGAAGGAGAGCATTTCCTTCTGGGATCTTCTCACATTCCATGTCATGGAGAAGGTGAGGGTGGACGGGGCCTGAGGAGGGAGTGGGTTTGGCAGGATTCAAGAGGGAGGACAAGGGCTTGATACAATGAGTGATGAGAGGAGGCCCTGGAAAGACAGGTGAGGTATGTTCAGAGAAATACCATAGGACTGATCTTGCCTGAGCAAAGAATGCTCCCAGATATCCCCAAACTAGAACCATGCTTTGGACTTGTTATTTCATAATATTTAGGGTTTTTATCCTTCAGAATGTCTGTTTTCTCATTAGAGCCACTCAGCAAGCCTGCAAGTTACGTTGGGCTGGGATCATCCCCATTTTTCAGATGAGAAGACTGAGCTTTGTCTCATCCATTCAGTTTGCTATAACAATTTACCATAGATTATGTGGCTTAAGCAATAGACGTGGTCCTGGAGGTTGGAAGTCCGAGATTAGGGTACCAACATGGTTGGATTCTCGGTGAGGACCCTTGGTTATGTCTTCATGTGGCCTTTCCTCCGTGTGTGTAGAGAGAGATCTTGTTTCCTCCTCTTCTTAGAAAGGCTTTAATCCCAACATAGAACTCCACCTCATGACCTTATCCAAACCTCCTCCCCTCCAAACTTCCACCTCCAATACCACTACATTGAGGGTTAGGGCTGCAACATAGGGAAATAGGGGGACACCCAGTCCTGCTAGGTGGTGGGGGAGACAGACCGAGGATCCAGGCCTCCCGATTCCTGGCCTAGCATTCTGACGACACTGCCACCCTCCTATCCTGTCACACTCCAAGGAAAGGAGAAGCCCACGGTGCTGTGAGTTGTAACCTCCACTGGGCCCTGTGAGTTCTTTCTGAGCATCTGACATTTCTCTAAGCCTGCCAACACCCCCCCACAAAGAACATCCCTCTCCCTCCGCCCTGCTGCCCATGCTATCTCCCTTCTCTCGAGCTAATGAGGCAGCAGGCCCCATGCAGGGTCCCAGTGACAGCTGCTAGGAGCATGTTTACTGAAGCCAACCACTGGACCTGACAAGACGTGTTAATTAGGAGATGATGTACTGTGGTAGGACACATCGGCCACATGGCAGCCGGATGGGCAGCGTCAGTTACCATGGAGCCAGGGAGGCTGCCATGACATTCCTAATTAAGAAGAAGCTTGTCCCCCTTACCAGGTGACAGCCTCAGACTGGGTGAAGACAGTACCACTGTTTGTCCCAGCAAGGGCCACCCTGAAGCCTGCCCGACAATAAGGTTTGGCTAGAGGGCTCCCTGGGGGAAGAGAGGTGAGCTAACAGTGCCACTACATGGCTTTCAAGGTCCTCCGCAACCTGGCCTCAACTTATTTCTCCTTCCCCATAGCCCCCAGCGATTCCAAGCATCATGCCAGCACCTTTCCCAAATAGACCATTCAGGCTTCTGTGAACTCGATCAGTTCCCTAGGCCTGATATTCCTTTCTTTCCACCTCTTTCTCCTTATATTGAAATACATAAATCAATTAAAAGTTTAGTTCAAATGCTTCCTTCCTTCATTCTTTCATAAACACGTATACACATACATACACATGCTTGCATGTGCACGTGCACACACACAAACACACACCCCTTCCTTTGGGGGTGGGGTCAATATTTTGCTAATCTTTAGTTGTATTTATCAGCAAACTAGCATGCTCCAGTATGACAATAACAGGGCCAGTTCTCACAAAACTGGAATATTTTTATACTAACTGCTAAAGAGTGACTTTTCCACGCCCCTTCACCCAACACACTTCTACTATTCCCAGACCTTCCTGGGAGACACCCCCTACTGGCCAGCACTCTTTAGAGCTATGCTTGCCAAAAGGACTTCTCTTTGATTGGTCAACACACGTACGTACCATGCCAGTGACTGAATATTTGAGTATCAATCTTGCCCATTGGTCTGGTGTCTATCAGAGAAGGGTGTGTTACTTCCTCTGTTAGAGTGCCTGCCTCTGTTTTCCGAGGAGTCAATGGTTGCACGTTAAGCTCAGGCCCGTTGTTTTCAAAGAACTTGGTAGTAAGAGGCACACCCCTCCAAGCGCCCCATATGAGGCTGAGTTGAGGCACTGCTTTTCTGCCTCTTGGTCTCAATCCCATAAGGCATTGAGTCCTGGACCCAGGACTATAGAAATGTGTGTTTTACAAGGGCCAACATATGCGCCCTTAGCCCTACTCACAGTTCCTTCCCCAAAAGCTTTTTATTCCAATATAGTTCCCCTATTCATTGAATAAGCACCCAGAGTACACCTACTATGTACCAAGAAGTAGAATACAGAAATGAGAAAGGCACAACCCCTCACCACAGAAATTCACATTGCAACGGAAGCAGATAAGAAAACAAATAAATACAGTCCAGCAGGAAGGCTGTTCTAATGAAGATGTAATAAAGGATGATCTGTGTTCTGTGGGATCTCTGAGCAGGAGCTGGTCCTAGCTACACAGAAGAGGCAGGGTGGTTCTTTTTTTCTTTTTCTTTTTTCTTTTTTAGGATTTTATTTATCTGAGAGAGAGAGCACAAGCAGAGGGCGCTTCTCCCCCTCCCCACTGAGCAGGGAGCCTAATGTGGGACTCAATCCCAGGACTATGGGATCATGACCTGAACCAAAGGCAGACGCTTAACCAACTAAGCCACCCAGTCATCTGAGGCAGGGTGGTTTCCAGGAGCAGGATGGAACTGGCTCTTTTTAAGGATGGATAGGCATTTCCTGGGCAGCAGAAGGGGGCAAGCCACTGAAGACAGAATTCCATATATAAAATATGCAGCAGTTAAGAGGGGCATAGAATGGTTGGCAACGTCCAGGGTGGCCAGGAAGAGGAGGAGAAGAGGAGGACATCACACTGAAGACAGGTGATATCGTGAGGATCCTGCCAAGGAATTTACCCTGCCAGCAGAGAGGGGCAGATGGAGGTCTTTGTGCCAGAAGTGACAAGATCAGATTTGTCTTGTAGCAAGATAATATGAGTGACAGGATAGAGACTGAATTGGAATGTTAGGAAAGATCAGGCAGCCTGCAGAATTTGACTGAAATGGGTTTTGTTTGTAATTGATTTCTTACAATTACTAACCCTGAGGTTTTTAAAGAGCTGTTTTGGAAGGAAATACCACTTGTTTCACGTCATATTCATATTCATATTCAAACAGTTTTCAGAGATCCTATCAAAAAGTGATTGGGAATAGACCTGGATTCTAGCCCAGTCCATGACTGCCTCGTTGTGTGACCTGGAGCAAGAAAATTAACCTTTCTGAACGCAGTCACTGGAATCATACACTCAGGTAGTTGTGTGGTCAGATTGAGCAGGGCACAGGGTAGGAGCTGGTATCGGAGGGACCACTCCTGCAGGAGCGGAGGGTTTCTGCTTCATTATTATCAGGGACACGTAGTGTTTCTGGTCGAAGGAAGGAGGGGAGAATTCACCCTACTCTCTGCAACAGGGTAGGGTCTGACTCCCCAGGGCCTAGAAAGCTTTCATGATAAGAGTGGACGTTGCTCGTGCTTTCTAATAATCGTGACCTTTGTGATGAGTCACTAGGAAATGCTGTTGACAGTGACCTTTGCTTCGACCGCCACCAACCTGCCCCACCCCATTGCCCACCATCCTTGCCTTGGGAGGTCTTGAAAGAGTCCAGGCTACCTCCCCAAGCCCAGGGTCAGCATCCAAGGGCCCCTTCCAGCAGCCCTTCCCCCCCGCCCCCCGTTGGCCTCAAGTCAAGTGTCTTGAGGTCACCCCACATTACATCATGACAGATGTTATTGATGCTTGGGAATTACTCAGCCCTTTGAAAAATCACAGCCACAATATTTGTCTCCATTAACATCCATGGCAGCACGTCAGTGAATCAATAGGATACTTAATGCTGAATTACACGACAAGCCCAGGCAGCCTGCCTCTGCGGAGCATAATCTGTCAGGTGAATAACATGAGAGAGTGTTCCAAGCGCACTGTGAAGGCACCCAGACTGGGAAGGGGAGACCCGGTTTTTTACACCAGTATAAATATGCATTTGTTTACCTGCTAGAAATGAACTACAAATGCTCAGGCTTTCCAATTCTAATTGCCTTGAGCACCTGATGGTGCTTTCCTCGTCTCTCTGGTGTAAGTGATTCATGCTTCGTGGTCTAAGACAGACACGGGGTTTTGTTTTTCTCCTAGTGGAAATCAGAGGAGAAGAAAAGAATAATTTGTTTAGTGGGATTAACAGATGATCCCAGCTACACAAACTTATCACCATTCTCTGACCCTCCTATCTTTCATTCTGGCTTTTTCCCTTTACGGGTCCTTGTCCTTCATTCCTATTGATTTGACCCAAAATGCCGTTTTCCTTGTTAGGAGCCTGACCTGTCCTCCAGGGGTCTCAAAGCACTAAATCAACATCCATCACCAGCGAGGACGGTCCTTCCTCCAACCAGGCCACAGGTGAAAAAGCAGCCATTGCAGATAAAGAGGAAACTAGCTCCTCTTTTCTCCTCCTGTGAGCTTCTGTCTCTTTGAATCTGACCAGTACAAGCGTTATTTACAGGATTCAGACAGCTTTTCACTACTAGTTTCTGAACAGACTGAAATATCTACCTGCCAGCCCTTCTGAACTGGGGGTAGGGGTTCAACATAGGCCCAGTTAGATGGAAAAAGACTTTACTGGTTGGTGTGTTCATTTTCTTGAGGACCTAGAATTTCACCCTATGTCTTTGTCTTCCAACTTGACTTTTAGTCAGTGAGTCTCTCCTTACCTCCTTTGGCTGGTCTGTTGTTTTAAGAAAGCAAGAGGGGATGCCTTGCACACCACCCAGCCCTGACCCCAGGTACCCTCTCTTTCCTTGTCAGCCCATCTTCCCATGCCCTTTTTACCTTCCTTGTTGCTCTTGGCTAATTTCTCTTCCTTCTTCCTCATTCAAGATTCACACAGATGCTTTTCTGATTAGTCCACCGGCTGCAAAATCTCATCAGCACATCAAGCAGTCAACATCAAAAAAGGACTATGAGAAACAAACTGAGGGCTTCAGAGGGGAGGGGGGTGGGGGAATGGGATAGACTGGTGATGGGTAGTAAGGAGGGCACGTATTGCATGGTGCACTGGGTGTTATACGCAACTAATGAATCGTCGAACTTTACATCAGAAACCAGGGATGTACTGTATGGTGACTAACATAATATAATAAAAAANGACTATGGGATCATGACCTGAACCAAAGGCAGACGCTTAACCAACTAAGCCACCCAGTCATCTGAGGCAGGGTGGTTTCCAGAAGCAGGATGGAACTGGCTCTTTTTAAGGATGGATAGGCATTTCCTGGGCAGCAGAAGGGGGCAAGCCACTGAAGACAGAATTCCATATATAAAATATGCAGCAGTTAAGAGGGGCATAGAATGGTTGGCAACGTCCAGGGTGGCCAGGAAGAGGAGGAGAAGAGGAGGACATCACACTGAAGACAGGTGATATCGTGAGGATCCTGCCAAGGAATTTACCCTGCCAGCAGAGAGGGGCAGATGGAGGTCTTTGTGCCAGAAGTGACAAGATCAGATTTGTCTTGTAGCAAGATAATATGAGTGACAGGATAGAGACTGAATTGGAATGTTAGGAAAGATCAGGCAGCCTGCAGAATTTGACTGAAATGGGTTTTGTTTGTAATTGATTTCTTACAATTACTAACCCTGAGGTTTTTACAGAGCTGTTTTGGAAGGAAATACCACTTGTTTCACGTCATATTCATATTCATATTCAAACAGTTCTCAGAGATCCTATCAAAAAGTGATTGGGAATAGACCTGGATTCTAGCCCAGTCCATGACTGCCTCGTTGTGTGACCTGGAGCAAGAAAATTAACCTTTCTGAACGCAGTCACTGGAATCATACACTCAGGTAGTTGTGTGGTCAGATCGAGCAGGGCACAGGGTAGGAGCTGGTATCGGAGGGACCACTCCTGCAGGAGCGGAGGGTTTCTGCTTCATTATTATCAGGGACACCTAGTGTTTCTGGTCGAAGGAAGGAGGGGAGAATTCACCCTACTCTCTGCAACAGGGTAGGGTCTGACTCCCCAGGGCCTAGAAAGCTTTCATGATAAGAGTGGACGTTGCTCGTGCTTTCTAATAATCGTGACCTTTGTGATGAGTCACTAGGAAATGCTGTTGACAGTGACCTTTGCTTCGACCGCCACCAACCTGCCCCACCCCATTGCCCACCATCCTTGCCTTGGGAGGTCTTGAAAGAGTCCAGGCTACCTCCCCAAGCCCAGGGTCAGCATCCAAGGGCCCCTTCCAGCAGCCCTTCCCCCCCGCCCCCCGTTGGCCTCAAGTCAAGTGTCTTGAGGTCACCCCACATTACATCATGACAGATGTTATTGATGCTTGGGAATTACTCAGCCCTTTGAAAAATCACAGCCACAATATTTGTCTCCATTAACATCCATGGCAGCACGTCAGTGAATCAATAGGATACTTAATGCTGAATTACACGACAAGCCCAGGCAGCCTGCCTCTGCGGAGCATAATCTGTCAGGTGAATAACATGAGAGAGTGTTCCAAGCGCACTGTGAAGGCACCCAGACTGGGAAGGGGAGACCCGGTTTTTTACACCAGTATAAATATGCATTTGTTTACCTGCTAGAAATGAACTACAAATGCTCAGGCTTTCCAATTCTAATTGCCTTTTGAGCACCTGATGGTGCTTTCCTCGTCTCTCTGGTGTAAGTGATTCATGCTTCGTGGTCTAAGACAGACACGGGGTTTTGTTTTTCTCCTAGTGGAAATCAGAGGAGAAGAAAAGAATAATTTGTTTAGTGGGATTAACAGATGATCCCAGCTACACAAACTTATCACCATTCTCTGACCCTCCTATCTTTCATTCTGGCTTTTTCCCTTTACGGGTCCTTGTCCTTCATTCCTATTGATTTGACCCAAAATGCCGTTTTCCTTGTTAGGAGCCTGACCTGTCCTCCAGGGGTCTCAAAGCACTAAATCAACATCCATCACCAGCGAGGACGGTCCTTCCTCCAACCAGGCCACAGGTGAAAAAGCAGCCATTGCAGATAAAGAGGAAACTAGCTCCTCTTTTCTCCTCCTGTGAGCTTCTGTCTCTTTGAATCTGACCAGTACAAGCGTTATTTACAGGATTCAGACAGCTTTTCACTACTAGTTTCTGAACAGACTGAAATATCTACCTGCCAGCCCTTCTGAACTGGGGGTAGGGGTTCAACATAGGCCCAGTTAGATGGAAAAAGACTTTACTGGTTGGTGTGTTCATTTTCTTGAGGACCTAGAATTTCACCCTATGTCTTTGTCTTCCAACTTGACTTTTAGTCAGTGAGTCTCTCCTTACCTCCTTTGGCTGGTCTGTTGTTTTAAGAAAGCAAGAGGGGATGCCTTGCACACCACCCAGCCCTGACCCCAGGTACCCTCTCTTTCCTTGTCAGCCCATCTTCCCATGCCCTTTTTACCTTCCTTGTTGCTCTTGGCTAATTTCTCTTCCTTCTTCCTCATTCAAGATTCACACAGATGCTTTTCTGATTAGTCCACCGGCTGCAAAATCTCATCAGCACATCAAGCAGTCAACATCAAAAAAGGACTATGAGAAACAAACTGAGGGCTTCAGAGGGGAGGGGGGTGGGGGAATGGGATAGACTGGTGATGGGTAGTAAGGAGGGCACGTATTGCATGGTGCACTGGGTGTTATACACAACTAACGAATCGTCGAACTTTACATCAGAAACCAGGGATGTACTGAATGGTGACTAACATAATATAATAAAAAAAAACATTAAAAAAAAAAAGGCCAACACAGTCCCTTCCTTCAAAGACCTTGGAAGTGTAGTGAAGGAGCAACAAGCTGAGAAAAGCACATGGGAGGGGATGCCCATGGAAATGCAAGAGAACTAAGAGCCCCCCCACCCTTGATCCATTTGTTCACAATCCAGACCATTTGCTGCTCTGATGCTGCTCCCCAGGGGGGCCTGGCTCCTACACCGTTGAGGAGGGACATGATTTCTGGTGAGGCAGACCACGTATGTGCGTGGCCCTTGGCTTGCCTTTTAAATGACATGTTGATATGTCTTTGTCCCTTGTGGGTACGTTGAGGAGAGGGAGAGAGGAAGAAAACTGTCCTGCTAGCCAGTTTTGGCTGTGTCTCTGTAGACAAATGACTGCCTATTTCTTACCTCTAAAATGGAACCAAAGGTTGTCAGGAAGATCAAACGACATCATTAGTGGGTCATACATTGTAAACTATAAATGTGATATAAATGCAATTTATTAAGAGCCTGGACTCTGGATGTCCGATTGCCTGGGTGTGAATTCTGGATCCTCCACTCCCTTAGTTGTACGAACTTGTACAAAGGTACTTTTGGTGGCTCTGTTTCCTCCTTGTAAAATGAGACCCAAATATCATCTGCCTTATGAGACCCATTGTAAGGATTAAATGAATGAATATAGATAAAGCATTTGGAACAGTGTCTGGCACGTAGACAGCGCTATAAAAAGTGTGGCTGTTGTGATTATTTCCCGTGTTCAGAATTTGAGGTCCTGGGAGTCAGGAAGGTAGTCTCCCCTCAAGGGTAACGAAGGTGCCGCCTTAATTGCATTGGTACCTGATGGGAGCGTGTGCCATCTTGCTGTGATCCCCGGGGCCTCTCACTGCTGCCCTGCAGAGGGTTATCCGTAGCTGCCCTCCCTCCAGGGAGAACAGTAGCTTCATCGCTCCAGGGCCAGAACGAGCTCCTCTCCTCCCACCTGCAGCAAGACCTTGGTCCAGAGAATGGGTACTCAACATTCAGCGTGTGATAAAATTTGTCACCACTGTCGCCATCTTTAACAGCACTGAGAAGGCACCTTTCAGAAGAGTAATTGAAACAGTATCCACGGGTGGTAACTTTAAGAACACCAGGTTCTCCACTGGAGAGGGGTTAGCATATGAGCAATTACTGTCTACAAAGTACCTTGAAGGTGCAGCAGGAGCCATGAACCCCAAGCGAGATTAGCAACTAGAGCAAAATAGTGACATAAACACAACCCTGGATGTCTTCTCTAATCTGCCCCCGGGCCCGGTCCCCACACCCGCCAGCGCCCAGCCAGCACACGGACAGTAGTACCTCAGAGCCGTCCACTCCAGAAATAACACAAGCAGCCGTCCCAAGCACCGCAAACTACTTCCCTCGCCCCTGGGTCCCCAAGTTCGTTAGCAGCCAAAAATGAGAATTTTTCGCCCATGTTGGACAAGATAATTATCTTCATAAGGTTTGAAAAACATGATGATAAATCTCATTTTATATAGCACATTAAGGTTAGAATTTAGTGCGAGACAGTAAGACAAATCTACAAATATAGGGTAATATAGTAAAATCAATAGGGATTATTAGGAGCAAAGTGTTATACCTGAAGCGATAAAGCCTTGGAAATGCAAGAAAACAATGTTCTGGTAAAACTATAACAAATGACTATGATTTAATCACTTGGCAAATAACTTGGTATTTCGATGGGTTTTATAGTTTCACGGTGTAAAAAAAAATGCACGTTAGGGATTCATCCAACATGGTTCTTACAAAGAGTGTATCCAAGAGTAGTATCATTTTGGCAATTTATGCTTTTAAATAATAGCATATTATTTTCTACGTAGATCTACTTTTTAAGCCTCTCACATGCTTTTAAGATTTCAGTTGCCATTAGGCTATCATTCTGCAGATTCAAGTCTTTGAGCACAGGAAATTATATTATCCACCACCTTCTCCCACTTCATAGAACAGGCAAGCTCGGGAAGTCCTAGAGGAACGTGATTTTCCTAACTCTTGTTCCTTTAGCTGGGTACTAATTCCAAACATTGGTTTAGAAACTAGGAAGCCATTTTACTTGAAGTTACCATCCCCTATTTAAATAACCCAAATCAAAAGGGGCTGTCCCCCTCCCCTACTCAGAGCTATCCTGAATAGTCAAATGAAGATTAAACTCGTGATTTAAGTAGCTACATCTTGGCAGTAATTAACATGTACATCAACTACTTTTTTTTCCCTTTGATATGATATGATACTAGAATTTAAACCTGATGAAGGTGCCAAAATTAACTGCAATGGGAAATGAATAATAATTCTTTCGAGATGACTTTGCCCTTTGCATGAGCTCACATTCAAGCACTTTACCAGACTCTGTGCTCCGCTCTTAAGAAATCTGCAAGCCAGACTACTGGGTGTTTACCCCAAAGATACAGACGTAGTAAAGAGAAGGGCCATATGCACCCCAATGTTCATAGCTGCATTGTCCACAATAGCCAAATCATGGAAGGAGCCGAGATGCCCTTCAACAGATGACTGGATTAAGAAGCTGTGGTCCATATATACAATGGAATATTACTCAGCTATCAGAAAGAACGAATTCTCAACATTTGCTGCAACATGGACGGCACTGGAGGAGATAATGCTAAGTGAAATAAGTCAAGCAGAGAAAGACAATTATCATATGATTTCTCTCATCTATGGAACATAAGAACTAGGATGATCGGTAGGGGAAGAAAGGGATAAAGAAAGGGGGGGTAATCAGAAGGGGGAATGAAACATGAGAGACTATGGACTATGAGAAACAAACTGAAGACTTCAGAGGGGAGGGGGTGGGGGAATGGGATAGACTGGTGATGGGTAGTAAGGAGGGCACGTATTGCATGGTGCACTGGGTGTTATACGCAACTAATGAAGCATCAAAACTTTACATCGGAATCCGGGGATGTACTGTATGGTGATTAACATAATATAATAAAAAAAATCATTAAAAAAAAAAAAGAAATCTGCAAGCCAGGCACACAGGTCAGTTCCAAAGATCTATGAGTCCAGAAAAAAAAAAAAAAAACCCTCGGTCCTACGCCCATTTCTCTATATGTTCTCAATCTGTTCCTTGGACACAGCCTTCATCGCTAGTCTCTTCTCCAAGAAAAAAGCAGAACTTGTCTTCTCTGGGTGTGGATGATTTATAAGAAGCTAGAGAAGGAATTTAAAGCGGGGTATGAGGCAGGAAGAAGATATCAAGAGACCTGTAAAGGCATTTGAAACAGGGGGGAGGAGAGCGAGAGTGGGGCTAGAGGAGGGGCTAATTGTAGTTTCTCCTTCGTGTAAAAATCCCTTGATTTAACTTTCTAAAGCAGCGGTTCTGTTTTTGAGGGTGATCAAAACTTGAGATGTGAATGAAAGCTATGGCCTCTCTTCCCAAAAATGCATACATAACACATGTGTGCATGCATATATGTACACAATCGTGTATGGGGTGTATGGAGCCCTCCATGGACCCAGAAGCCCCATGTGAAGAATGCTGCCCCTTAAAGATTTGGTCTACTACTCTTCCATTAACTGTCCCTCTAAATCCTGGCCTGGTCAAATGTGTGCTTCATCCTGGGTACCATGTTTGGGTTTTTTTTAAGACTTTATTTATTTTTATTTGAGAGAGAGCATGAGTAGGGGTAGGGGCAGAGGGAGAGGGAGAAGCAGACTTCCCACTGAGCAGGGAGCCTGACTCGGGGCTCGATCCCAAGACCCTGAGATCATGACCTGATGCTTAACCGACTGAGCCACCCAGGTGCTGTGGCTGGGTACCACATTTTTAAAAGGATGTGGACAAACAACAGACTGGTGAATGAGGAGTGATCAAGGTGGTGGTGAGTAGAATCCAAGCACCAGTTGAAATAACAGGGGAAGTATAGAACTGAAAGGAAGTATGATAGCTGATAGAAGTTTGAAGAGCCTCGTTTGGGGTTTTGTTTTGGTTTAGTATAGGAGTCATTACTAGAGAAACCACATTCGGTCAGTAGGAGAAGGAATAATCTCCCCAACAGCTAGAAGTGCCTCTTTGCCATCCAAACTCCACAGACCATCTTTCTAAATTATGAATCAGATCATGTCACTTTCCCATTTGGACCCCCCCCCAGTAGCTTCCCACCCCTTAGGATAAAAGCCCAAGTCTTTGCTATGGCGGAGTGAGGGGGGGCAGAGCCTAGATTGTGTGGCCTGGGCCTTCCTCTCCAACCTTGGCTCCTCCCATCCTCCTGCTGGCCTTTACTCCAGGCCGTTGGCCTTCTTTAATGTTATGAACTCAGGCTCACCTCAAAGCCTTGCCATGTCCTGTTTCCTCTGCTTCAGAAGCTCTTCCCTAGACATTGGGAGGCTGGACCCTTCTCAGCTGAGTTGTCACCGTCTCAGCAAGGTCTTCCCTAACCCTTCAATCTAAAGTGGTCCCCATGCCCAGCTCCCTCTGCTGCTCTGTTCCATCACTTCCAGTGCTATTTATCACCACCTGAAATGTTTGTTTTTTTACCTTTTAAATGTCTGATACTTTCTCCCCCAAGTAGAAATCAAGATCCGTGAGAACCAAACCCTTCCCTGGCTTGCTAACTTCCAGAATAGTGCCTGACACATAGTAGGTGCTTATGAAATAGTCCTTGGCTGGTCAAATGAAGGCTCAAACAGGTCTAATGAAGGATCTGGAACTTCTGCCTCGTGGGGTAATCAATGGGTCTTCCACCAGGCGAGGAGGGCAGATCAAGTCATGGCCCTTCCTGGGGACACTCTGGGAAGGCTCCTTGCACTGGACAGATAAGTCGAGCTGAAGGCTAGTTTTCCGTTCTGAGTTCACGTATTTCATAGCCTCAGACCATTCTGGGTTTAAATCTCGGTTTTGCTACTTAGACGTAACTCTGTGCAGGTCCGCTCATCTCTCTGGATTTCAAAACTTCTCCTCTAAAAACCGGGAATAAAAACACCTGTCTTGCCGGGTTGTAAGGCATATTTGAGAAGATTCTATGTGTCTTGTACCCAACACAGTGCCTCATGTCTAACAGGGCCTCCACAACGGCCGAGCTGGTGGCATGCCGGCATTTGCTCGACAACCCATAAACATTTGATAAGAAGGCCGATTTGCGGACAATAGTCAAGCTAGAAGAACTTTTAGAGGGTGTCTTGGTTTCCCGAGAAAATAATATGTCTCTGCAAATTCTTTTTGAAAGCGGGTAAATGTAAATTCTGAGAAATAGAAGTCAGAATGAGTGTCCAGCCTTGTATTTCTGTCCTAAACATCAGCTTACCCACGCCCTAGACAAAGCTCTGGACCTCTCTGCAGTCTGTCTGAGGCTCTCCTCCTCCCTCGTCCCCTCCCTCCGAGTTAAATGAGAGAAGAGGCCGTGTTCCTTGAATGACCCACCGTCTGATTTCATGGCATGCCCGCCGACCAAATCCGCGTCTGTTTGGTGATGAGAGCACCTTACCATCTGGCACGTGCCCCAGATTCTCCTATCCTGTGGGCGCAGAGGATGGTCTTGGCCTGCCTGGGCGAGGCGGACCTCCTCCCAGAGCTCACTTGGAAGATCCACTGGGCTAGCCCCCACAGAAAGCACCCTCCCAAATCCCCCAGCTTCAGTCCAGGCTGCCTTGAGTGGATCTCGCCTGGAAAAGAGTATGATATAGTGAAATGAACACAAGGGTTTAAGTCATGTTAAGATAAGACTCTCACTCTAGTTTCTGATTTAATCTTCAAACCACTCCGAGCTTCAGTTTTGTCATCCATAAAATGGCAGTCCCGTCACGTAGCCCATCCATTTGCGATTGGCAATAAATGGAATAGTGTGTTTTGGTGCCCAATTCTCCCATGTTCACTGCCTTCCATGTCCTTACCACCTCAGCACCACTGCTCCTGGCGCCTCCGGAGAAGGGGTTTTCTGGGACACCTCTCTGCCTGGCCAATCTAACAGGAGAGTCAGCACTGTGTCTAACTAAAATTCCTCTTTCTTTTTTTTTTAAAGATTTTATTTATTTATCTGATAGAGTGAGCGAGCACAAGTAGGGGGAGGGGCAGAGGGAGGGGGAGAAGCAGACTCCCCACTGAGCAGGGAGCCCCATGCGGGGCTTGATCCCAGGACCCCAGGATCATGACATGAGCCAAAAGCAGCCGCTTCACCAACTGAGCCACTCAGATGCCACTAAATTCCCTCTTTCTACGTGAGGCTTGATGTCGGCCATGTGAAAGAAGAATGCCACAAACTTTAAAGCAGTGCACATGGTGTGAGGGAGTCCCTCATCCCAGCAGCTCTTCCTCCCCCTTTCTCTCCCCCGTCTCCCCTTGCCCCATGCTAGCCCCTCTCCCGCCCATTCTCCCATGCCTCCATCTCCCGTAGCTTTCCACTAATTGGCAGTGCCATCCGAGGGATATTGTTTCTGTGCCTCCAGCTCTGCCATCACTTTGATGGAAGACCCCCTTGGAGCACTCCCTCCTTCATCAGCCGCCTCCACCCTCCGCCTGGCACCCTGGGCCACACGGCAATGCAATCACTGTGCCCGTGTGAAATGAACAGAGACGCTAATGCGATGTCTCATGGCCAAAGCAGTTGTGCATCTTCCCCCAGACACCCCGACTCCACTCCGCACTCTGTCCCATCACCAGGGGCATACAAAGGAGCCTGCTCCCTGCGCCTGTGACCATGGGGCTTATTAAGGAGTGCAGGCAGGTGGCTGCCGTTACCGGAAGATGACCACAGCTGCCAAGGGAGCTGTTCCACACAGGGCCTGTGTGGCCAAGGGTAGTGAGGCTGCACCCCTGGACCAGGCCAACACCCTGCTTGCTGGTGGAGCTGGGGTAAGTGCTGATGGGAGCAGTTACTGGAAGACTGCTGGGCTGCCCAGCTCCTGGAGCTATCATCATCTGGGCCCATTCTAACTCAGTCCATACTCAGCCGTGGCAGACCAGGTCACTCGAATAGTTGGATACCTTCCACCTGAATCCCTCCAGGGCTGGGGAGCCCTCCACCTCCACAGACAGCCCCCTCTGCACCCTGGCAGGCAGGGTAGCGCAACAGTTAGGAGCACAGGCTTTAAGTCAGACAGGTTCGAGCTCACAGCCCACCTCTGCTACATGCTAGCTGGGATTTTGCACATTACTTAACCTCCCTGGTTAGGAACCTCTGGTTTCCTTAACTGTAGAGTGGGGTAGTAAATATACCCACCTCTTAAAGCATTGGAAGGGTCAAAAGAAATAAGCAAGAAAAGTGCTTTGCAGAAATGGGCATTAATGACTATCGTAGAAATGACAATAAACACTTGTTGAGGACTGTCCCGGGAACTGGATTAGGTACTGGGAACACAGAGATGAAAAAGATACAGTCTCAAGGTGGAGAAGATGGTCATAAAAGCAGGTGACAGGGAATATGGGAGCACAGCTCTATATTACAACAATTCTTCCTTCTAATGCAACAGAATCAGTTTCCAGCCCTCCACTCACTGCCCCAAGTTCAGCCCCCTGGAGCATTGAAAATCACTCCAATCCCTCTTCCACATGACAGCCTTTCAGCCTCTTGAAGACCGCAAATCATGTACTCTCGGAAGTCCCCGCTTTTCCTGGCTAAACAGTCCCGGTTCCACTCTAAAAATAATAAGCCTGCCTTATCTTTCTACATGCCTTTCTCCAAGGAACAAAAGGTATTTTAGCAGCCCTGGCTCCTGCGTCTGCTCAGCGCCACGGGCCCACAAAGAAAGGAAGATTTACCTGCCCCAACCCAGGCCTGATACCGGGAGAAATTCAATTCCATTTGGGATCCCTCCAGGGCCCCCCAGCTCAGAATCACGATCCGGCGACTGTGGCCCACTTGTCTGTGAGCACACCTCACCAACACTGCCCAGCTCATAGCATCAGGCAACCAGAAATCCAGGGGAAATGTTGAGATCCTCTGAACCAGGGGTTCTCTGCGTGGCTTCCTGATAGAATCACCTGGGAAGTGTTTCACAGAGACAACAATGTCCAGGCCCATTCACCCACCCACAAGAAATTCTGATTTAATTGATCTAAGGGCTTGAATATCAAAATAGTCTTCAGAGCTCCCCAGGGTATTGTAATACCCAGCCAGGATGAAAAACCCATTCATCTAGCTCACTGGTTCCCTTTGCGCTAGCAAAAAGGCCCAAAGAACAGAAGGGATCCGTCCGAGTTCACAAAGCTAGTTAAAGGGCAAAGTGGGATTAGAAGTCCTGGCTCCTGCCTTACAATCTGGCATCTTTTTCACGAGGCTACCTGGAGGTTGACATCCTGACTTCAGACTGCAATCCCAGGTGTGTGCCATCAGATGCTAAGACAAATAGATCGTTGGATCTAGCTTTTCCAACCCCTAAGCCCCCCGTGTTACCCCGTCTCTTCTTAAGTCTGCCCTACTCTTTTCCCTCACCACTCCACCCCAGTCTTAAAACGTGGTGTCAAAACGCCATCCTCAAAGGAAGAGCTCTCCTCAGTTTCCAGCCACAAGAATTACACGGGAAAGAACCTCATTGTAAATCAAGAACCAAAAGCAATTCTTAACACCAAATTAAGGTCCTGCGCACTCAGCAATGCCTCTTTGGAGATCAAGCGTTCGGGTTCACTGCCCTGCTAGATAAAGGCTATGGGGTTGGGGGCGGGGGGGAGGGGAGGGAACGGTAGTAAAACTCCAGAAATATAATCTGAAATAAATAAGTGATATTTTCTGGCCAAGGTAATGCAAGACTTTTAGTTCCCAATGTGATGGAGCTACTTTACATTTTAATAAATGCACATTGAGAAAAATAATATTATTGCTCTGATATTGGGAGATTATTTGTGAACATAAAATATTAGAACTTGTCAGGAAGGCATTTATTTTCTTTTTCCTTCTTTCTCTACTGCAATATTCTTTCACCTAATAGAAGATGATTGCAAAAATAATTATATCAAACAGTGGCCAACACACACAAAATAAATGGGAAAAAATGAAGGTTATCTGGCATGAGATTGCAAACATGAGAAGGGGAAGCAAGTGTCGGAGCAGGGGGAGATAATTGCACATCAATCAGATGATTAGAGAGTGGGAGGAAAAAATTAAGGGGACTGATTGGCTGCTGAATGTTCCGATCCCAGATGGAAATCAGAACATGGATCGGAACTCATTAGTCAAATTATCCATTTCCTATATTCGTGTGAAAAAGCCAAAAATGCGGATGGAGTTCTGTATTTGAGAAAATAATCTAACCTTAAAATGCTGCCATGCGTGAACCTATAATCACAGAACATTGGGATCCATAGACGATTTCAGATGCTTCTTAAATCTCTGGTATGATGTCTTCACATATATACAAGAAAAGGGATTCCATGGTTTTTAATGTATTTCCAAAAGAGCTATTTATCAAAAATAAGTAAAAAATAAATAAATTAAGGACCACTACACTGGTCCATCCCCTTCATTTAAAAAATTAAAATAAATAAGAAAAACTATTGCCAGAAAACAGTTTGGCATTTCTACCAAAAAGTGACACATAGAGGTACCATGTGACCCAGCAATTCCACACCTGAGCATGTACCCAAGAGAAATGAAAACCTTTGTTCACGGGAAAACTTTACACAAATGTGCGTGGCACCTAGATTCATAATAGCCAAAAAGTAGAAACTCAAATGTCTATCTCATGATGAGTAGATAAGCAAGATGCGGTCTATGCATATCATGGAATACTATTCAGCCATAAAAAGGAATGGGGTGTTGATATGTACTACAATATGGATGAGTCTTGAAACCATTATGTAACTGACAGAAGGCAGTCACAAAAGGGCCACATATTGTATGATCCCATTTCTACAAAATGTGCAGAATAGTCAAATTCATAAAGACAGAACGTAGATCAGTGGTCACCCATGTGGAGGTAAGAACTGCAAGTGACTGCTAATGGGTATAGGATTATTTTTAGGGTGAGGAAAATATTCAGGAATTAGCTAAGGGTGATGGTTGCAAAATGTTGTAAATATACTTAAAACCCACGGATCCATACATTTTAAAAGGGTGCGACCTATATCTCATTTTTAAAATGAGCATACTAAAAAAAAGAAGAACCATCTCCAATAATATACTCCCACGTTCACCAGACAGTAGCAGAGGCAGATAATAGGGAAGCATAGTGAGAACGAGTATAAGATAGAGAAAATTAATCCAAATTAACGTCACATATACTTACTCATTCAAAGATTGATGGAGCCCTTATTATATGCCTGGCATGCCTGGGCCCCAGAGACACCATAGTGAACACATAGACATACTTTTGCTCTCTTGGAGTGACATTCCAGTGGGGGGGGAGACAGTTCGCCAAACGCACAACAGTTGTGTAATCACAATAGCAATGAGAGAGGTGAAAACAAAGCATAGGTGAAATGAGAATGTATGACTGGGCCTGAGTCAGGGGAGCCTTCCTGGAGGAGGTGACACTGAGTGGGGTAGGTCTGGCATGTTAAGGATCTGAAAAGCCATGTGGCCACAGGCACCAGAGAAGGACAGAGGGGCGTGGTGAGTTCTAGAGAGGCAACAGGGTCCTGTAGCCCGGTTAAGGATTCGGGTCTTTAGCCGAGGCTGATGTCAGGCTCCGTCCCCAGAGCATCCGACTGGCTGATCTGTGGAGAAGAACGGGGGAAAGGCAGCTCGGATGCGTGTGCTGACGCCATGGGAGGCTACCATGGTCGTGTCATCAGAAAAGCAGTACGGGGACCAAGGGTACCCAACATGCCCAGCCCGGAGAGCAGCCAAGTGGGGGATTCTTAGGGGAAGGACACAGGAAGGCAAATCTACACTAATTCTATGGCAACATCTGGACTCGGGCACGTCCTCCTGTCTGCCCCAGCTTCAAGAGAGATAGGGGAGCCGGAGCGTGGGCAAGTGAGAACAAAGACAGCGAGGTGGGGCACAGGAAGACGGCCTGACGTCCTCAGAATCAGGTTTGAAGACGCATGGCTGAACGGAGAGCGGCTTCATGTATGTGCTCAGCAAGGATATGCACAGAGCGAACAAAGACGGTGGAATCAACCAAATAGAGAATCACCCTTGGAGTTTGCGAGAAGCCTAAACCTACAAAAGCCATTATCCCTCAGAGGTGTTAGAAGCTGAACATGTCAACAGGTTATAAAAGGAAAATAATGGAAGAAGGTTTCCACAATGCTGAAAACAACAGCCAGCATTCATTGAGCATTGTGTGAGCCAAGAACTGGGCTAAGTACGTGACGTGCACTATCTCATCTCATGTTCCCCTGACCCTTTGAGGGAGCCCCTATTGTATTGTCACCTCTCAGTCCAGGCCATTTGGGCTTTGGTTAAGGCACTTTCCTGAGTTCACATGGCGAGGAAGAAGTGGAGCCAGACTTTCCCATGGACAATCCCCACCCCTTCCCCACCCCTCCGGCACCTGCCCTCAGCCCTCAGGCAGCCGGCCTGTCCTTCCATGAGTATCTCCATCATACGTTGTCCCAGGCTCTCGGACGTGTCTGGGTTCCTCTTGAATCTTGGAGCTCAGTGGCCAAAAGTGCCAGCCTTCAAATCCCTGCCCGAGTCAGGCTGCAAAGTCCAAGAGCATCTTAGGCTCTGCGAGGAGCTGATATTCTCTGCTCTCTGGCCGTGAAGCTCCTGCCCACACCTACAAGAGCCAGGGAGGCAGCCCACTGAGGCAGCTTCAGATGGCCATGAAGACAACGGCTCCAAGAGAGATGGAGAGCCCGCCGGGTGACCGCAGGGACAGCTGCTTCCTCTTCCCCTCTGCCCCGTCTGTAGTCCAGTCACCTCCAGACACTGGTTGGCCCCTTCATCCCGCGTTTGATGACAGTACCAGAGCCTAATATTTGTCGGGTGCTTTACAGCCCACAGGGCATCGCAAAAATCCTTTCCTAGAGAGTAGATGGTGGTCAGAGAAAGGAAGGAAAAAATTCCTCTCTACCCTCGAGGTCTTCCAGCTGGACTAAGAATGAAATCTGCATGAGACAGATAAATGGGAGGGAAAAAAAACCAAAGTTTTATTATGCACACCTGAAGGCCAATTATGAAATCAAGAGAAAGAAATGACCAAGACAGGCACTTTTTGTACATTTTAGACACAGAGGCAATAAAATTTGTGAGGAATTTACAGGATAAGGAAAACTGGTGCTTGGGCTGACGTAGTAGATTTGTAAAAAGTAACAGGGTTGGGGCACCTGGGTGGCTCAGTTGGTTAAGCCTCTGACTTTTGATTTCGGTTCAGGTCTTGATCTCAGGGACGGTCCTGGGATGGAGCCCCGCATCAGGCTCCGAGCTCAGCAGGGGGTCTGCTTCACTCCCTGTCCCTCTGCCCCTCCCCCACAAAGTAAATAAACATATATATATTTTAAGTAACAAGGTTTATTTCTGCAGTCTTTTGACTTTAAAGTCATTATCTCGTGATAAGGATGCCCTTTTACTTCTTAGGATAGGGAGGATATTTTCACATGGGAGATTTGTTTCCTGCTTTTGGGGGGACTGAGGAGGGTCTGAGTGTCCTTGCACTAGTGTTCTCTTAAGTAACTTTTATTTAAAATAATCAGTATGCCAAAGGGGAACATTTTGGGATCCTGTCTTGACCCTACGTCAGTACCTCGTCTCACCAGCTTCCTCTGTTATACAAGGCATGTCCCTTTCATCCTTGAGCCCAAAGGTTCGTTTGTTCACATGAAGCGTCGCTTAGGACACTGCTTAACAAGATCATCTTACGGATGGGACATGGGAATACCCCTCACCCTCTTGCCAGCGTTCGAATGCTCTTCTGCAGTGGGACGCAGTGTTGCGTAAATGTTTAAAAACACAAGGTGTAGAGTGCAGCCGAGCTTTGCAGCTCAATACATGCATGACCCTGGGCCAGGTTACTTCCTCCCGAGGGTCAGCTTCCTCATCTATAAAACAGAAATAGTAATAGCATCTGCCAACAACACGGGATTCTGAGGATTCGCCAAAACTACCTACATAAAAATCTTATCTCTATGCCTGTCACGTAGTAATATTTAGTTAATATTAGCTGCTATTATTCCTGATGATTAACAGGAAATGGTCACAATAAGAAGGAGTTGGAACGGTGGTTCTCAACCTTTGCTACATATTAGAATCACCTAAAATTCTCATGGGGAGTTAACCCCATACCAATTAAATCGAATCGAGTCTCAGTGAGAGAAGCACTTGTCAGTATTTGTCAAAGCTCTCCGATGATTCCAACAGGCAGCCCAAGTTGAGAACCAGCGGAACAGGCTAACCCAGATCCAGTTCCTTCCCAGCTCCGCCACCCAGCTGAATTTAACACCAGTGGGCCGACTTCGGAGCTTCCCCCAGCTGAGCTAAATGTGAGGCGGCCCCCTCAGTTTCAGGCACATTCAGACGCATCCACCCACCCCTCTCTCCAAGCCTGCGTCCCAGCATCTGCCGGTCAGGGAGCCACTCTGGGCCTTGTGGTCACTTCAGGTAGGGTGAGAAGGAAACCTTCCCCGCACATCTCCCAAGGCAAGGTAGGAGCTGGTCAGCTAGCCTGGAGAGACAAAAGGAAATCATGTAATCGGTGCTAAGTAAATATGCAATGCACCCAGCCCCCAGCTCCAGGGAGGACACCCATTAGCCCTCCTGGCAAGAGGCTACTCTGAGACGTTAAGGTGTCCCAGCCTCAGCAGGAGTGCTGCACACCAAGGTGGGTGGAGGGTCCTCAATTAGGCACAATTAAATGTGGAGTTTGAGTTGGCAATGACTTTAGCACTGTCTCCATGGGAGATTTTTCCAGTTCTCCTATAATACTAATTGTATTTCTCATCCCGTAACTGACCCGCTGGCCTGAGTGTTTCTGCTGTGTACCCCAGCAGTGATCATTTGTTTATCTGGGACTCAGAGCATCCTTAGCCTGGCTCAGGAGCTGCTAGACCTGTACCCCCTCCTGCCCCAGGCTTTGGTCTCTCCACTGTGCCTCCCCACTGCCCATCCCTGCACAGCAAGCACACTCCATGCACCATTGCCGTTAGGCCCCAGGAAACTGCAAACCACACACGCAAGTTACCAGCTTGCAAGCGCGCCCAGCGTCTCCCCTTCTGGTCAAGTTCCCTCTACCACCCAGGACCACCAACTCCTTAGGCAGGCAAGGGTGAGTAGGCCAAGAGGCTGTGTGGATGGATTGTTCAAGGTGATTACTAGCTCAGAAAAAAGTAGCTGTGATTAAGAAGGCCGATTTGGGGAGTGGAGAGGTGTGTTCCTAGAACACCTGCCTGGGAACGCACTCTAGTAAAGCCAGACGGGCTCCGCCCACAGACAGAGGAAGGGCACCGGGGGCTAAACGCAGTCGAAAAACAAGGTTAGTGAATTTAATGAGGTGATCTTAGGCAGCTTAATTCAGCTGGATAGCCCAGGGCTAGAGGAGGAGCCCCACACAGGAAGTCAGAAGTTAAGGCTACGCTAATTAGATTTCACAAATGCCTTTGTTATTCTGCCTGCCTGGTGCAGGGGAGGCTCCCCGTGGGGGCTCCTAAAACACCCCCCCCCACTCAGTTGCTTCCAGTCTTTCTCTCCCACCTGCCCGGATCAGCACCGCCCATCCCCACCCCCACCCCCACCCCCACCTGTGTTCCTGGAAGTGGCACCCAGCTCAGACTCCACAGGGCCTGCCCGGCTCCGGTGGTCTGAAGGGTGTGAATGGAGCAGAGCCACCCAGCCTTCTCTCGCGGTTGATAAGACACAGGCCTGACTGGGGGCAGGGCGAGGCGCAGGGCAAGAAAGGCTCAGGAGATATCTCAGTGGCTCACGCTGGCCCTGGTTGCTGAGCTGGGGCGGGGTCCCTTTCCCCAGCGGGGGCTTTTATCCTGCAGTGAGTGATGATCTTGACAGTCCTGTCTTAGGGCCCCTATTGGTTGCAAGCTCTCGAGGGCAGCACTCCTCTCCCTTCACCTGTGCACCCCGCAGGGCTAGGACTCAAGGTGGAAGAGGTCCTGAAGGGAAAGGAGGGATGACCCATCCAGTTGGATTTGGCCCTTGATTATGCAAGTCATGGAAGACTCAGTTTCTCTATCGGGAAAACGGCTAATTGTAGAAGCCCCTCAGGGAGGAACATAAATTCAAACGCTTGCAGGAGTGAAGCCTTGTTTTGACCTTGCTGCTTAAGCGTTCCTCCTCTAAGGACAGGGGAAGCCACTTAATGCCTACATGATAATAACAATGAGCAATTAATAATGACAATAGTAGTTATTTGAACACAGAAGGCTGCTTATCTGCAGGCGTGCGAACAGGAGCCGAGTTCCTGCTCCCAAGGGACAGCCCCACCTGTGGAAAGGCTGCTCCCTCCAGTGGAAGGCGACGGTTATGGGCAGCAAACTCCCGCCTCCTCGCCTCTCCTTCCTGATCAGGCCTTGGGCTTCTTCTCTCCCAACCGACAGTGTTCACAGTCACACCAGAAAACAGTGCCCACCATCACAAACTCACTGGGTGTGACACCAAAATGTGATAAAGCAGATTGACCCACCCTGCCACCCCAGCCTTGGTTTCCTTTCCTGTAAAAGGAGATGGGCCAGTCTCAGCCCGAATTCCCCCCCCCACCTGTCCCCTTGGCCTGGCCCCCCACCCACTCCGATGGTCTCCTGGGAGGCTCCGGCTACCCCTAAGCCCCAGAAAAGCCCCGTGGCTGGCTCACGGCTGCCTAGGAGAGCCCCCTTGGAAGCTTGCAGCGGGCCATTCCAGAGCCCTGGAATGACAGGCTGTGTGGCAGACAGCTTCTCCAACTGCTTACTTCCGCTAGAAATTACCTGCCTGCTGTGTGGGTCTGAGCTCCCTCCTCCCACCACACTCAGGGTCACCCCCCCAAATCCCCCCCTTCTTTGCAAGGTCTAAGCATTTAGAGGGGGAAAAACAGTGCAGAGGAAAGCAAGCCTGTTGGTGCGTGTTCAGGGAAGCTTTAAGCTTTAAGGCTTTAAGGCCTCTGCAGAGCTAGAGGAGAATGTCCCCAGAATGTTAAACGTGCCCCCTGGGTTCCCACCTCTCACTGACAACCTCGAACCAAGTGACTGGGCTTGGGAACTGTGTGGAGTTCTCTTGTCCCTGCTCTGCACCGGCCTCGCCCCGCCCCCACACTGCAATGTCTAGGGTCTCAGTCTTGATCGACTGACTGTCATGTGCAGAGCCACCTGGGATGTGGCCCGGTGACTACCGCTAAGGAGGTGAAATGGGGAATGTGGTGCTCAGGGAGCCCGACTCTCCTTCCTGTGGCCCTGAGAAATCAGCAATGATAATAAGAATCATTCCTAAAGTGTCCGGGCACCTGGGTGACCAGTTGGTTAGGCGCCTGACTCTTGATTTCTGCTCACATCTCAGGATCGTGGGATCAAGCCCCACATGGGCTCTGCACTGGGCATGGAGCCTGCTTGAGATTCTCTCTCTCCCTCTTCCTCTGCCCCTCCCCAACTTGCTGTGTGCTCGCACTCCCTCTCTCTCTGTCTGTCTCTCTCAAATAAATAAATCATTCAAAAAAAAAATTCCTGAGGTTTCATTACGATGCCCCCGGCCTGTTGTAGAGGATTTACACATCTAACTTATTCGATCCCCACAATAACCCTAGGATATGGGTATTACTTCTTCCCTGTATTCTACAGACTAGGAGAAACAGGGACACAGAAGGGGAAGTAACTTATCTAATATCACAGAGCTAGTAAGTGATAGAGCCGAAATCTGAGCCCCAGGGAGTCTGGCTCCAGAGTCCGCACTCCAGAACTGTTTCTTCATAAAATAATATTTTAAATTCATATTGCTGTCCCTGACTTAAGAGCTTCAGATGCTAGGCACTGTGCAAAGGACTCTGCCTGCGCCTTGCCAGGGAACACTCCCAAAGGTCGGGCGGGGTCAATGCTGGCCTTGCCTCCACCCCGCAGCTGAAGCCAGCGCCGGCTCAGAGAGGTTGAGCAGCTAAGCCAAAGTCACAGAGATGCTGAGTAGCTGACTGGGATGCCTACACAAGTCAGCCTGAGCCCAGAGCCTGAGCCCACTTAGGGACTTTAGCCGCCGATGCTCCCTGATGCTCCCCTCCAAAGGGCACATGGTCTGAGGGCCTGCTTTCCCTGAGCCAAAGGATGGATGCAAGCCTCTCTGGCAGCTCCCTTCTGCCCGTGTGCCTGTGATGCGACCCTGGAGGAAAGGTGCCGTGAGAGGAAATGCTCTGCTTAACTCCCAAGGAGGACTCTGTCTTCCCGACGGCCCAGACCTTAGCTCTCCACTAATGCACCCCATGTTTGCCCCCACCCCCGCTCCTTCCCCCAGCTCCCAACATGCCTGCTTAACCGGGCAGGGATGCATAACTCCAGGCCCAGCGTGACGGATATGTATGGCCAAGAATGGTGATGTATCTATTAAGTGAAAGCGACAACTTTCATTAACCCAAGTAGACATTATTAAAACGCGCTGGTTGTCTGTGGGAAATGACGTGCCCAGCGCAGGCTGGAGCAGAGCCCCTGCTTGTATGCCGCAAGCTGCCGAGTGCGGGCTGGGCCTTCCTCTGGCACCCTGCATCTCATCCATCATCTCCCATGAAGTGAGCCCCGTCCTAAAAGCCCCCACATGACTCCCCTGACAGCGCTCGACACATGACTTCTCCCTCTGGCATCCGTCTGAATCAGGAATCCCAGGCCCAGGTGGCCAGAGGCCTGGAGCCCAGGGGCGCTCCGCGACTTGCACTGCCTGCACCTGGAGACCGAGCTGCCCGCTGGGGTGCTGATTGACTCCATTAAATGCAGCCCTCTAAACCTGAACAGAACCCTGGCCGTGGCTGAGGGGGCACCACCAGAGATGTGGCGTGGTTGGGTCCCAGCTTTTAGGCCACTGGAGTAGGCCACTAGGTAGAATTATATCCACGGGGACCCCGGTCGGGGCAGTTGGGGGACCAGGGATGCAGGAGAGGCTAGAGGATGGGAGGGACGGAGTGGAAAGAGTAGGACCAAGAAGGGTGGGAAACAGGGCTGATGGGACCGAACCACCCCTGCCTGGTGTCTGTGACCATGGGCCTTTGCTGAGGTCGAGAAGCAGCAATGGTAATCGCATCTACCATTTTGCAATTTACAAAGCGCTTTTACATAGAACCATCTTGTTCGCTCCTCCTAAGTCCTGCTGTGAGGGAGCTAGCATCAGCCTGCTTTCCCTTTTGTACGGACGATGAGAGGAGGCTCAGAGAGGTCGAGTCACACAAGGGAGGTTGCGAAGTTGGGAAGTGGCAGCTCCCGGCTAAGTGCCTGGGCCTCTGACCCTGAGTCTGGCGTTGTTTCCAGACTTCACCTCATCTCGCAGTTCTTTTATTAAGTTCCGAACACTGATGCCTCTTGAAGTTGAGACGCTTTTGTTTGGAGAGGCCCGTTCTGTGCAAGCACACCCAGGCCCAGGTGCACGATGGGCCCAGGCAGTGTGCTATGCTCACCTGCCCAGCCGCCCCTTATGGCTGCAGCTCACACGCCTGTGGCCACAGACGTAACACAGAGGAGTGCACGTGTCCGAGCCGGCCAGCGAGGGCGGTGCTACTGCTGACTGTTCACGGGACACGACCTCCGTATCTGTACAGGGAATTCTCTGCAGGCCTGTGGGGGAGACTAGATAATCCTCTGATGCAGGCCTGGCACATAGTAGGTGTTCACCCAAATGTTCTTTTGAACCACTAGCCCAGAGTGCAGCGTGGCCAGGATTTATTGGTTTCGTCCCGGGTGAGGATCTGCATGTCTCATACTTTCACAGGTGGCCTCCATACCTGCTCCCCTATGTGTACTCACCCTTGTCACCTCCGTGTCCTCATTTTGGGCTCAGAAATACAGTCGTTATAATCCCGGACACCCAGAGGAGACAGAGCAAGGACAGGGGCTGTAGCTTAGTCACCTCTTATTTCCACCGCCTGGCATCTTGCCTGATGTGATGGATTATCAATAAATGTTAATAGATGGGTAGGAGGGAGGGAGGGAAAAGGCCAAATAAACAGAAAAGTGGATGGGTGATAAAAATCATGACAGTCTTTGGCCAGTTGGCCATCTCAACAGATTGAAGCTGCTCTGTAAGACAGGACGGTGCGGCTGGTCTCGGGGCCAGCGGGATGAGGGGGGTCTATTGGGGGGCACGGGTAGGAGCCCTGTGTTAGGGGACTGCAGAACCCAGCCCTACTCCCCGGCCTGCACCTCTCTTCTCTTCCCTGCAGCAGGCCTGGCCAATCCAGAGCTGCCAGCCCTCCAGGGCTGGGAGAGGTGACAGCCCCAGCTCACCTGCCAGGCTGTGACTGCCGGACACCAGGCAGAGCCCAGAGAGTGGGGTGGCCTGTGTTGTCCCCAGCAGATGCTGCCACCATTGGTGGCTCCATCCCAGGGTCAGACCCCACATTCTTCGTTTCCTTCATGTCCACGGAGAGAAGGAGAGAGAGGCGGGCCTCGGATGGGGGCCATCTGCAGAGATTTCTGTACCTTCCTCCTGCTTCCTGTGTCCCCCCCTGCTTCGGCAAGGCCCCCTGCACCCAGCCCACTTCAACACTTGGCCCTAGTGCTACCCCTCCCCGTGACCTCTCCTTCCCTAGGCTCCAGGGTGGCTACGGCTCCCTTATTCAGCAGGAGCGAGGGCTCTCACCGCAGGGCAGGAAGATATTTCTCTCCAAACCAGCTGCTATGAGCTAAAGCCAGGAAGGAGTGGGACTGGCATAAGCCCCCCACCCGCCTGCCTCCCGGCATTCAGTGTGAAATTACTATTTTAATCAAAGCACTAAGCTAAACAGGGAGCCCCAGTCTCCTCACCCTGGCATGGGGGCTCAGCAGCTCTGGAAATCTGTACAGGATTCTCAAGGTGACAGCCTGTCCAATGCAATATGGATTCCCTTCTCAGAGTGTAGCCAGACCCCCTCCCCTGTTGGATGGCCGGGAGTAGGTGTGGAGAAGCATGAGGTAGGTTCCTCGGCGTCTGAGCCTGTAGAGAAAGTATCTCATGCTGGTCCCTACTCCTCACCCAGTCAGACCTTCAGTAATCATTTATTCAGACCCCTGCAGACATGGCTGAGTGAGAGAGGCCTGCCCCGCACCTGGCCTTGTTTCCTGGGTTGACCTTCACCCTGGCCTTAAACTTTCCCAGAGCAGTTCCTGAGAAGCTCAATGAACTGCCCCAGACAGAACAGAAAGCTCAGGGCAAATGGGTTTATCAAGGTTATGGCTCCAGGGTACAAGTGAGGATCACAGTTTGGAACCCAGCCCCAAGGATGGAGGCCCAAAGCCAACATGAGGCTCGCACATCGATTGTGTAGCCTTTCTGCGAGGCACCTGTGACACAATTAAGATATCAGAGGCACCTGAGTCAAAAGACCTGGATACCAGTCTTGATCCTGTCACTTACAAGCTGTGTGACTTCAGGCAAGGAGCTTGACCTCTCTGAGCCCATCCCTCATCTATCTGTGGAGGGTGTTTTCACAGGCTGGTTGTGAGGATCAAATGAGATCATGGACATAGCCGTGCTGTATAATCCATGAGGCACTTGACAAAGGCAAGTTTGTTATTATGGCGTCTGCAGCCCAGGCCAAAAGTGTAAGGGCCAGGAGCCAGGCCTGGGGAGAGGAGTTGGAAGGAGCCCTGCCTCCTGAATAACCCCACACACCACAAGCTCGGGAACCCTAAAAAGCTGCAAGGGCGAAGGTCTCCCCGCCGGAGCCACCTCTGACGGTGCGCACACAATGAACCCTTCTTCAGAGCAGCCGGATTCCGCCTGCTTCAAAAGGCAAACAGAACCGCAGCCGGGGCTGACCTCTTGCCACCGCTCCTGGGGAAAGACTTTGTTTTGTGAGGAGGGAGGGGAGCCATCCCCGGTCTCAGTAAACAAACTCAGCCATTCCATTAGCTCCTGCGTGGTGTTGATCGTGCAACAGGAAAAGGTCCCCACCCCGCCGCCCCACGCTGGTCTGCTTCTGAGACTTCGTGGGGAGAATCAAAGAGGCAGCCTTGGGTGACCTTGTTTCATCCCAGATGCTCCCAGGATCCCTTGTCTCCTAAAACTCCTGCTGGCCCGTAGGCACCGCTCTCTGGCCAAGGTGTCCACTTTTAGTGCAGAGTCTTTAAAGGGGAGGCGAAGGGGCAGATGACGGGGAACGAGGGAGGGGCGTCAGGGGGGGAGGCACAGACTTTTATTGGGCACTACTATGTGCCGGTTTGGACTGGGATAAAGAGAGTGCAGACAGGGGCGCCTGGGTGGCTCAGTCAGTGAAGCATCTGCCTTCAGCTCCTGTCATGATCTTGGGGTCCTAGGATCAAGTCCCTTTTCAGCGGGGAGCCTGCTTCTCCCTTTCTCTCTCTCTGCTGCTCCCCTTGCTTGTGCTCTCTCTCTCTCTCTCTGTGTGTCAAATAAATGAATAAAATCTTTTAAAAGAGAGAGAGAGAGTGCAGAGAAAGGGAGCCAGCCCAGGCGCTGTGGGGAAGGTGCAGGCCACTCGCTGGGTACACTTTGCTGGCCATTCTTTCCTCCAGATTCTGACATCTCCGCTCTGCTGCAGGCGTCCGTTTTAGAAGATGGTTCTCATTCGGAGGGGAGATGGGCATAAGGGAACAGGACTCCACAAAGGGAGTGCAGCAGGGGAAGCTGTTATTTGGGGATTAGCAGGAGGCGGGTGCAACTGGCAAACAGGTCGAAGGACGCTGGGTATCATGGGTGACACAGAAGACCGGACATGCACAGGCAGCCCAGGCCAGGTGGAGAGGCAGGGAACATGCCAGGTTCCGTTAGGAGCCACAGGGAGAGAGGGACTGGCTGAGCGGTGAAGTAGAAAGCTTCTGTTTACAGCCATCTATCTCCCATAATTAGCCATTTAGGAAGAAAATAGCCTTCAAATTCAAAGGTAAATTGACTTACATTGGGATAATAATGTTTGATTGAGCACAGGAAGTTCATCTTTAGAGTATGAGAGCAAACAAATTGCTTTTCTTCCCCAGTGCTGGGGAAGAAACGAGATGAGATTGCAGGTGCTCCCGGAGCTGTGTTCCCATGGCCTCGGGGCATTAGCAGGCCCAGCCTCAGCCACCAAACTCAAGGTGCACTCGGCTCAGTCCCTGTCGGCTGATTCCTGATCCTTGTTTTAGAGAGTTTTTAAGTTATACCACATCACATTGATGCAGCAATCAGTTATTATTGTCAACAAGAGCATGAAGAGACATAAATTCCCTCCCTTAGATGGAGACTGGTTCATAAATACGTTTCTTTATTGCTTCCTAGATTGGAGCGATCGCTCTGCGTTGGCTTCCTCGAACATGGGGGTGGGAGTGCAGGGGGGTTTAGACTTTGCTTCTGATTAAGGTTGTGAAATCCTGGATGATTTCCTCTAGAAGGCACCGCATTCTGAGCTTCCTGGACTAGGGGGCGGGTGGAAGGGAGGGAGAGCGAAGAGGGAGCACACAAATAATTAAAATATAACGTGATATGTGCTGTGATAGAAATATGAACGGATGTGGGACTCGGGTAGGGAATGGTAACTCTCACCGGAGAAGTCAGGTAATTCTTTTTCAGAGGAGGAAAGTTTGCGTCAAGCTTTGAAAGGTAAGGTGTGGAAGCGAATTATCAGAGATGCACAGAGACCCCCACAGCCTCCTTGGTCAAGCCCCTCCTGGCACTTTGGGTTCCGACAGAAATTCACATTTTAGTTAGGTTACTAATAAAAACCAAGAGTCACCTCAATAGAGCTTTATCTCAGCTATGTCTTTCTTCTGTTTATTCCAACAATGTCTGTTTGGAATAGGAGTGAAGAGACTTGGACAGTCAAAGGTTGGAGCGTGTGTGTGTATGCGTGTGCGTGCTTGTGCCCACAAATTCACCACCCAGATGGCTCACGGATGTGGAAGGTTTAAGTCCTTGAGTCTGAATATAAAGGAGCAAATCAAAGTCAGACTTTTTTAAAGCTAAGAAGGATCTGTATTAGTTATCTACTGCTGTGTAACAAATTACCCCAAAATTAGCAGCTTAAGACAATACACATGTTTTATCTCCAAATCTCTTTGGGTCGCAAATCTGGGCATGGCTCGGCTGGGTCCTCCGCTTTGACATCGGTTGTTCTGAAGGCCGCAGCCGAGGTGCAACAGTCATCTCAAGGCTCACCTAGGGGAGGGATCTGCTTGGGAGCTCACACGCGTGGTGGTTGGCGGGATTCAGTTCCTTGCTGGCTGTTGGATTGAGGGCCTCGGTTCCTCACTGGATGTTGGCCAAAAGCCATCGCCGCCACCCTGCCCGCCCGTTCTTGCCACATGGGTCTCTCCAACATGGCCACTTTCTTCTTCAAAGTAAGCAGCCCAGAAGACAGGAGAGTGTAGGTGCCAACGAGACAGACTTCAGAAGTCACAGTCTTTTGTGACTTAATTCCAGATGTAACATCTCATCACTTGGGCTGTGCTCTATTCACAGGAAACAAGCCACAAGGTCCAGGCCACACTCCAGGGAGAGGAGTACACACAGACACACACACACAAGAGTTTGAAAACCGTGAGATCATGGGGAAGCCGCCTACCACCAGACCTTGGTCATCAAGTCGAATCCCCTGAAGGTAGACTATGTCAGTGGAAACCCGGCTGAGATCTGAAGCCAGGCACAGAGCTCTGGCTCTCTCCCCAGAGGCCCCCTTCCACACAGATGAGGTCGCCTATCAGAAGGGTGGTCGGTGGAGGCACTAGAGCCAGGGGGAGTGTCCTGGAGGAGCAGACCCGGAGCATATCTACCCAACAGCTGTCAGCAGGTCCCGTGCAGAGGCTTGTGATGACCCCCGGACTCCTCGCTGGACATGACAGGCCCCAAGAGGTTTTCCTTTAAGGAAAAGCCAGGTGGGCCCCAGTTTCTCTGCCTGTGTGCCTGACCCAGCTCCAGCCAGATGCTGAGAGAGAAAGGGCAAAGCATAGAGCCCCCCAGGGGGTCGGGGAACAAAGAGCCCAAGAAGAGCAGTCACCTCTCCACTTCGAGAGTTAAAGGCAACAGAAAAGAAGAAGAAAAAGAGCCGGGGGCTGAAATGACAGGCACAGCCAAAAGCATGCCTGCCTCAGAGAGAGTCCATTAGGGGCCAAGGCAGAGCCGGGAACAATGCAGCTGAGGCCGCGGAAGCAGCCAACAAACCCCTGGAAATAGGGTGCCCAGACTCCCGCTCTGGGACATCTTCACAGATTAATAAGGCTTTTGAGGATTTCCAGAAATGTTTCTATGAGTCAGAGCCTAAGAGGGGCCAACGTGGGGCTCTTTGAAGCCTCCTTTTCAGCAGCTTGAAACAGCAGCCGTCTCTGCACCCAGCAAGGAGGGGCGAGGCCGGGGTGAGGCAGGGAAAGCTATTGTGTCTCTAGAAAATGGGAGCCCACAAGGGGGCTTTCTAACAGCCCTGAGCAAGCCATTGAAGTTGGAAGGCAGGCACATGCCTTCGTCCAGGAACAATTATCCGGCCCAACAATGGCAGGGAGGCAGCCACAGCTCGAATACAAACACCACCTGACCTACAGACTGAGGTGGAGGGCATTCTCAGAAGCCCTGTGAGGAGGCCCTAGAAGTCAGAGATAACGTTTTAAGAGGCAAAACAAGAATTATTATTTCCGTTGTGGAGGAAAGGAAACTGAAGTTCAAAGACATTGAATGACTTACCCAAAGTCTCTCAGCAACAAATGGTAGAGAGCGGTCATTCTGTAACAGTTAGCAGCAGAGATCCAGAGTACCAGCAGCAGAAACGAGCAGGGGGTTAACTCTTCTCTCACATAACACGAAGTCTAGAGGGTGGCAGGCAGCCCATCCTGAGCACTGGTTTCTGTTCTCTGGTAGTACTTCATGGTCATAAAATGGCTGCCAAAGCCCCCGACACATCAGCTCCACATTTCAGGCAGTAAGAAGAAGAGGAAAGAGCAAAAGCAGTACACCCTCCCAGGGGAACCCGCCATCTTTAAAGAAGCCCATCCAATGGTTTCTGGTTGTATCTCAGTAGCCATCTTTCGCTTTTTAAGGAAGGCTAGGGATTCATATTTTATTAGCTTAGTTACATTCCCACCTCAACAACACAAGGATTCTGAGGGTAAATAAATGGGAGAATGTATATTACATAGGCAAACAGTACTTTTTGCCACAAGACTCAAATTTCCTGTATTTAAACCCAAAGCCTTCCCACTCTCTAGACTGCCTATGGCAAGCATAGACAGAATGGCCCAGACTGCTGTCCACTACCATGTTCCCTGGCCTAACACAGAGTCACAGGCCATGCTGAATTATCCAGCATCCAGGGGGCCCTGCTGCCCAAGCATCGGTGCTGAGCCAAGGGCCCCAGGAAAACATTATTGCGTCTGCTCCATCTTGAGTCCCGTTCGCTACTGGCCAGCCCAAATAGCGTCTCCAGCAGGTGCTGACTGCTCTGCTTGAATACACAGAGTGTCTATGTCTCTTAGGGCTTCAGAGAATCAGCCATGGGTCTTTGCTTTTATTGTAGGATCATGATGGAATGATGAAGGGGTATTCAGTGGCCGTTGTGCTCCATTCTAGACACAACAGTGTTTCCCAGGGATACAGTGTTGGCCAAGTTATGTTGAGAAAAAAAAAAAAGTGTGTGCGGGACTCAGACCAGCAGAAGGGCAGTCAGTTACATGCTTGTGTTAATTCCCTGGAGATCAGAACCAAGTGGCCACATTCTGCCCCACTGATAGCAACTTCCATTCCATTTCAGGGAACACAAGGGCCCTATTTTTTCAGTGGTACAGCAAACAAAGAACCCCGAACCCAGTCATGGGGGAGGGGGTGCTCAAGAGCAGAGTGGGGCCACTTGCCCTTTGCGACCAAAATAGTTTGGAGCTCCAAATGGAAACTGTGAAGCTGATGGCAGAACAATGTGACAGGGCCATCCTTTCCACCAGCTTCCTGTTGCCCCACTTCCAAATTTCTTCCTGTGACATTTCAAGTTACAAGGCTCCCATCTCAGAACTTTGACTTTGAATGTCTTTTCATATTGGCCTTAAAGAAGACGGTGTCATCAGTGACCTTTTTAAAAGACCACGGGGGCTTAATTAAAAACTAAACTTGGCCACTTAATTCAGACAGTCCTGTCGAGTCCTCGGCACTGAAGTGAACTCAGCCTTGTCAGCTTTGCAGCAAGCAGGCTGCTGCCGCTGCCCTTCCATGTCCCGGCACCGCAGAGCCACAGAGCACCAGTGAGGTGCTGGCCCGGGCCTCAGGACCACCGATGCTGCTCCTGGCAAGATGGTGGCCCGGCCACTGAGAGCCCAGGGGCTCTGTGGAGAGTGGTGGAGCCCATCAGGGAGACCGAGGCCTCTGTGCAGGGAAGGCCCTCAAAGGAAGAGAATGGGGACCCCATTGGTTTCTGGTGATGGTGAGTCTAGAGCAAGGGAATTTCTTCTATGACCTAGCTTCCCTCTGAGTGACTCAGTGGAGGGACCGGGACCCACGTAATGACCCCATCCTGCTCCCTTCTCCTGTTTTAAAGATCCTCGTCATGGGCACATGTCTTCTGGGTGCTGGGAGCTACAGCCAGTCTCTGCCTCTCTCTTCCGGCCCCCATCACCAGACATCGTCAAACTCAACCGGAAGATCAAACCAGAGGGTTGTTTCTGTTCTTTATTAGTAGTGGCTTTTAGTACCCCTTCTCAAAAGAGGAAAGCAGGGCTCAAGGTGCAGAGGTGAGCTGTGAAGAGTTTCGTGCTTCCCACCTTGGGTCTCTGGAGCTGGTCTGGAGAAGTAGCGGACTCCAGCCCCTTCATCTGCCCAAAGTGGGCGTTCACCCCTTCTCGGCCCCTCCTCTCTGCTCAAGTGGGTTAAGAGCCTCTGAAAGAGAAGCGGAGGTTGATGAAGGAGATCCTGAGTGTTCTCCAGCCAGCTGTCAGCCCAGGGACCTTGTCACCATCCCCCCCCAGCTATGGGGAAATGATGCCACCAGTAGCCGAGGGGACCTCTGCATCCGTGGTCAGTGCCGGCTTGGGAAGGGGGCCGCTGGGCCCAAGGCCCCGGGCAGCTGCAAAGTGGCTTTTGCCAGGAAGTGCCACTGGCACGGAGAACTGAGAAATGCATGACAGGAGGCTTGCAGAAAATACCAAGCGACTGCTAAACACAAGCTCCTCCTCTGTACCCTCGGAACTTTGTGTATCTGTAGGACGGTGCCTTTTTCTATGTTCTTGAATATGACCCACGGCTGGACAGAGAAGGGAATTGGCTAGGAGTGTGCATTAGAAATCAGAGAATTTTAGAATTGGCAGAGGTCTCAGGGAGTTTCTACTGCTGTGTCTTTGTACCCTTGAAAGTCCCGCTCATGAGGCCTCTGAGGCCCAGAGTGTTAAATGACCGGCCTGGCGGTTCCAGGAGTGGTTAGCCACCCTGCCTGGGAAGAAAGGAGTTGCTCCCCGGCCCCCTAACCTCCCACCCCACCCAGAACCGAGCCCTGCCTTTCACCTCCCTCCTTGATTTCTACCAACTCCTCCATCCTTCCCAGCCCACACCTCTGCCTTCCTCCTTCTGCAGGTAAATGAGTCCCATGTCCTCCTGCAGATCGGCACTCCACAGGCCCTATGACCAGTGTGGGGGATGAGGTGTTGAGAGTGGAAAGGAGGGAGCCAAACGATCTGCTCTCTTTTCCCCATTCAGACAGATAGGAGAGGAGGCAGAAGGCTCTGCCAATGGGAAGTACCCTCCACCTCTTCTTGTGGTTTGTCAGCCAGTCAGCAAACATCCACCCATCCAGGGAGCACTGCTGAGCAAAGCACAGGCCTGGCCTGACCCCCCTGGGGGAGTACTGTCAGACCGCATTGCCTGATGCACTGGGTACCACGGCAGTAATGGCAACAATCAGTGGGTTAACGTGCAGAGCTTCCTGGAGAGCTGGTGGGAGAAGGCGGACTTCCCAGCTTTGGGGGTAAGGGGAGAGGGGGTCACACACAAGTCCTCTTGAGAATCTGCTGGAAGCTATGATGGCTCTGAAGACCCTCCTTCCTCAGACGGTACATGCATATTCACTCTAGCGTAGGGAACTGCACACGTGCCACACGCCACCCTACTATGCGCACACCACCCCAGCCCAGGACGCTGTTCTAGATTGTCCCGCACACACAGGGCAAGGCCGTCCTGAGGAAACCACCAGCAGCAGGCCAGCAGTCGGGTGATTGGTCAGCAGGGAGTGGGGCCAGGAGGGTTTTCCATCACCCACCCCGAACCCAGAGGGGATGCGGCACGCTGGCCAGTGCTGGCCTGCCTGCTGTGCCCACTTAGCATGCTGCCCTGTGCCCGCCATGAGCAGGAAGGAACGAGGCTGGGGGCTGGGGACCAGACGACAAGCCTGCTTGCTGCCGTCAGCCAGAGAGAGCTAGTGGTGTGGAAATGTGGCTCCCCTGCAGCCTCCTGATAACAGTGCTAAATAAAGGTAATTTTCAAGTTCCCAGTTAACAATGGCTGAGCGTGCAAGCAGTGACCGGAGAGTCAGTCAATTACTGGGCGAGCTGTCGGGGCGCCACTCTAAGAGCCACCTGGCCGGCGGTCTGCGTCCACACAAGGATGACCCGCAGAAAACAGCGTCTTGGCTCTGTGGGAAGCCAAACCCACAACATTTGTTTCACCAAAGCCAAGGCTTTTTTTCCTATTGAAGAACCATTCAGATAAGCCACATGTCTGCAGAAAAGGTGTGCTCCATGGGCTTCTGGCTGAGAAGCTCTTTGTGCAAGCCTCCTAACGGGGCTCTACCCAGCGCCTCCCCACCCCTAGCCCCCTCCAGCCCCAGCCTGCCCCAGGCCTGTCTGCTCTCTACTTCCCTGAAACAGGCCTCTTTGCCTGAGCTGAGATTCTCTTTCTTCCGGCCCCCTTCCCCGGAGGCCTCACCCAGCTCCCTACAGCTGCTTTCGCTTCCCAGAGCACACACAGCCTAACCTGGGACTGGTTCCAAACTCACTTCCTCCCCAAGGCCTCCCCAAGTGGCTCTGCTGGGCCCATTCCCCTGGCTTTCTTGGCCCTGACCCGAACAGACCGATGATTTCCAGCTGCTCACTTGTGCAGGAGGCTTACGGAGGTTCTGTGTTTTTCTCTGCCGTGGTCCTTTTTATCCCGATGTGGTCTGTCCTCCCCACTGGACCAGACTTCTCAAGGACACGGCCTCCTCTTCCTTGGGGGGCTACATGGTGTAGGAGGAAGAGCGTGAGCTTGGGAATCAGTTGAAATTGTCAAATCTTGACTTCCACCCCCCCCGCCCCCCATATTCTAACTGTGTGACTTTGGACTTTGTTCCGCCTTGGTTGTCTCATCCATATAAAGGAAATGAGGTCTAAAGTAACCATTTGAAAAATACCTACAACAGAGCCTGAGACAGCACAGGCACCCAATACACTTAAGTCCCCATCAGAGGGACCTAACGGAAGGTTCTGGAATTTTATTTCATGGCCCATTGGGGACTGTGAACAGCCCTTAGCTCTATCTCAGAGACTCATCTCTGAAGGATCCACTGGCAGGGAGCCCCCAGCCCGAGCACTGTAGGCCCCCAGATTATCAGGGCCCTCAGGGGCCCAGCAAGAGGCCTGGGGCTGCTTGGACTCCAGGAGTGGTGAGCTGTGTGACCTTGGGCAAAACACAAAACCTCTCTGAGCTTCCCACTTCCTCATCCTAAAGGAAGTCCCCACCCAGCCGGTCCACTCAAGCCTTACTGTGAGGAGCAGTGGGATCGTCTTCATGGACGGCAGAACCGCCTGGGGTTCGCGCCCCCAAACTACCTCCCTGCCAGAGCACGTGAATTTCACCCTGGGGGTTATGCCTTTAGGTTAAGGACTTCTTTTGTTTAAGTATTTATATCCTTGGGTTATGGCTGGTTCTAAGCATCAAGCCAGTTGTTCGACTTTAACACCTTAATACCACATTAGTGCATTAGATCACTTTCTAATGAGGCAAGTTCTCAGGGGGTTGAGATGAAATGAGACCCACAGGACAGATAAATTGTGGTGAGGGAAGAAGGAAGAGAAGGAAGGAAGACCTGGGTGGGGTGCCCAGCAAGGCAGGGTCCTAGGAAGTCTGAGCTCCTGGATACCAAGCTGGGGCGAGGGAACAAAGCAGAAACAAAGCCAGGAAAATGAGATGGTAACACAGACAGCTTTGCTCCCTTCCAGGTTTCCTAGGGCTCTTTCCTACCTCACTTCATCCCTCTTCTTAATTCCCCACCCCCACTCCCACTCTCACACTGCTGGGAATGGTCGGGGACTCGCAGTCACCAAGCCAGAGAGTCTCCTACGCTACTCCCCCTCTTCCTGGACAGTCTGGCGCTCTCCTCCTCCCTCCCAGGAGGACAGAGACTACTGTCTGTGTCCCGCGCCTCCTTGAGCCAGGGACAGCAGCCCCCACAGGCACCGCTCAGGCCCTAATTACACCCTCCATCACTTTCCCACTGAGGCTGAAATGGGGACAGATTGCTCACCAAGCGGTGGCAGTGACCTTCACAGACCGTTTCACCTCCATTCAGCCCCCTCCTTGCCGGAGACCCTGTTCTTTTTCATCTGGAGCCTTCACCGAATGCCACAGCAGAGCCAAGTGCAGCCATGGGAGACGGCCTGTGGGGCGTGGAGGGGGGCGGTGGGCTTCAGCCCTTGGCCACATGAGAGGGCGACAAGAACAGATGTGCCCACAGTGTCTGATCTCTGGAAGACCTGGAGCCTTAGGACTAACATGGCCTAACAGTTGCCAACCCTGGGACTTGGGGACCCAAAGAATGTTAGTGCCATGTTTGACTGCATTCTTTTGCAAAACGATGTTCCAAACAGGAGGTGACATCCCCCTGAGCTTCCCTTCGTCAGGCCACATCTGGAGTTTTGCATTCAATTCTAGAAGTCTGTTTGGAAAGGGATATTAACAAAACAGAGAACACCAGGGCAGTTTAGGAAAAGAACCGTGCCGTATGAGGAGGAGGCAGGACATACAGTGCTTCAGAACATGGGATCTCGAGAGCCAGCTTCCTGGGTTCACATCTGAGACTCAGATAAGCCGGTATTTGTATTCGTCTTCGTCTTCGTGTGAATATGCGTACCCGGAGGATATGCTCTGCTGCCGCTGGGCCCTGGTTGGTATTCAGAGGGTGAGCTCCCATTCCGGAGGATGAGACACAGTAGAAAGTGGGGATCTCAGGTGGTAAGTGAAGCAGGCAGCAGCAGGGGCACCAGGACGGGCCCAGCACAGACCTGGCAGGGGCACGGATGCTAGAAGGTGAGGCCGGGTGGCAGGACACAGCAGGGTGAGGTGCAGGGAGCTTCTCCCGAGCATCAGTAACTGGTGTACTAGTAGAAGTGAGGCTGGGAGGGAGTGTCAGCACCACCCAGGCCCCAGGGTGCCTGAGACGTGCCTTGGGATCCGAAACACGGACGTTCTTACCACCACCACCACCACCACCACCACCACCACCCCCCCGCACTGCTACTGAAGGAGCCCTGTGGCCAAGCGCAGATGTCTCCACTTCCCTGAATCTGTTTCATTTGGCAACAGCAGTAGCTGCTCCCCAGAGCAGGAAGAAGGGGGAAGCACTGAGCAAGATGGGCCCCCTAGACCCTGAAGGAATACCAGCTGCCTCTCCATGCTGCTTATCAGTTTCCCAAGGACCCTGAGCCCTCAGCAATAGAGCTGGTGCCTGCCCTGCCAGCAGGTGGGTGGGCGAGTGGCTGGCTGCCATGGCCCTGCTTCCTTGGCTGAGAGGGTCGATCGTCATGGACGAAGTGGCCCCAGACCAAGTTCTAGAAGATTCGAAGGGTGGCTGTGCACCATGTCAGGGAGTCACTTTTCTTCCCCTCCATGCAGACGCAGGGATAGCTCAGCCTCCTCCAGCTCTGGAGGGTTTGGAGGGCCCTTCATCTGCTGTCCCGTTATTTGTTGTCCCTGTTGTCATGAGGAACAGAAGAGAAATATCATCTCCAGCCAGAGCCGCAGGGGGCAGACACCTCGAGAGGCAGCGGCTCAGGGCTGCAGTAATTGCTCTGATTGGAAGGCGTTTTGTCAGGTTGCTGGGAGGGACCTGGGCTCTGCAGCCAGTTGCCGGTGCCCAGGGATTCCAGGAAGATCCTGGGAGCTTGTGGCTCCCCTGAAGAATGGGTGCCGGGTTCCACGCACCAAATTGCTGTTATTTCTTTCTCCCTGGAGTAAGCTCCCTGCTGGGGTGACGGATGCCCTCGGTTTTCCCCCGTTCTCCCACCGTCTCTCCAACCTCACCTCAGCTGTTCTCAGGAGACCGAATTCTAGCTTCACTCATAAATCCATTCATTGGACACATATTTCCTGAGTGCCTACTAACTGCCAGGCTGTGTTCTAGGTGCTTGGGGTCTATCGGGTAATAAAAAGTCCTCTGAACGAGGGGGGACAGACCCTAAATAAAAACATAATACAGAAGTTGGTTATACGGAATGCTGCAGTGTGCCTCTTAGGGGAGGAGACTGGGTGGTGGGTGGAGCAGAGTAAACAGGACTGGGAGCCCAGGGCCAGGGCAGGGCTTTGGACTCTAAGGGAAACCTTTACATCGGAATCTGGGGATGTACTGTATGGTGATTAACACAATATAATAAAATAAAATTAAAAAAAAAAATAAGGGAAACCTTTCCTGTAGGTGTGTTTCCTTCCCCTCCCTGCCGAGGACCGCCCAGCAAGGTTCCACCAAACCACGCCAGGTTGTTATTTTAGCGAAGGAGACCCCAGCCTTCCCCGGGCACCTGTTCCCGCCCCTCCCAGCCAGGGCAGCCCTTCCAGGTGCCCAACAACGAGCAAGTCCCTTTTTTTTTTCTTTTCCTTTCAAAGATCCATCCACTTATTTTAGAGAAAGAGTGAGGGCCTGAGCAGGGGGAAGAGCAGAAGGAGAGGGAGACAAGCAGACTCTCCACTGAGCAGGGAGCCCAATAAGGGGCTCTATCCCAGGACCCTGGGATCATAACCTGAGCCAAAACCAAGAGCCAGACCCTCAACTGACTGAGCCACCCAGGCGTCCCTGCGAGTCACTTTTAACTTGGAAAATCCCATTCCATCTTCTCCCCAAGGATATGCCTGGCCAAGTACACAGCATTCTGGAAACTGGGGCTCTGGGAGGCTGAATAACGAAGGCCTAGGTCACACAGTTCTAGTAAGGGTGGTAAGAGTTTAGTAAGTGATAGAGCTGGAACTTGGCCAGGACTTTGGCTCCCCATCTGAACCCTGGCCCTGATGCAGTGCTGCTCTCACATCCCTGATCACATTCCACCCAAAACCATCCCGTGAGCCAGGAATGATAAAGCCCATTTTGCTCGTGGAAAAAGTAAGACTCAGAGAGTGTAAGTAACTTGCCTCAAGTCACACAGCTAGCAAATGGCAGAGCCTGGCCTTCTCCCCGATGTGCCTCCTGGGCCAGTGCTCTCTTCCTGTGCCCCAGATCCCACATCTTCTCAGGTCAGCTTCTTCCTCCTTCTCGAAGCCCTCCAAAGACGGACCTCAGCCCCTTTCCGCACCCAGACCCTGGCTCTCCCTTCATTTATTCATCCCCTGCGGTCAGTCGCCCCCATGAACACGAGCAAGAAGAGAAAAGATAGACGGCAATGAGGATTGTGTTCAACTGTTTTACTTAAGTCATAATCATCCCTAATCTAAATTTGCAGGAATGTGTTACACAGGTTAACCATTCACATATATTGTACTGCAGTTTCAATTTAAAGCCATTCAGAAGGCAGAAGTATGCTAAGTGAACGACTCCCAGATTACTGTCCTTCAGTTAGATAAACCACAGCGGGGGGCGGGGGGTGGTTGGGGTTTTGGGTTGCCTTTTTTTTTTCCTGGGGTTTTTTTTTGGATTTTGGTTTTTGGTTTTTGGTTTTTGATTCCAGAATTGGTGCTGTCTACTCTGGTTTGGGTGCATTTCTGGCTCTTCCTTCACATACAATTAAAGGCTGAGGAGTCCAAGGCAAAATGAAGACCCTCCAGGCTACAGATTGGCATGAGGGAGTGGCAGTGGTCTGGGAGACATGGTGGTTCCATGGACTCATACACCTGATGGAAAAGATACATACTCGGGTCTGTGACCTGCTCCCAGCTGACCTCAAGGCCCGCTGCCCACCACTCCCTCTCCAACTCCTCTCCAGCCCAGACTGAGCATGCCACCCCTGAGCATAACGTTCTCTTTCTGACCTCTGCATTTGCACATGCTGTCTCCTCAGCCCGGAACCCTCCTCAGCCCCATCTTCATCAGCTGGTTTCCTATTCGTCCCTCAGGTCTCAGCTTAGATGTCCTGTCCCCCGTGAACATTCCCTACGAAGTGCCATGTCTGGTTAGCAACTCTCCCTGCTCATCATCAGGACAGTCTAGACTCCTCAGGACATTCATCACGCTGTATTGTAATTGTCTGCTGACCTGTCTCTCACTAAACTACCCACTCCTTGAGGGAACTGACTCTTTCTTGTTTATAAGTGTGTCCCTCAACCTAGCCATTGCCCAATAAATGTTCATCGGATGAATGAACAACCCGGAGCATTCACACACTCATTTGCCCTTCTCCCAACACTTTCAGAGCCTTTGCCACATACCTGCTTCCAGACCACCCCGTGAGCTAGCCAGGTGTTCTCCTTGTCTAACCAAGTGGCCTCAATGAGCCTCCGGCAGACCAGTGGCCCAGTGAGGGGAAACCAGGACTTAGGGTCCACATCACTTGTAATGGGAGGTACCACCTTGGTACCATACTTCCGTATGGGCAAGCGGTAGCACCGAAATCCTCACGACCCAGATAAGGTGGTGAGGCTTGACTGGCCATCATAAAAACTGGACTTGAAGCCAAAGACCCGAGTTCAGGCTTAAGTCCACTGCATAGATTGTGTGACTCTGAACAGGTTGTCTAATCAATCTCTCTGAGCCTTAGTTTCAAGTTTATACAATGAAGGCTACCTGTCTCAGGGTGTTGTTATAAAGACTGAATGACAAGCAAAACATGAGGGGAGTTATACACTCTGAGGGGCCCATGCCCATTTGAGCAGAGAAGCCACAAGACACACCCCACCACCCGCTGCCTCACGTTCATGCTCAACCCCCTGGGGGGGGCGGGGGGGGCGCGTACTAAGCAAGATGACTTTGCACTTGACCGTGAACGTCCAGCCCCTCTTGGATTACCTAGTTACCTAGTTACTCCATAATGATTTAGACGGGGAACATGGCAACACTAGGCAATGTGATTCTTATCGATTTTGTCTCCATGTCCCTCATGAGCAAGGACACGTGGAGAGTGGCCTCTATAATTCAAGATCCTCAGGTGCCTTTTCGGGGCCAAACGTCTTGCTGTGTTTTCCCAAACGTGTACTGTAATCTGAGCTCATCCTTCACGTCCCCGTCTTGGAAATGCAGCCACGTCAGGGAGGGATCCTGAGGCTGAGTAATGCTCTCCAATAGAGAGTTTGTTTTTAAAGAGAGGAAGTAAAGAATAATGTTCCTGTTCCAAGCTGCTGAGGGAATTAGGAAGGCAGACGGCCATTACTCAGGTTGGAATCCTGCCAGGGCTTATGATATCATATTTATTTGCCAAGAAAAACACCTCCTTCATATCTCCCAGGCAGTGAAGGGAAGCCAAATCCCAACCCCAAACGCGTTTTGTGCAGAAGGTTTAAGACGCACAGACGGGGCTTAATGATAACACCAGCCATTTACATTTATGGAGTACCTTTTAGCTCGATGGACCCCCAGAGTTTGACAAGCATCATGGACAGATGAACAGACAGGCGTGAAGTGCTGCCTAGATCCCTTCGTTCCCACATTTCTTACAGGCAGCCTCCCCGGAGCCCTCTTCACCATTTGGCATGAAGGTGGAAAATCCAGCACTTTCCAATCCAGGCCACTGCTTCCAAACACTATTAAGAAAACAGGGGATACAAGTACCTCCTGTTGGTAACGTTCCACAAACTGTCTTGGCAAAGGTTAATTCCTTTGCGATGCATTCCAGAGAGATACACAAATGAACCCAGAGTTTTCTGATAGCTGATGTTGTTGAGTTCAAAGGCCATTATTGGGGTTCCGGCCCATTGCTTGGGAGACATGCGTGGTGGTGGTGTCCCACCTGCAACTTTAATGATGTCAGGGTGGGGAAGGTGCTCCCAGGTCTTCATGAACCCGTCCACGCCACCCCCGTCCAGGTTCAGCCCAGTGAGACAGAAGGAGAGGAGCTGGGAGGGCTGGTACTCATTATTCTGGGCATCCCTGGTATGAGGGGACAGTTGAGCCCACGTGGAAAACTTGGGAAAATGACCTTTGCTCTACTCAGCTTGCCTAGACAGCAAGGCCGAGCCAAGCTTACAGGACTGGCATCCACAGAAATATGTGCAAAATGGATTTTCGGACTGAGGGCCATGGAATGGAAAGGAGGAAGGGGATCATGTAAGAATCCAGGAGCACGAGGAACAGCTGTCAGAGAGGGTGAGCTTTGACACACGCCAGGGCAGGCAGTGATGGGGAATGTGAATAGGGGCCAGCCAGACCAGGTAGGGGTAGAATCAGCATCTGGACGGCAAAGAGCTAGGAACCCCAACACCCCACTTCCGGGCCACCAGCCATGACCACCTTCTCTCTCTAGGAGCTGGACCAGGGTCCCAGAGCCCATGTGGGTTATTTCTTTCCCTCCTTGAGCACCCAGCCCATGCCCGCAGTCACGCACTGGGTGTCCTGATCGCCACTGACTGGTATTTCTCAAATTTCGCTCGTGAGGACGGCTTTGTGGCGGATACATGGTCTCATTTTCCTGGAGGTCCTGAGGGGCAGCCACGAGACTGCACACGCTGAATGTCAGCTACATTGAGCTAACACATTCGTATCATTGAAAAACCCTATTTACACATAATAAGCATGGGGATAGACACCACGGAGGAAATAATATAGTATTGATTAAAACAGTGGCCTGTAATGCCTTCTCAGAGACTACAGTCACCAGCAGCCTCCTCGGAGGCCCCGCTCACTGGCTGAGCGTCCCTACCTGGCAGCCGCGGGCTGTCATTCTCCAAACTGGGAAGAGAGGCCTCTCCACGGGCCACATAGAAGTAAGCAAGGGCCTCCTTTTATGGAGCCCTCGCTGTGTGCCAGGCCCTGTGCTAAGGGCCTGATCTCGTTTAACCCCCCAGCGGGGACGGCCGAGACGTGGCGGGCTCTTTGAGGTGACTGGTGTCAATATTTGCATTTTACAAAGAAGGGAGCAGGCACACAGAGGAGTTCAATGTCTTGCCTAGGGTTGTGCAATGGACAAGGGGTGGAGCTGGCATTCGAAGCTCTGTCAGTCGAACTCCATACCGCGTGCTATATTCACGACGCTGGACTCTTTCGTGCATTCGTTCTGCAACTATATGTGTAAATATATGGATGGAGAGTGAGAGAGCCACTCCCAGTAGGCTGGGCATGAGGGGCTGGGGCTCCGGACAAGACTGTTACGCCTGAGGGGTGGAGGGTGGCCAGTAAGCAGCTCAGAGTCAGCCGTGACCCCAGCTATCCTGTGCAAGGACGAAGGCTGGCAATGTCGCGACTCTGCAGGTTTCAGTCTCAGAAATGCAAAACCTCATTTTGGAAAGATAACGCATTGCCCTAGAGCTGCTAGCAAGCCTAGAGCAGGAACTTATTTTCCCTAGGAGGCGCGCAACCCCCTCGGTTCTGAAGGACTCCACCCCAGCTGAAGACAGGAGGAGGGTCTGTGACCACAGACCGGTGTGTCCGATGGAGGAGGCTCCGCTCGCACATGGGAGGGGTAGGGCCAGGGGAGCAGGTAGACCTGTCAGAGTAATTTTCCATGATGACAAGGAGCTGGTGTCCGACAGGGCAGAGGGATGGAAGAGGCGGACCCCCAAGACCAGAGAGCAGTATCCCGGTCAGGAAGGGGCAGCCCTTCTCTGCTCTGTCATTTACTGGTTGTGTGACTTTGGACAAGCCACTTAAGCCGTCTGAGCCTCATACCAAAACTAAGGATAATCCTACTTCTGTGTCAGTGTTGTGAGAACTCAATAGGAAAATGAGTGACTGCGGGGAGCACTGGCCTCTTGTGCGGCCAGCACACAATAGAATCTCCATCTGGGTGCAGAAGGGGAATACGTGGTGACCCCTTTTCTGTCCCCACAGGACTATTGGCCTGCAGGAGTCTGGAGACCTCTGCGTTGGGCTCTCACCCCTCGGGGAGACCTGGAGCAGAGGGGGCCCGCCACATCTCGGCCGTCCCCACTGAGCCTAGAATAGGAAGGTAAATGGGCAGATTTTGCATCTGCTGAAATCCTTGCTTTGCCGGCTCGCTTTCTTCCGCTGTAGCGGAGGATTTCTACTAAAGCCTCCGACCGTGTCTGGATTATTGCTTCTGGCAGCATCAAGGGAGTGCGTTCTGATACCAACTCTCACAAAACACTGAAGGCAGAAGCACAAACCGGGGCTTAGCAAGGCTGGAAAAATCGGTCACAGGTGCTGCTGGAGAAACCCAGGCCCCGTAGCAAACAGCTCATCCTCGGAGAAAGCAGTCGTGGGGGAGGGAGCCCCGGGTCTAATCTGAGCAGGGAGGCCGACTGAGAGTTCACACCCTCGTCGGAGAGATGAGACGCTTGAAGGCCAGAGAGGGTCAATCATTTGCTCACAATTGTCCAGGAAGGCCACAGGAACCACACAGGTAGACCAGGGCCAAATAAAGGGGAGGAGCCTGGCTCTGGGATCAGGCAGACTTAGGCTCCAAGCCCTCTGCCACTTAGCTGTATGACTTTGGCGTGGGTGCTTGACTCCCAGGAGTCTGTTTCCCCATCCATGCAATGAAGCTGAATACCTACCCCAGATAACCAGGAAGCCACGAGGCCAGGTCTGGTCTATTACAGGGATTCAGTAAGAGTCCCCTTTCCAGCACCATCCCCCTTCTCCCGGGTGACTCTTTCCCTTCCTTATCAGGACATCAGATGCTGTCCAAGTACAAGTGTCTTCCTCTGGTTCTGAGACCTAATCCTGGCTCAAGTAGAGACTCCTGGATCAGGCCATGGCCAGGGCGGACAGAGGGTCCCTCAAACCTGAAGAGTCTGTGGCTGGTTCTTCTTTGCTGGACTCAGATAGGAAGACAGAGCAGAGCAGTCCCAGGTCACATGTGGCCCTGCTTGGCCAGGGTGCACAGACACCATGCCAGACGCCTTGGCCACAGGAGTCTCACCAGGAGGCCAGTGCATGAATGCCCAGAACCACATGGGGTTTGATCTGGGCAAGCTGGAGACTCTCCATCGCAGGAGGAGAGGCAATTCCAGCTCCACCCTCCACATTCACAGCCCTCCACAATATGCCTCAACCTCTCTTTCTAGACTTCCTTGCACAGATCCTGCCTGGCTGCCACAATCCGTGCTCCCCCTTGCCCATTCCCACCCTGAACCTTCAACCCTCCTTGAATTCCTCCCTCCTCGAATGTTCTCCCCCCTCTCCTGACCGGTCCCCAATACCCTATGCGGACCAGTTCTAGTCGCACCTCCTCCATGAAGCCCTCCCCGGCCAGACCAGCACAGTGACTCTTGGATGCCCTTTGGGTGTGCATCCTGTGTCCCAGCTGTGGGGGGGCCCCTGGAGAGCTGAAATGAGCCCCGTACATCTGTATACTTTATACTTTCAGTTTTCATCCAATGTCTGGCCCCGTCCACGTGTACTATCTTTAAAGACTTCAAGATCCAAGCAAACAGGCAGACAGATGAGTTGGACAGATAACCTTAACACAGAGGTAAAAAGCGGTGGGGAACCATGGGAGCAGAGAGGGGCTCTGGGAACCAGGTTACCAGCAGTGGGAACCTACAAGCGTCATTGAGATCTAGGCGCAAATCTAGGTATTGAGAAAGACACAAAGGCTATCCCGCTCAGGGAGTCGTCCCCATGGGGCCAATGTTGTGTGGGTGTCTGCGTGCATCCCCTTGTTCCCTCTGTCCCTGTCCCTCATGCTCCGTCTCTCCAGTTCTCCCCTCCTGCCGGCTTCCAGCTTCCTCCGGTGCCCTGTACGGTTCATGAGAGAAGTTACTAGTTAAAGGAGAGAGTGGGTCCTGGAGACGCTGAGTGCTCTGCTGAGCAAAGGCCCAGTAGAAATCTAATAAGTGATCAGAGGGATAAAAGCTCAGACAACAAGCAGGAGGATTTAAGGAAATGAGGATCTCAGTCCCAGGTACCTGAGGAGGTCGTAGTTGGCAGAGCAGCCTGAGCTCCCCTGGCCCCCCGTGGAATTTAAGAAATTGGGTTTTATACTCACCGGTGTTGGGGAGCTAACTACCCTCCCAAGTGAGAAATTCCAAGGGCTCTTGGTGGAAATCACTAGAAGCCATACTGCCATCATCTGTTTCGTCTCTACCTGTTCATCTTCCAGACCCATGGAGGGCTGGCAGGGAGGCTGCCTCTCAGTGCCCTTGGCGAGCCCTGGCGTAGACCTTCTCTGGCTACTACCTCGTAAAGGTGGCATGTGTTGGGGAACAGAGCCCGGGCCTCGGGTTCGATCCAGACCCCGTAGCGGTTCGGCCTCAAACAGTCACACCACTTTGCTACTCTCCCCGAAGGCAAGGATGGAATCTAAAACACAGGAGAGATGGCCAGTTTCTAGGATGCTGGTCTCCAGGTAGGACTCCCCTTCCAAGGTCTTGGACTCACAGAGGTCCAAAGATGCCCGGATCTTCTCCTTCCAGAGACCCGTGTTCCCTGGATCCTGCCCTCTGCCATCGACCTGACTGAGTGCAGAAGTCCAGCGACTGAATTTCTCTCGGGTGACATTTTGATGAATTTAGACCCAAACTCACTCGGCTTATTGATCCTAGAGAAAATGTTCATCCTTTAAAGACCACCCAACTGCATACTTAATCCATGTGCCACACACCGGGTCAATACGAAACGCTGCCAAGACAAACATGATGCTGAGTCCTTTATTGAAAGAGGACTCGGTAACATTCCAGTCCCCTCTTCCTTCCACTCCAACAGAGCCTCCCCGCCGTGGGGGCAAGTGTCCCCCGGACGTTGAGGGGCAGTCAGTGAGAAAGCCGTGGGTTCTCAGCCTGCTCCACTGCCAATGACGTGCTATGGGATGGTGAGCCAGCCCGTTAGCCTCTCTGTGCCTCAGTTTTCCCGTCTGAGAAATAGGAGACTGGCAGCTCCCTCACCACTTCTATGTGCAGTGAATGGCATAACCATGTGGAACGGTGCCCAGCATGGAGTAGGTGCTCAGCAAGCACTTTGTTTTGCAATCTCAGCACAGAGAACCTAATCCGTGTTCTGAAGTCTTCTCCTCCTCAGTTGATTAAAAAGGGCCCTCTCAATATACCTCCAGAAACAAAGCACAGAAAGGGAAGAGAGGAAGCAGATGAACACGCCCCCACGAGCATGTGCACCCACGCTCAGAGCAGGCCCGCGCAGGGCCGTGCTGCGGTGCCCGACGCTTACTGCCAGCTCCGGCGAGGCTCCAGTGACAGCATTTTGCAGATGGAGATGCTGAGGCCCAGTGACTTGTCCAAGTGATGTGACACTTTCTCCCACTAAGTGATGTGTAAGGGAAAGGAACTAAATAGATGCTGTCTAAAACAGAAGCTCGGGAAAGCAAAAATTGTCTGTCTTGTTCACACGGTATCCATAGCAACCCGAACCGACTCATCATGAACTCTCAACAAATACGGCATTGAGTGACTGAGCGAGTGAATGATGAAGAGAAAAAAATCAAAGATGTAAACCTGAATGACTTGACGCTTAACCGTATAAGGCTGACCTGCGTCCGAGGCTGACTTACGGCACATTTCTAGAAAACAGAAAAAAGGGCTATGAGAGCAGAAGCTATGCAGAATCTGGTTCTCAAACCCCCAGATAAACTCTCGGACCTGAACCCTTACCTGGGCTCCCAAGGTTTGGAAGGGAAGTAAGGTGCCAGATCAGTTGGCGATCTGTCAGACGGAAGGCTAGATTGCCCCAGTCTGCTTGGCCACTCATCCAATATAAGCATTTATTGAGTGCCTGCTGTATGCCAGGCTCTGGGCTAGGTAGGAGAGATGCAAGGATCATTTGAGCAGGTCCCCGCCTCACAGTCACGAGGGTGAGGCAAGGATCCATAGAGAGTCTCAGAGCAAGCGATGTGCGAGTCATGGGGGTCCAGAGGAGCACATGCCCGCCTGCAGGGATGGGTGGGAGAAGGAGTGGAGAAGGAGTTTCCTGAGGGGGTGTTGAACTAGGGATGAGGTGTTGGAGGACAGTGTAAGAATCCCCATCACAAAGACCAGGTCACAGGCTCAGAACTGGGATCACCTAGTCACGTGACCAGCCCTGTGGTAGGGCAGAGGGCCGGTCAGGAAACAAGACTGGGGAAAAAGGCAGGCAGTCATCCCTGCTGCTCAGGGCGCCCCCAGGACAGGAAAGGCAAGGACGCAGCTCTGCAGCTCTGGGGAAATGACTTCACTCCTCTGAGTGCTCATTTCCTCCTCCATACAAGGGTGAATGGGGCGATTTCTAAGTTCCCTTCCGGTTCTAACATTCTATGACATTTCTGACTAATGCACGAGATCAAATAGGTACACAAGACCAGAGGCATAAGAAAATACACAAAGAAACATGGGTGAATCTAGTGCAAACAGTGTGAGAACTGAATAGGGTGGCTACATGGGCGGTGCTTAAAATACGGGTGCACTCGGCCTTCCAGCCACACATCCTGGCTTCCAGAGCCACGGTTCGTGCCCAACCCGCAAGGAAAGGGAGCCTTTCCAGCTGAGCCCCAGGGCAGTCTGGCCCTGCGTGAACTAAGTGCCCCCAGTTTCGGGGGTGGGGATACAGAAAGAAGTGCGGGAGAGCCGCCTCGCCTGGGTGTGATGCCAGGGGCTGAAACTGGAGTTATACCTCATCCCACAGAGCTCCCACCACTCAGGGAAAAAAATAAATAAGCATTGGTAAAAAGCAGGAGGAGTCCTTCCATGGCCCTCAGTTCCCTACAGGCAGATTCATTTCTGAGCTATGGTCATCAAGGAAGGGGGCTTCTCAGACCCAACAAATCCTAAAGCTGGAGGGATCTTAGCGATCTCTTTGGTGAGACACTGTTAGTTTGGGTGAGGAAGCATCAGCCCCTTTGAGAACACGCCAAAGCCATGGCTCTCTCCTAGAAGAATGCCTACACACTCAGTTTTGTATGCATATTCAGAAGAGCATGAGAAGACCTGATGGAGGGCCCCTAGAGGTTCCCCCCGGACACCAGGTTAAGTCCCCTGCCCTAGTTTAAGCCCTCTGTTTTGCAAATGAGGAAATTGAGTCCCAGAAAGAGCAGGTGACTCCCCCAAGATCACCCAGTGAATTAGAGCAGAGGCAGGTTCCCAGGAAAATGGCTGGCGTCTGCCCCAAGCCGGGAGGCATGCAGCAGGGCCCAGGGTCACTGGTGTCTGACGTGGAGCTTGGTCCCCGCAGATGCCTTGGCTCCACTCTGGCAGGGAGCACAGAGAAGAGGGGCAAGCAGGCCCTGGTGGCCGGTCCCCAGAACTTTCGGCTCCTACGGCCGCCCACCCATGGCAGCCTGCCTTCCCTGCGGAGGAGGGACTCAGGTGATGGTGCGCTGACTCAGCAGCGTCTGAGCCCTCATTCCTTTCACTGCGCAGAATGCTCCTCGGGGAACATTGGGGGGACGGTTCCTCACAAGACGGACACTCGGAGCTGCCCACCTCCTCACCCCCAGAGTGTGAACAGGAGATCTGGATTTGTGAGACGTAAAATCCTGCACCTGGGGGCAGGGAGCGGGGACCAGGATTTCAGAGAACTCAGACCAGATTCAAAGATGATGCTGCCATGGGCAAAGGATTCAACCTTCCTGAGCCCCGTTGTCGTCAACGGCAAAACCAGGATCATCGCAGCGCCTCTTCACAGGACGGGTGTAAGAATTAAATGAGATCGGGGCGCCTGGGTGGCACAGCGGTTAAGCGTCTGCCTTCGGCTCAGGGCGTGATCCCGGCGTTCTGGGATCAAGCCCCGCATCG
>NC_048225.1:21574544-21579721 GCF_002007445.2 Ailuropoda melanoleuca | reverse complement strand
CCAGAACTTTCGGCTCCTACGGCCGCCCACCCATGGCAGCCTGCCTTCCCTGCGGAGGAGGGACTCAGGTGATGGTGCGCTGACTCAGCAGCGTCTGAGCCCTCATTCCTTTCACTGCGCAGAATGCTCCTCGGGGAACATTGGGGGGACGGTTCCTCACAAGACGGACACTCGGAGCTGCCCACCTCCTCACCCCCAGAGTGTGAACAGGAGATCTGGATTTGTGAGACGTAAAATCCTGCACCTGGGGGCAGGGAGCGGGGACCAGGATTTCAGAGAACTCAGACCAGATTCAAAGATGATGCTGCCATGGGCAAAGGATTCAACCTTCCTGAGCTCCATTGTCGTCAACGGCAAAACCAGGATCATCGCAGCGCCTCTTCACAGGACGGGTGTAAGAATTAAATGAGATCATTTATAGGAAGTGTTTAGCGCTGTGCCTGGCAATACGTGTTAGCTGTTTTGTGCCACTGCCCAGGGGAGCCCCAGGGTGGAACATCTTATCTTCAGGATCTCACCCCCAGCTACTTACTGATACCCTGGTAACAATGGATAGGAAGAAATCTGTCTTCCCAGTCTTCCAAGTGTTTGCTTAACATGCAATGGCAGGCGTCCACAGAAGCACCTGGAAGGACTTGCTGCTGTCAGAGATGCTGGCCAGGCAGAGATTGTGAGTGCCTCCCCCACCCGAAGATGTTAAAGGCAAGTCAGTTGTGTCCCTTCTGGAATGATGGAGGGGCAGCCCTGTTAGGAGGTGAGAGACTGAACTACGTGAGCTTTCAGGGCCGTCCACCAGGCACGCTCTCTGGCTGGACCTCAGCAGCTTCAGGTCGGTCAGTGGTCAGCAAACACAGGACGAGACACGGAGGGATGATGACCCACTTGAACTGAAGCAGAAACCACAGGTGGAGGCCCTCAGTCCCATGTGTGAAGGACCTAGAAGCCAGAACCAGGGTAAACAGGCCTCTCCTCCAATGTTGAAGCTCAGCCAGTGGTGTGCTGGTCAACCAGCCCTCGGGACGGAGAGAGTGCGGGGGAAGAGCCTTGATGGCAGCTTTGTCATTTTCCTTGCTGTAAACCCTCCCACTATGACTGGTGTGAGGCTGCCAATTTGGCATCACTGAATGCAGAGAGGGGAAGAGAGCCACACAGTCAGCACTTCCAAACGGGTCCTAGAGCCCCATTCCATGGCTGCAGCCTCTGCCCCAGGACGGGACAAAGGCCTGCAGTCCCTGGGGCTCCACTCTGGCCTGAGTCTTTGCAAAGAGACCCTAGCACTTTGCACTGAAGACAGCTTCTTCCTTTTACTGAAATGAAACCCACCTCCTTATAATCCCCACCACCCAGTCCAGACCCATTCCCCTAAAGCCCCGTGGTCAGTCTTTTCTCTTTCCCACCTGTACATACAACCCGGTTCTTCACCTGAGCATCTTGTGGCCAGACTTACAGACCCCTGCTGGCCTGACACCCTCCTCTGGGGGCTGCCGGGTTTGTCCTGCGACCCTTACAGAATGGCTGGGCGCCTGGGTGGCTCGGTCGGTTAAAAGTCCGACTCCTGGTTTCAGCTAAGGTCATGATCTCAGAGTCGGGCTCCGTGCTCAGCAGAGTCTGCTTGAGATTCTCTCTCTCTCCTTCCCCTTCTGTCCCTCCCACTGCATGCACTCTCTCTCTCTCTCAAATAAAATAAATAAATAAGTAATCTTTTTCTTAAAAAAAAAAGAAAAAGAAAAGGCCACACTACTGTGTGAGATGTCCCAAGAGCTGTGGGCCCAAGGCTCCAAGCTTCCTGGGCTGGCTTCTCTCAGCCTCAGGAGCCAGGGGAGGACCTGGCTGTCCTATCCAAACCCCATAAAGCCAGGACATCTGTGAACATCCCACTCCCCAGTCCCCGCAGTTTAAAGACGGTGCTTGTGTTGGACCAGGTTACCTCACAGTGTCTTCCAACCAGAGAACCTTCTCCAGACCAACAAGAGATGTAAATCCTTCCGTGCCTGGGCCACCAGCCTCCTTCACGTGGCTATGACATCCTCTGTGGTCAGGATAAAGCCAGAGTCAAGGTCCCTCACAGTTTCTTGCGGGTAAACAGGTCACAGACACACGTGGCCTGCCACTGCCTCCATGAACTAAAACCCATGAGTTCCCAGGCTCCAGGGCAGACCAGGAGCGGTCAGTGTGGACGCAGGTCTGTGGTGGCACCGCCTGTCCCTGCTCCGAGAAGTCTGAAACGGCCCACAGATGATCCAACTAGCAGGTTGGTGGGGGCAGGTAGGCAAGGGAGGGGGTGGTGAATGGTGGTGAATATACCACTTTCTCTTCAGAGGAGATTTGTCTAAGGCGTCAGCTGGAGTCTGGAATTCCTTCCCACTCTCTCACTATAATACGGGAGCCTCGGCATTCTCCCTCGTACCATCCTAGCCATCGCCGTCCTCTGCTCTGGTGGGGCTGCTGGCTGGATGGCCCAAATGGGGCCCCATCTCTGGAAATCAGCTATCGATGTGCAGGGTGTCTGCAGTGCCTGGCAGGCCTGATAGCAATCAGCCTCCCACTGGGATGGCCTTGTGGTGAGTAAACTTTCGTGTTCTTATTAAGTGATGGCTGGCGGTTCAGAATCACTCCCCTGGATCTGTTTGGGGTTGAGTCCTAATCAAAGCTCTCTGGCTCTCCTTTGCCCCCTCATGCTGAAAGATGAGCATTAAAGAGAAGAAAGTTGCTGTGATTTCTGCTACTGGGCCACCAGCTTGGATCTGGGGCTCTGGGGAAGATGGGAAGGCTAGGTTTTACCCCAAGCCTTGTGTTCAAATCCCAACTCAGCCATGACCAGCTGGGTGACTTCGGGCAAGTCTCGGAACCTCTCTGATCCTCGGTGCCTGCCCCCCTCCAGGAACGTCTCATGTCCTGTGAGGGTTCAAGGAGCACTTGTATCTGGCATGGAAGGACTTCAAAGCCCTGTGGGTGTGTTAGCTGCTGATACCCTGTCACAACCACGTCCTCTGACCCGTGTTCCAGTCCCTCCAGGGCAAGGGGCTTCTGTGGAGCTTTCTGGAATTCACAGACCTTCTATAAGGCATCTTGGGCAAGAACAAGGGGGTAGAACCAGCCTGTGGCATTCACCCTAACCCTCTCCCAGAGGCATCCCCCAGCAACGGCTCACCCCACCAGCCCTGCCCTCCTGCCCCCGCATACCAACTAGGAGAGACTGCATTCACACACCCTTGTTTTCAAAGGCAAAAGAGATGTGGCCCGAGGCTCTCCGTGTAGCTACGTGGATAGCTAGATAAATAATTACTAAATAAATAAATAAATAAAAATAAACAAAGAAAGCCTCCAATGAGCGTGAATTGCTGCCGTGCTGAGAGGTAACTGGCAGATTCAATTTAATTATAAGATACAGAGTTGTAATGGTGTGTGAGGCTCAAGGAGGATTTCAGTAATGGGAGGACAGCAGGAGCTCCCTCTCCTTCTCCGCCAGCTCTTGGAACCCCAGCGCCTGCTTTCCTTCCTTGCCGTGTGGGCTGGGGCAGCAGCAGCAAGATCTGCACTGCCCTGGAGGCCAAGGTCTGGCCCACCCCCAGACCTCGGCTCCTCTCTAGCCTCCGCTCCCAGGACCGCCCCAGTTAGCAGGCAGGGGCTGGGCCTTGTTCAGATCGCCCCTGAGGAGGGCCAGAGCAGGGAGAGGCTCCATGTTCCTAGCCCTGCTTTCTCCTGCCCCCGTGAAGGTCTGCAGTTTCTGGAGGACAGCCCCTGCTGTAAGGCAAGGCATAGCTACCGGACTGTGAAGAGGCAGCTCTNGCACACCCTCATTTTCAAAGGCAAAAGAGATGTGGCACGAGGCTCTCCGTGTAGCTACGTGGATAGCTAGATAAATAATTACTAAATAAATAAATAAATAAAAATAAACAAAGAAAGCCTCCAATGAGCGTGAATTGCTGCCGTGCTGAGAGGTAACTGGCAGATTCAATTTAATTATAAGATACAGAGTTGTAATGTGTGTGAGAGGCTCAGGGAGGATTTCAGTAATGGGAGGACAGCAGGAGCTCCCTCTCCTTCTCCGCCAGCTCTTGGAACCCCAGCGCCTGCTTTCCTTCCTTGCCGTGTGGGCTGGGGCAGCAGCAGCAAGATCTGCACTGCCCTGGAGGCCAAGGTCTGGCCCACCCCCAGACCTCGGCTCCTCTCTAGCCTCCGCTCCCAGGACCGCCCCAGTTAGCAGGCAGGGGCTGGGCCTTGTTCAGATCGCCCCTGAGGAGGGCCAGAGCAGGGAGGGGCTCCATGTTCCTAGCCCTGCTTTCTCCTGCCCCCGTGAAGGTCTGCAGTTTCTGGAGGACACAGCCCCTGCTGTAAGGCAAGGCATAGCTACTGGACTGTGAAGAGGCAGCTCTGATTTATTTGTCTGGGAGCAAAAGCATGCCATCCCCTGGCCTCCCTCCTGTTCAGCTTTCTACCCAGAAAGTAGAGAGGACATCCCCAGCCCACTGAGGCTTAGCCTACCCCCTTCCAGCTCCAGGACCTTATAGTCGGCGAGCATGTGCTCTCTCGTTCTCTCTCTCTGTCATACCATCCTAGCACCCCTCATTACTTGTGCCAGGTGAGAGCAGAAGTCTGCCCCCAGTTCCCCCAACCATGCTCTTTTCAGCAGGACATGGGCCTGAGGGCAGAGGCTGGCCATTCCTAGCTGACTCCACTGATAAATACCTTAAGGCCAGCTTGTGGCCCCTATGGGACTCTCTTGGTTAATCTTCCTCATTTATGATTTTATTGAGGTCATAAATGGGTGACAAAGAGGTTTGCAAACTCATAAGTAAATGGTAGCCGCTCTCCATGCTTCCCTGCCCTGCCCCTACCTCCCTGTCTCCCCAGGAGGCAACCTATCCTTCCCCACAAGGACTTCTCAGCGCCCCCAGCCACCTGGCAACAATGCCCATGACTCCATTGGCCAGCACCCTCTGAACGCACGCGGTGCCCTTCTTCCCACGGGGGTCTCTGCAGGTCACCTAGGCTGTGTGCTCAGCATCTAAGCTACATCCCAGCAAAACAGCACAGCCTGGGCTCTGGGATCAAATGAGCCTAGATTTTGTGCTGACTCTGCACTTCCCAGCTGTGTGACTTCAGCTAAATGACTCAACTTCGCTGAGCCTCACCTGTACAATGGGGCTAATAATCCGTATCGTCAGGAATCTGTG
>NC_048225.1:21537754-21574444 GCF_002007445.2 Ailuropoda melanoleuca | reverse complement strand
ATGGCCCTCAGTCTTAGTCCTTTGGGGATTCTGTTGGTCCTAAAAGAATAAAGGGAAAAGAGATGTCCTCTTTCTGCCTGCACTTCTAGCTGTGATTGACTGGCCGTACCAGACTGAGACTCCCTAGGGAGAGGGCATACAGCTGTCAAGCATCTGGTCCCATTCAAACGTTACTCACCAATTCCAGCTTGCTCTTAGGAAAAGTCTAAAAGCCTTGCAGGCATATGGCCTTCAGCAGTCCCTGTTCCTCACAGGATAAGTAGAGTGATGACAGGCCGGGGGAGGAGTGGCCTTCATGATCCTGTTTCTCTGTCATATTCCCTCACAGAGCAATTAACCCCCTGGGATCAGACATCTTAAACCAGGGATGGCTGAGGTAATCTTGTACATGTGATAAAACTGTTTCCATAAAACTCTTCAACCAACATTATTAAACTCTCCCCAATCCCCTGTGCCTCTCACAAAGATATTATCCCAGTCATCCAAAGAACCTCACTCCTAATCAGGTTTGCCGGCTTCAACACTTACTAGCCGTATGACCCTGAGTGAGTTATTGAATCATTTGGATTATCAGTTTCCCATTTTATCAGATAGGAAAAACAATAATACTTAAGAGAATTTTTATGATTAAAGAAGATAATGCATGCCAAGTGCCTAACCCAGAGACTGATCAATCATAAGCAATCAGTAAATGGCAATTTTAATTGTGATGGCGAATTAAGTGAGCTCGGCCCCAGATGATACCAGCCAGTGGAAAGGGACAAGGCCAGGCTGCATCCAGCCCCCAGGGGGTGGGGTAGCCTATGTCCCACTTCCAGATTGCACAGGAGTGGGGGACAGTCTGCCAACCCTGGGGANGCGAATTAAGTGAGCTCGGCCCCAGATGATACCAGCCAGTGGAAAGGGACAAGGCCAGGCTGCATCCAGCCCACCCCAGGGGGTGGGGTAGCCTATGTCCCACTTTCAGATTGCACAGGAGTGGGGGACAGTCTGCCAACCCTGGGGCCTGCACTGATGTCCAAGTGGCCCAGAGGAAGGCCACATTCTGAGTCAATTGGTGGCCATGTTGGAATTCCAAGCGATGAGAGCTGGGAGAAAGACCCCAGGCAGTGTCTGAGGATAGAAGATGAGCCCAACCTTCCGTGAAAAGGATGACAAGAGCCAGACGAGCTCTCAGAGAGCCAGCCCGGTGGGCTGAGACTCAGCTGGTGAGGAGCGTATCTCCCAGAGAACTGAGAACAGAGCGTGGCAAGGTACACCAGACATGCTGTTAGGCAGACAGATGGACTCAAGCTTCGCCACTCAATAGTTCAGGGACCCTGGGTGAACTCCTTAGCCCTCTAAAATGTCCATTTCTTTATAAATAAAGGGAAGAATAATAACACCTGTCTTTACAAGGTCCATGTGAAGGGGAAACAAGATGAGAAAAGTAAAATGCCCTTCACTACTCAGTAAATGGCTGATGTGTCTTGACCACAATGTATAGAGTCGGGCCAGTGGAGCAGGAATTTGGGGAAGCCAGAGGAGTGATGACCACGTGGGCACCAGACTTCCTGCAGGTCTATGGGATCCGCAGCCAGGGGCAACATAGACGAACATGGGCCCTGCAGCTGGTAGTGAGGAGTTGTTGATCGACTGCCTGTCTTGGCCACCCCATGGATAACATCATGCCAGCCAGTAAATGGAAGGCAGGGGCGGGCGCCTGGAGGGCTTCCCCAGTGTCAGTCCCTGCTATTGGTGCATGAAGCTACACGCTCCTTACCGTCAGGTGTCTGAGGGAGCTGTGCTCCCTGCAGGAGGTGGCGAGGATGGCCTGGTGGTCACAAAGACTCTTTGAAATCATCACAACGATTGTTAACCCTTCCTAAAAGAGGGCAAGCCCACTTGAGTTTTTCATGCGATTCATGATTTTAAAAACTTAAGACAATAGCTGTTTCAGGTTTCTCTTACAAGAATTTAATTGGGATGTAATAGCATAGTTAATTAAATACAAATCAATAATTTAAAACAACTAACTGATACTTAATATGAATGGGGGAAAACTTAGTTCTAATATAATTAACTCAAATGGATAATGAAATAGCCATTATGTCTTTACAACAATGTAAAGTTTATAGTTCTTTAATAAACTTAGAATTAGCAAGCAATGAGAGTCAATAATTATGAAACAGGTATTATTGGGCTATTAAACATTTATTACTTGTCCTGGAGGGCCAGAGCCAGGCACTAGTTAGGATTAATAAACCTTTGCTATTCCTCTCTTTAGGCCTCTTTACTAGAGAGGTTGATCAGAAAACTGTGATCTCTGCATGATTTCTGGGCATGATTATTGCCTGGGATGTGAGCTATAATGCTGTAAACAGGATGAAACAGAATTGAAGCAGAAAGCAGGATTAGCAGAATCAAGGTGAGAACTTTCCAGACGTAACACTCTGGCACACGGTGATCAGCCCGGCATCCTGGCAGAGGGCCTTTTGATGGCCCATCGGCCATGAGTCAGGCCGTCGGTGCGGATACCCAACAAAGGCACACCCCCAGACAAATCTCCAGCCTTCAAGGTCCTGGGGAAAGGTTCACCACAAGACCCGCAGCTCCTTTTCCTCCTCGGGGCTCCTGCAACAGCTATGGCCATGCATGTGGAAATAACTCACATGCTGTTCATGACCCTTTGCTTTCCTGAACTATTGTGTTTGATTTTTGTTCACCTCTTTGCAAGTATATGCCTTGCAGAATCGAATGGACTGTGATCTCATTGTGAAGGGAAGCTGACCTTCCGTGTTTGTGTCTTACACGTGGTAGCGTCTCGATGGGAGTCTGTGGATCGGAGATCCTGCCTGTCCCACTTCGTTAATACATGCCTGGTGTTCCCTGTGGCAGAGTCTGCTCATCCTATCCCACTGCTTTTTATCTCATTCGTTACATAACAAATTGGTCTACAGACCAAGACATCTGCACTCTGAGGTCAGTAAAGCCGATTACGAATGTATTTCTTCAGATCTAAATTCCTGCTCATGTAATCATCCAGGACCCCTTCACTTGGGAACCCCATCACCTCAAACACCAGAAGTCCAGCAATGCACCTTATCACCCCATGCCTGAACCACTGCCTTGGTCAGTTGTTTCTGCTCCCCTGTTCTGCCTGATTAAATCTACCCTGGGCATCTACCCCCTTCCTCTGCTTGAGCCACTCTGACACTCAGCCCATTGTCTCTTCCCCAGAATGTCTTTCAGTTTCATCACTATCTCTCCATCCCCAGCACCTTAGCCTTGCTGCTATACCCACCTGATTGGCCTTCCTGACTTGCTTCCTCTTCCAGCCCCTCAGCTTGTGGCTACCACGCTAGCCTCCAGAGAATGCCGCCCAGAAGTTCTTTATATCACCTTGGATGAGTCTTCCCTTTCACACCTGTAAAGAAGGGGGAGGATGAATTTGATGGTCACTAACCCCCAATCTGATATTTCGTTTCTGGTTCTTGTGCTCGTCCTTATCAGCTACTTGATCCTAGGCACCCTTTACCAAGTGCCTCTGATTTTCGTATTAACCATGAGTGGAGAGTCTTACTCTCCATATCCACATTTTATAAATGAGAATATGAAAGCACGCAGAGAAGCCCTGTGTGTGGCTCACTCTGCCGTGCTGGAGCCGGGCTCCAGCCAGGACTGACGGTTTCGAAACACACATGGCCTCCCTGTGACTCCAGCCAGGTCGAGCTGACGCCTTCTCCATATGGTCTAAGGAACCATCTGGTGAGCTATTTGCAGCCCCTCTCCTGCTCTCCTGTGTCAAAGTGGCAGGGAGATAGAGGCTCTGAATGTCCCCCTGAGAAAGCTCAGGGTCCTTGCACTTGCTCTCAGATCTCAGAGAACAGGGACAGGGAGCAGATGTCAGTCCGTCATCACTCACCAGGAGGATGGCAGCCGTCGAACAACTGTGCTCTCTTGTCTGGGCTTACCCCCACGCATCCGTCGTCTGCACCAGTGCTGGAACGATCTTTATGAAATGCGAATCTGGCTTGTGGCTTCCTTCTGAGGTCTGTGAGAGAAGAATCTGTTCCAGGTCTCTCTCTTGGCTTGTAGACGGCCGACTTTGTGTTCATATGGCATCCTCCCTCTGTGTGTGTGTGTGTCTGCCTCCAAATTTCCCCTTTTTGTGAGGACACTGGTCACATTGGCTTCGGGCCCCCCTAATGGCCATTTTAATTTGATTCTCTCTGTCAAGCCCTTCTCTTCAGACAAAGTCACATCCTGTGGTACTTTCACATGTGAATCGGTGGGGGAGCCCAGGGCAGAGACATAGTCCAGCCGGAACACGGGCCCAGCCAAGACCACGGGCCTGTGTCCTCTATTGTCTTGAACCGCAGCATCGGCAGCCCTGGGATCCCAGACCCTACCCTGAGAGCTACGCTAGAAATCAGACCTGGATGCTAACCTGCGCGCTGTTATCAGCTAGTGCTTTGGCCTTGAACTGTCCTTTTACTTCTCTGAGCCTCGGTCTCTGAAACCAACTTGGAGGAAATAGACCATTCTTCCTTGCCTACTTCACGGAGCTATTGTGAGCCACTAATGAGGTAGTGAGTATGACAGCATCGTGAAATACCAAGAGTCCCGCAAATGAGAAGTAATAGCACTGTATCATTGTTATTACTACTAAGAATAAAGAAATCCTAAGGCTAGAAAAAGTCCCATCTTCACCCTGTGAAACTGAAGGAAAACGGTTCCATTTATAAAGTCGTCCCTTTTTATTCCTCCCAGAGGGAAATCTCACTTTTCCTAGACTTCTCTTCCAATGAATTACGACTTTCATTCACTCGGCAACCACCTTCCCCTAACTTACTCCGTTGTGCGACATCTCAGCCCACCTGTTTTGATTCTGACTTGGGGGAGGGGAGGGGAGAGGAGGGGAGGGCGGGTCATTACCCAGGAGTCTGTGGTTGGCCCTTTCATTGAATCAGAAGACTGTCCCTGAGCCCCTGCCAGGTGCCAGGCACTGTGCTGGGGACCAGGGACTCAGAGCTAAAAACGGCACAATCCCAACCCTTCTGTTGCTCACAGTCTAGAAGCCAGGAGTTCCTGGGGTGCCTACCCTTCCCTCAAGAAACAGGCCCTTTCCCCATAAATGCTTCCTTGCACAGTAGTATTTCTTAAGCCTTTGCTCTCCTTAGACAGTGCCTTCCCCATCCTACCTGCAGGTGACCCTGGACTTCTTTGCTGTGAACTCTCCTTTTAAGCCAAGATGACTCAATTCACGTTCATCATTTTCCAAAGACACAGTCAGTACATCCGGTGGTTCTGCTACTGATAAGTGCTCAGCCAAAGGCTGCAGCCCCAAGGTCTCCGTGGAGAAGACCCTGGTATCTTGCTGTTAAAATGGGCATCTGTGTTCTGACTCCACCTTCGGTCCCAGTGCTGTGTGACAAGGACAGTGGTGGTCTGGCACCTGGTCTAGCTCACAAAGTGAAAGATTCCTGTTCTTTGTGTCGCATTCTATCATCTCTCCCCTAAGAGCCTGGTTAGCCTGGCGGGGTAGAGTTGTCCCAAGACATGGTGGTGACTTCCTGCTTCCTCCCCTCTCTCTGCTCAGTGCCTTTGACAACACACCGCCTCCCCACTTGGGCTTCTACAGTCTCCTCCCCTCCCCCACTTCAGCCCCGCTGGCCTGCTTCCTCATGCAAACCCAGTGACCTCTAATTTAGCTCTGCAAATCTCTCTGAAGAACATCCCAAATTTTCATATGTGGATAGATATCTCATTCTCACTTCACTAATTCTCCAACCTGCTCATTCTTGCAAAGATCCCAGTGGCTTCTCCCCACTTCTCGGTAAGGACTCAGTTGGAGAGCGCTCTCACTCAGTACATTTCTGCAGTGTGCTTATTAGCGCCTCGTAATATAGCTGCCTAAATAATTAAGACTAACCCACACGTGTCAAATTAAATGAGCCAAATACATTGAGAAATTGCTCATCTTCCATTTCTTTTATTAATCAGGTTTCTAAAAAATTCTTTTCCTGCTCATTTGCAAAAATCAAACATGGTCAGTGAGAATCCTACTTATAATGACTGTACATATGGCCTCTTTCCTCGGGCAGCCACCCTGGGGGCGACCCATTATGTGACATAGGATGGGTTGAGTTGGGGTGGTAAAAAACAGCCAACACAGATGATCTGGATTCAACAGGTGGACCCGCTCTCTAAATCTCTAGGAGATTTATACCCCCTCTGTTTCCCTGAGGGCTTAGCGGGGCGGTCCAGCAAAACCAACGGGAATGTTTGGCCTAAATCCATCCAGCATCTTCTGCCCCCACCCCCTTACCATGCTTTCCTGGGCTCAGTGCAGGAACCCCAGCATCCTTTTCTCATTAGGAGTCCCTGCTTATGCGCTTTAGATGGGCATAAGAAGTCAATGGAAAATATAATAAGAACTGTCAGCGGTTGCATTGTTCTGGCCATGAACAATGCTCGTGCCATTATAATGGGCTGGTTAACTCTGTCCGTCGTCAGCACGTGGAGGCTTCTCTACAGTCTCAGAGTCTCAGGCAAGAGCCCATTGTTTGCGGGAGCTCAGCGCGCCTCCTCACAGCTTGTACTTCCGCCGGCCCCCCTCCTGGCAGGCTGCATTCCTGCCTCTTGAAGGTGGTTGTTAGAAAGAATCCACAAATATAGTAAGTAAACATCAAAGGGGCTTTGATCCACAGGGCCCTCGACAGAGCAGGAGCCCTTGAAGAAAGGGCCAAGGCCTTGGATGAGGGAACTTAACATCGTCAATTTGGGTGCCGGAGATGTAAAGCTGTTTGAAGTGAGGTTGGCTTGGCCGTGCCTTCAGACGAGCGCGCGTGGAGGGGACGGAAGAGAAGTGAGCGCCTTTGGAAAAGGCACGCTCAGATCTGCTTCTCTGCTCTTTACTGATAGTTAATAAACCCCTTTAAAGAATCGGGAGATCAAAGCCAGCCACCTCCCAGGGCCATCGCATTCTGCCACCGCCCCGCCACGCTTTGTTTTTCTCTCGGGCAAGAGCCCCTAAGCTTGACTTATCTGTCTCTCATGGGCCCTTTCATCCTGCAATCCATGGAGGAGAGACCTGGGTGACAAGAGGTGGACAGAGAGGTAGGGATGGGAAATGAACCAAGAGCCTCGCTCCAAGAGCCTCGCTGCTAATCAGCAGGGCTCAGAGAAACACCCAGTATCACGGGAGGAATTGCTGTGATGCACCACTCCGCGGGCCCTCCTTCCCTGTGGAACCCATGGAGGGAAACCCTGGGTGCCCAGAAAGCATGGCAAGCCTTGGGAGGGGGGTGCAGTCACATGCCCTCTTCCAGAAATCCTACCCCTTGTCCATTCACCATGGCAGCTGTCACGTTTGTATGAGTCTTAAGCAAAGAGGTGGGGAGGGGAGTCTAAATAATCCCTGAAAGTCATTTAGCGTCTTTGAACTTGGGATTCCTCATCTGCATAATGTGAAGAGCAATAACCTGGCTGCCAACCTCAGGGGGTGCTGTGGGGGTCAGAAGAGGAATTTGGTGTAGAATGGCTTCCAAACCCATAAGGTGCTTAAGACAAATCAGAATTAGAGGATACATACCGGTGAGGCCATCTTGCCCTCTTGTGAGGCAGACATAACTCCAGTCCGACACCCACGCACAACGGGCACCCATTTATCAAATACCGTGAAAAAAAAAAGTCTCTTGCATTTGCTACCTAGAACTGTTGTTCCACCTTGTTTTTCCAGTTGTCTCAAAGTCTTGTATGACCAGGATCTACACCTGTGTCTCTTAGCCATCCCAACCCCTGGGCTCCACACTCGAGTCCACACCTCATAAGCGCTTGAGGACAACACTGCCTTGCGCCTGAACATGAGAACGTCCAGGAATCCCCAGGCCCAGAAACTCACTCTCTCCCAGAAGGTCGACTCCTCCACCTCCACCCTTGAATCTTCCCCCAAATTCACCCAACCACTTCTTCATTCCTCCGAAACGCTTCCCTCTGTGTCTGGTTGCTTTGCTCCATCCTGGACACCATGAGCCAGACTCTGCCTCCCCTTTGGCAGGCCTGACCACAGTCCCAGCATGAGGTGGATATAGTCCCCAAGCCTGGGATCTATAGAGCCTCATTAACCTATAGAGTAGTGGTTTATGAGCGTGGACTCTGGAGCCATACTGCCTAGATTCAAACTCCTGGCTTGCCACTAGCTAGCTCTTCCATCTAAGTCTACCTACTTAATACATCTGTAAATGAGGATGATATAAAATGGGATAGTACTGGTATGCACCTCTGAAGGTTATTGTGGGAATCCGATGAGCAATTATTGACTTAACAGGATGCCCGGATCATAGCAAGTGCTATGTAAATGTTACATAAGTAGCCTTGTTTATGAGAGCAGTGGCTTCACACCCCCAGCAAAAGGACCCTCACTGATACCTGATCCAATCCCAACTCACTCACTTGTGTTTTCTTCCAGAGCTGGGCCTCCAGAAGAGAGGATGCTGTCTGGTGCTGGGCTACATGGCCAAGGACAAGTTTCGGAGAATGAATGAAGGTCAGTGAGAACTTGCCCACCCTCTTGGGGGTGATGTGGAGGGTGGAAGCTATGCCCTGCAACTCTGGTACCAGGAACAAGAACCTGGGACAGTGGACAGAGCCGTTCAATTTCCATGAAGCTCTTTACATAGAAACGTGGGGAAGAGTAGCTGATGCCTGAAACACAGTATGCTGATTCGTAAGCACGTTTCTTCATGCTGTCTTCCAACTCCCTTTGTGTTCTCTACTTCTCTTCCTCTCTCTTCCATACCTTTGTTCCCCAACCATTCACCCAGCACAAATTAATCTGCTTCTAGTATCTTTTTTAATCCAGACCTCTCTACGTTTCTCTTCAATCATTCACATTTTTTGAATGCCTATCGAATAAACAGCCCCTTACAGGGCACTTGGGAAAGTACTGAAGAATAAGGCAGAGTTTTTATTTTCAAAGAACTTACAGTGGGAAATCTGCCCTCTTTTCCAACTCCACTGGCCCTATCTCTCCCTCTTACTCATGGGCCGTTCTGCCTTCTTCTTGTTTGGGGTCTTTCCTCTGAGGCTTGACTGGGTCACAGAAGGCGACAGGAAGGTATTGACATTGATATGGAGGCTGGGAAGCAAACAGAGTGCTGTCACTTGTGGGCCTGCTATAATAAAGAGCCAGTCCCCTCGTCCCCAACCATCTGTCTCCGTGCAGCTAATAACCCTCTCCATCAGATGCCACAGACTGTTTGTCAGGATTCAAAAGTAGATAAACAATGGCTGGGGATGCCATTTATTCATTAAAGTCAGACAAATGAAGCCCTGGCTCCCCACCAGCCCAGCTTGTCATGAGCTGGGCCCCTCCCCTCCCAGGGCCCAGAGCCCCTGTACCCACATTTCCATTCCAGGCATGGAGAAGGCAGCTCACCTTTACCACCGCTATCCCCAAAGTTATACCAAAGTTCTGATGCCCTCTTCCCATTGTTCCTTGGCTGGCTCTTCTCCCAACCCACAGTCCATGACACCGATACCCCCACGGGCTCCCCAGACCTAATACCTTGCCAGCTAAGTTTGTGGCCAGCACCCATGGTGACAATTTGACAAGAGTCATGCCAGTACAACCAAACACAAGGAGTAGCCCGTCCTGCATTTTGCAGCCTGTCAGTGTGAGAAGGCAGCAGCCTCGAGAAGCCACGTCTCATTTGTAGGAGTCCCCTGGCTGAGCACAGCCAGGGTCAGGGGCTGCACGGTCTGCATCCTGCCAGGTGGTCTTCCTCCCTGACTTGTCTCTTGCTCAGCCTACCTCCGCCCTTCCCAGCACCACCCCTGTGAGAGGGCTAGGCAGTAACTTCTAATTTGTGTGACTTGACAGGGTACCTCTGTCCATGGTGCTGAATAGACACATTCTCTTGCCGGCGCTGCTCATTAGAGAAGCTGAAAATGAGGTTCACGGGGATTGGGGAAGCCAAAAAGTCAGGAGCTAGGCTGGATTTGCAACCTCAAGCTCCAAGTGTCTGACCCCAGTAGAAGGATACTGACTCCAGATCCTGGGGCCTAAAAAGAATCCTATCACAAGGCTGATGAACACAATTTAACAACCCCCCCAACCAACATTTCATAAGTGGCTAAGGAAGGGGTATATTAGTCAGTTCAGGCTGCCACAACAAAATACCTCAGACTGGATAGCTTAAACAGCAGAAATTTATTTTCTCACAGTTCTGGAGACTGGAAGTCTAAGATCAAGGTATCAGCATGGTCAGGTTCTGGTGAGAGCTCTCTTCCTGGTTTGCAGACAGCCACCTTCTCACTGTGTCCTCACCTGGCAGAGAGAGAGAGAATAAGCTCTCTGGTGTCTCTTCTTATAAGGACACTCATCCTATCAGATCAGGGCTCCAGCCTTACGACCTCCTTTAACCTTCATTACTTTTGTAAAGGCCCTATCTTGAAATATAGTCACATTGGGTGTTAGGGGCTCTAACACAGAAATGGGGTCTGAATGCATTTGCCATAGCAGAAAACTGTAATGGTAATAATGAACCAGGGATTCAGAAAATGGTAGGATAAAGAAATTTCATATTAACTAGAGAGTAGATATTGCTTAAGTAGAGAGGGAAGGAAGAGCATCAGTGGGGGACTACAGAGGACTTGGAACCCAAACCAGGATCTGATTATTTCTGAAGACGGTTAGCTTTACTTTCTGCAACAACTAAACTAAGGTGGCATTTTAAAGAGGTTTTTCTTGTTTAAATGGGAAGATACCAAAACAATGCCCATTCTCTCTGAGCCCCTTCTCCAAACACATACAATACACACCAATGTGTTATTCCTTTCAACTATGATTGACCTGGTTAAGAATGAGTGATCCCAGGTGCCTTACCCCTTGCCAAAATCCTTGGTCTCTTTAACAGTATCTAATAGGGTGTCTGTCACCCGAGGAGAAGTGGTTCCTTACTCACTGGGAATAAAGCAATGTATTCAGAAAGAGGGAGGGAACAGAGGCATTGGCCATAGCCAAGGGGTAGCAGAGCAGCTGACTCCCCACTCCTGTCTCTCTCTTTGTTTGCGGCTCTCACCCCTCCCTACTGCCCCAACACAGAGATTCATGTACATGCACACAACCACACACCCAGGAGCTGCTGCTGGGTAAACAAGGAGACATAGGGGTGGCAAGCAAGGTTACCACCAGAGATGATGAGTTACAAATCTCAACCAGCAAACAGGAGACCAGATAGGAGGCGGGCGCAGAAGGAGAGATGTGTGTGGTGGGTTGACTTTGGCTCTGGAGGGTGGAAGGCACAAGAGGAGAACAGAAAGGACCCACAGGGGAGGGGAAGGCTCCTTTGCCCCCACTCCAGCCAGTCCAGTGACCCCAAGTGCCACACTATACATGTGTTTCTCTCTCTAAAACTCACAAGCCCAAACTCCAGCATGTCTGCAGATAAGAAAAGGCATCAGCGAGCATGGGTAGCTGTTTTATGGTTTATAATTATCTTGTACCAATACTCAAAATAATTATAACTTCAACACATTAATAATTGAACTGGAATAGCAGCCATGACATAGATCAAGAAACACAAATCTCTGTCCACGCTGCACCCTACACCTAGGTATAAATTGAACAATTGGTAAAATAGTAAAAAATAATTTTCTCCCATATGCTGGAATTAGTGAGATATTGGAACAATTAGCTGCTTCTTCCATTAAAGATAAGGTGTGATCATTATATTTCCTATTTAGAATAAATATAAAAGACCCACTTGTTCTATATTAAAGCATATTTGTTCTATTTAACAGTATCTAATAGGGTGTCTGTCACAAGAGGAGAAGTGGTTCCCTATTTCATCTGTTTCCTTAGTAACTTGGTATATTTTTATTTCCCTCTTCCTCCTCCTGCCCCGTACTCCTTGCTACATTCCGAAAAAAAAAAAAAAAAAAAAAAAAAACAGCTAGAGAAGGAGCAAGAGAAAAATAATGAATGAACAGGAGTTTTATAGATCTGGGGTTTATCGTAAGCTAGAGTAATCGCAATTGGTGCTGTTAAACTTCACAAAGCAATAAAAAGAAAACACTATTCAAAGGTCGTTTAAGGAGGCATGTGATAGTCAATGAGAGGTTTGCTCTATTTGGGAGCGCTTAATAGCTTCTCGGATAGAATCTGCAGCATTTGCAGGAATAGAGGTGGTGGGTAATGTGCGTGTGTGTGTGTGCATGTGTGTGTGTTCTGTTTGGACTCAACACATCTGGGGCATCAAATGGAGACACAAACAAAAAATCAATGAAGGGCAGATGAGAGAGGAAGAAATAAAAACAGATCAGGCATAAGAATATCAGGCGTGTTTGACATAATTGTCTTCATGTGATTAAGTACGCGGTACTTTAAATAGGAACTGCTGGAAGGAGATCATTTATTTATTCATCAAAAGTTCATTGAATACCTACCATAAAAATAATCCCAATTTTCATAATAAATGCCAGACAGTGTTCTAAGCACTAGAGCTTTCAGAGTAAATAAAACCTAATCCCTGCCCTTGAGGAGCTCACAATTAAAGCACACAGGTACATCTCCTTGTTACTATCACCTCCATGAAGAAATCCTGCCTGACTACCTTACCTGAATTAGCTAGCCCCCTTCCCACACCATCATGCACCATCGTGGCAGCCGGCTTATTTATTTTGTGATACTTACTCTAACTGGTGAGCATTGATTAGACTGTCCCATTAAAGAGTTAGCCTCAGGAAGGCAGAGATGCTGCTCCCTCCTTTCCTCCCCTATCCTTCGGCCTGAGCCTGGTGTCTCACACATAAGGAGTAGTTAATCAACTTTAATTTAAGTAATTAATTAGTGCCCTGAGTGACAACAGAGGAAGGCACAAAGCCATCCACAGGTGCAAGGTGGATCTTGAGAAAGAACCATCAGGCAGTGCAAATCAACAGGGAGCATTGCACACGATGAGTGTCCCCACCTCCAGCAATTCCTTAAGTCTTACCTCTCACTCTCCTCCTATTCTGGTATACTAGAGCCATCCTGGAGGCCAAGGCCCAAGCAAGTCAGCAGAGAGGAGGCCCCCACAGGTGGGTCTCCCTCCTTTCCACACCAGCTTTCCTTCCTCACCCCCATCTACCACTGGGCTGCATTCTCAGAGCATCTCCAGACTGATATATCCCACCAGATCTGCCAGGGAATGGTTTCCACTGTTTCTTCATCCTACCCACTCACTGCCCACACACACACACCTGTCTTCCCTTCCCTTTTCCTGGCTCTTCTCAAATACCCAGTTTTCCTGAAGATCTCAGAACCACTCACGTTCTCAAGGCATATTGCCTGCCCGGGGCTGATTTTATTTACAGGCGGACTAGAAAGTTCTCACATGGTATCCAGCGAGGGGAGCTGCCTGCCCCTCTAAAAGCTTGGTATTCCTCTATGTTAGAACTTAAACCCTAGCATTTACGTGCAACCCGCCAACTCAGGGAGGCCCAGGGTGGGTGAAAGACTTGCCTTGGGTCAATAGGAAGTTGCCGGAGAGCCAGGACCACATTCCAGGTCTCCTGACAGCCGGTCCAGTGCTCTAGGAATTCTGAAAGAAGAGGCTCAGACCATGAACAGAAGGGAAGCCGGCAACACTTCAGCTTGGTTTGGTTTGCAGAGCAAGTGCAAGGGGCTGGGGGAAGAGGGGACCAAACACAGAAGTCTCCCTGTGGTGTGCGAGAAAATCAGGAAAGGCCTGGAGTGAGAGACCTAGGCCACCGAAGATCATTTCTCAGGAACCAGAAAATTCTCAGAGCCCCTAGGACTGTTGAGAAAGGGAAATGAGGAAGAAGATGTTGCATGGAGCAGAAGGAGACCACAGCCCCGTCCTCCCTTCCAGCCAGCTTTCTGAGGCTGAGATGCGTCTGTTCGAGAGGCTCTCCTGTCTCCCCACAGGGGTGCCCTCTCAGGCCACACATCGGGAGGGGCGGCAGCTTTCCCCCGACCTTCCGGATCGCAGCTCAGAGAAGGGAAAGCAGAAATGCATGCCAGCGCTGTGGTTTTCATCTTCGTGGGAAGAAACAAATGCAAGTGATTAGTCAAGGCAACTTCTGTTCGCTGGAGACCTCTGGGCCTCCTGGGGAGGGGCTTGGGTGCCCGGGAAGGAGAAAGCGGGAGCCACAGCTGGCAGGCCCCCTCCAGGCCCCTGCATGCCCCGCAGCTCCTGGGCAGCACCATCCTTCTAGTCCAGACTCTGCAAACACACCCCCACCATGACGCCACCCCTCGCCTCTCAGCCGTGTGCAGGAGCCAGGGCTCTGGGAGGCTGGGGACCTAGGCACCTGCAGCGGCTCTGGACTTCTTGCTGATGGCATGGAATCTATCCTTTCTCTCTGCACCCCTGTGCCCCAGTCCACAGAAATGAGTCTAATATGCCCCCTGTTTCTTGCCTCCCAGCTAACGGAGTTGATAAGAAAAAGAGATGCCCCATCAGTGTAGTGGAGGGAGCACCCAAAAGTAAGGCCGGCTGTGTGACCTTGGGCAAGTCTCCAAACATCCAGATGTCAACCTTCTCGTGGATGAAATTGAATAATGTTGGATACGATCATCTGTAAGCCTTTAAAATGTGATGATTCCAAAATCGATCTTGGCTCGGGGCACCAGGGTGGTGCAGTCAGTTGGGAATCTGGCTCTTGATTTTGGCTCAGGTAGTGATCTCGGGGTCCTGGGATGGAGCCCCGTCGTTGTCAGGCTCCGCGCTCAGTGGGGAGCCTGCTTGAGGATCTCTCTTCCTCTCCCACTGCCCCTCCCCCTGCTCACTCACTCACCCTCTCTCTAAAATAAATGGATGGGTGAATCTTTAAAAAAAAAAATCTATCTTGGCTTTCAACACCCTGCCCACACCCTATTCTCATCACTCATCCCCTAATTTTAAATGCTTTGGTCACCAAAGGAACCAGTACCAGGAAATGACTGACTGGCTTTGCTCGGCAGCCTTACTTAGAAGGCAGATCTGTGTTTCTTTTTCCTGTCTGCCCTCTGAGAGTGAACTCAGGCCCATGTCAGCTGTCCCCTGGGTGGCAGTGGGGGAGTCAAGCAGACATAGGGGACATGTGCTTTATTTCAGAGCAGAGGGGCGGCAGGACCCTGCCCAGGGACCTGATGCAGCAGAGAATGGGTCCAATGACCCATGAGCCCCTACCACTCTGACTGCTGCAGCCAGAGGAGGCTGGCTTACGCTAAGGGCTTATAATTCCAGAGACCATTCTTTCGCTGCCTGCAAGAGCCCCCAGGATGTTAGCTAATACTGTCATTTTGTTAGTTGGGGCTTTTGGGTGCATTTTTTCTTATTTCATTTTTCTTACTGATGTGTTTTCTTCCACTGGGACTGCAAAACTGGTTATTTGTATAACGTCCCTGTTTATTATTTATGGCAAGACGCAGATTTCCAGGGCACTTTATGATTGTTATTTAATTCACTTGGCATCTTGGAACGGGGGACCCACCATTTCCACTCTCCTTCCGCGATCTGATAGAGAATTCCGGAGCCTTTCCCGGGCCCCATTCCTCCAGCCACCATTCCTACTGGGAAACCTGCTTATCTAAGGCAAGCTGGGGGCCCCTAGGCCACAGACCCTGCCGAGCTCCTTTTTAAACTTCCTTTTCTCTCCTACCCATGTCCGGTCTTCAGCAAGACCCAGAAACATCACCTCCCAGATATCTCTTGAATCCATCGACCTTGTCCATCTCATGGCCACTGCCCTTGTCCCTGCCACCACTCTTCCTCACTGGATTATGGAAGTGCTCTCCCAACTGGTTTCTTGCATCCCTCATGCCCCTGCCTTCCCTCGCAGCTCATTTTCCACACTTCAGCCATAGCAATATTCAAAATGCAAATCTGATAATGTCACAGTCTTCTTGAAAATATTTCAATGGCCTTTATGTTGCTTTTAGGAAAAATACCCAAATCCCTGGCATGTTTGATGACACTCTACATGATCTGGTTCTTACCTACTTCTTTGGCCTCATCTTTCCCCCTTAACACCGTACGTCAGACACATCGGCCTTCTTTCAGCTCCTCAAACAGGAGTGCTCCCATCTGCCACAGGGCCTTTGTCTGTACTGGTCCCTCTTAGCTCAGTCTGCACATATAAGTTCTTACTGCCATTTTTAAACTAATATTTATCTTCCCCACCAATTTGTAAGCTATGTTGGGTCTCCATGGTATCCTAGGACCCTAGCATAACCTTACCAATCTGTAAGCTCTGTTGGCTCTCCATTGTATCCCAGGACCCTGGCATAATGTTTGCACAGAGTAGACATTGAAAGAGGAGCAAGGAAAGGGGCCTTCTCTGCCTCTGGTCAGTGGCTCCCAATATGCTGGGACTGGGTGATCTGAGAACCAAGGACCCTAGAAGAAACCCTACAGATCACATGGGGATGAGGAAACCGAGACTCAGGAAAGTTATGCGACCTGCCCCAATTACCACACCCTGTGAGCGATAGAGCCAGGACTCGAACCCAGGCTTCTGACCCTAGGGGCCATTCTCTTTCCTCTTCACCATGCTAAGTTCTTGAAGTCTGGGAATGATAGGGTTGAGTGGATCAATCAGGGAAGTCTGCGCACTAAAACTGTGTTGAGGCTCTGCTTTGAAAGAGACAAGAAGCAAAGAGAAAGGAAGGAGAGTAGGTTCTTTGATATAGACGTGCCATAGACAGAGTAAAGCCATCGCCCCCTATGAGCCCAGCACTGTGCCTGGCATGGGAGCCTCAGGGAGGCTGGACACAGCTCTGTCCTCAGGAACTTTTGCCCTCCACTGGAAAGAGACTGGAAGTTAATTTTGTGGTTGTTTTGATTTTGTTTCTCCTTTTAGCATTGTGGTGAGTATGCTTAATGGTTAAGCACTTTAGCTTGGGAGTCAGAGAAATCTAGATTCAAATCCCAGGCATAGTCAGAGCAGGTTCAGAACCATATCACCAGAGTTTCTCAAGGGCAGAAGGGACACAAGGTCATCTAGTCCACACCGTCTTCCGATGGCTCAATATCCCCACCACGTCCCAATGCACAGGAACACTTTTGAGTACTGTGGGACTGTGCTTACTTCCTCACCCACCATGCGTCCAGACCTACTCTGTGCCTAGCATTGAGCTAGTACACCCTTGACCCGTAGCGACACAGACCCTGTCCCCTGGGATATCTCAGCATTGTATTAAAATACGATGTCATATGGACTATGAGAAACAAACTGAAGACTTCGGAGGGGAGGGGGGTGGGGGAATGGGATAGTCTGGTGATGGGTAGTAAGGAGGGCACGTATTGGATGGTGCACTGGGTGTTATACGCAACTAATGAAGCATCGAACTTTACATCGGAATCCGGGGATGTACTGTATGGTGATTAACATAATATAATTTAAAAAATCATTAAAATAAAAAAAAATTAAAAAAATAAAATACGATGTCATAATTGCTGTAACCAGCTTTGCACAGGAACTATGGGAGCAGATAAAGGGAATCGAGTCCAACTACAGGCCAAGTGAGTAGTTCCCAGGAGTACCTTCATAACTGTTTTGATGAAACCATTGCAACCTACGCTTGCATCCCTCCAAAGACAGAAAACTTGCTGTCTACGAAGGCCATGGGCAGCTCCTCAGCCAGGCTCTCAAAAAGGATTTTAAATATAACACCTCTGCAGCCCCACGTGTCTGCAACTTTATCATCTAACTGCACCCATGCCCATGCGACCCAGGGACTTAGGTGGCAGCCACTGGCAGAATCCTGGGGTCTCATCCTAGGCCTGCTGTGTCCTGAGGAGGCTTCCTTTCTTCTCTCTGCCTCCCTCACCTCCATCCTCAACGAGCCTCAAAAGCTTCGTCACTGAACGCTGAGACCCTCCCTCCGCCCCCCTCACCAGGGTGAAGGAGGCTGAATAAATGAGCGTGCTCAATGGCCTGCGGTGCCATAAAGTTTTTAGAGCTGTGTGCTGGAATGAGCAGGTTCAGGCTGAGATGAATTATCCACAGCTTTCATCAAAGGAGAGTCAATAAAAACCTGAAGGAGCTGGCCCCATCTCCGTAGAGTGGCCATGTCACATCCCTGGGTCCTGCGTTCTGGAAATAATAATCGGATGGATGTATTTTTCCCCCATGTTCCATCTGCTTTCTTCCCTATGCCTTCCCTTCTTAAATGTATTAGTTTCTATGGAAACTGTGTTGTTACTGGTATGGGAGGAGTTTAATGACATTCAGAAGTACCAAATCAAGTCCATTTATATAATGGTTTGAAATACACATAATGGCCTATGGAATATAGGACACGGTGACAGTTTCAGTAACTGCGTACAGAGTGTGGGATAAATAGAGCAATGTAATACTCCCCACCTCTAAGTCAAATGTGCCAGGAATAACCACTATTCTTCATACTAAAGAACAGCACTTCTCAACCATTATACATGAAAGGATCTCAAACACTCCACCAAGCTGTTCTCCTCTCACTGAGGAAGGACGTTGGCTGACCACTGGTCCCCTGCACTCAGAGCTTTGGCCAGAGTCAGCCTCAGCCGTAGCAGGTACGAGGAGAGAGTGGGACCTCAAAGAAGAGAGGAAGGGAGCAGCCATTCTTCCCTGGGCTCCTGGGGCAGGAGGGGGGGTGTGTGTGTCTGCCCCCGACAGCCTGCTGGACCACATTTCTCCTGCATCTATGCATACGGCTAATCTCTGTCCGACTCAGAGATTTATCAGGCACCTACTATGTGCCTGGTGCTGTGAGAGACACGGAGACAAATGACACATAGAGCTGCCCTCCTCTTCGCTTGGGTTCTGCCAGCAGTGGACCCTAAGCAAGGTCTTGCATGTAATGGTCCCTCTGGGAGGTCCAGGGAATGCCAGAAGGACGATAGGGAACTGAATTTAGACCACCCCAGGAGTGGGGTGTGGGTGTGCCAGCTCCTGGAGGTCATTGCTTGTGGCCTGTTTGGGTGGGGCATCAAGTCCCTGGCACGTTTGGCCTGCTCTTTGTAAGGCAGAGTGACCTTTGGCTCAAGAGAAAGATGTCAGGTTGCAGATACCAGGGATCAGGAGTTGGCCTTCGGGCACTGAAGTGGTCAGGCCTCGGAGATACAGAAAGGGAGGGGGCCACTGACAGAGTCAGCTACAGCCCTCCGAGAATTTTGAGTCCAGTGGGAAGACAGGCATATAATAAAATAGCAGAAGGCAGCGTGATGGGAGAGCTACAGAAGTGCATAGGTGATACGTTCGTGGAGCACAGAGGTGGGGCAAGCTGTTTGTTCTGACTGGAGGAATAGTGGGGGACTCCGAGAAAGCAGGACATGGGTGGGGCGCTACTCTGCAAAGACACAGGGCTAGGGAGGCACTTTCACACCCTCACGTCACATAGTCCTCATCACATCCCAAGGTGGGTATGTTAGCTCCATTTTGAGGGTAAAGAGGCTGAGAAAGTTGAAGTCATCTACCTAAAGGCATCCAGCTATTATTACCTGGTAAAACAAAGACTCAGACCCTGGTCTCTTTATCTCTGCCCTGCCTGGGGGAGCTTTGTGCGTTTGGGAGATGAGGGTAGGATGACTCCCTCCTTCACCACCAAGGGCAGACATGACCAAGGTTCCCTTGTGGGTCCATGTAGACTTCTCCCCCAGGGCTACCAACCACTGTCTCCCACATCTCCCCACCTTGCACTGCCCACAAACCCCCTGTTGGCCAGCAAGACGCCCCTCTGATCCTGCCCCAGATACAGACTGGACTGACTACACCTAATACGGAGTGAATTATCTAGAATTCACTGCCCTGGGGGTACAGGAAGGAGGAGAGGAAGTCTGGGGAGGGGTTGCCTCAGTTCTGGTGGCCCCACAAGCATGCTTTTTCTACCCCATTTTCAGCCTCTTCTCTGCCAGCCCTGCTCTAAAGCCCATTGCTTCAGAAAGAGGAAGAGAGACCAGGCATACACATTTCCCTGGAGCAGTATTTCTATGGCATGATGATAGGTTTTCCGTGAAATACAGCCTCCATGGTTAAACACGGTGGGGAGAAGCTGGGTTAGCGCTCACTGAACGGGTCTGTCCCACAGAATGTCTCAGAGATTTTAATATGCCAAAGGGCACGGCAAACCACCAAGAGGGGTATATGACAGAGTTTCTCCAACTTATTTGACTACAAAACATGTTTTGGGACTAATGTTCCCTGGAATCCATTTTGAGAAATGATAGTTTAAGGCCCAGATCCACCATCAACTCATGTGAGTTTTGTCAAATAAGAATAACTCAAGCCTGCCTGCGAGGACCAGTAAAATAGCGTGGGGGTGGCGGGCTGTAGAGTACAAATAAGATGGTGCTGTCATTTATTTACATGAGACAAACACATTCAGTTTCCCAGAGAACACTGCATGAGAAGTCAAACAAAAATAAATAAATAAATGTCTTTAAAAATAAGATCAGTTCTTGACTAGGTATGTGACCTTGACCTTGATCTCTCTCTTGACCTATGTTTTCTCATCTGCAAAATGGGTATACTTGGGGCGCCCATGTTTTTTCCTCTGTGCATATGTTGCAAAGAGAAACCATGCATGATGGTCGTGCTGGCCCTTTGAGAAAGCATATAGTAGCATAAAATGCAAAGCGTTATTATTAGTGTTCCAGGCTGAAATCCTCAATTCAGTCCCATTTTGCCAAGATCAAAACAGGAGGTGTGCTGGGGGAAGGGACCGGCTAGTGGGAGAAATAACAATGACTAATAATTTTCATCCATATGTATGATGTTAGGAGCCTTGTATAAGCATGTCGCTGAGGGGAGAAAATGAATATTTCATGAGTAAACGCTAACTGTAGTCTTAAGATGAAATGGACAGAAAGACCCCAGCTTACCTCTGCCACCAGGTTCAACGAGGAAGGTCAGCACGGGCTCTGTGATTGGGCTCCAGGGAGCAGGGCAGCCCGTCAGGAGGGAAGAGCTCAGCCTCCCAGCAGAGATGGAGGGCTGTCTGTCCCCCGTGCCTGGTGGAGATAGTACTGCCCTGGGTGGCAGAAGAGCCAATGCCCACTCATATACCAGCTGAGTAGCCTTGGGCAAGTTACCATAGCCATGTGCACACTAGAAAACTGGGGATGCTAAGATCAGCCGTGCACGGCCGTGAGGTCTCAATCCAAGCCCAGCTGTTTGGAAGAGGGCTTTGTAGTGCACACTGGTGGGAAGTGTTACTGCTCATTTATTCTCTCCACAGACATTTATTGAACATCTACTGAATGCCAGTCACTGCCGCAGCCACTTACATATCATTTACTGTGTGCCAGACGCCACGTGCCTCATTTTATACACATCACCTCCTGTAAGCATCACTACCATCCTGAGAGGTATCTGTTATTACTCCCATTTTCCACATAAGGAAATGAAACTTGGGAAAGATAAATAACTTGCCCCAAGCCGGATAGGCAGTAAATGGCAGAGTCCAGAGCTGGAAGAAGCCAAAACCCTTTATTTTACATGAAATGGCCCATCCTCATCCATGGTACTTCTGCAGAGCCAGTGGGGTACCCTGCCTCCAGCTCCTGCCAGCTCTTCCCCGTTCCGTTCATGCTCTGTGCCTCCTACCACCAGAGCCGCTTCCTCACCCAAAGGAGAAAACCTCGCTGTCCCCTCTTTTGGCTCTTTAGGAGACCTTCCCTTTGTTTTCTGTCCCCACACTTTCCTCCCGATCTCTGTCTGATCGTCTGTCCTCCATAATACAGTCACCCTGGGGTTTTCATTTGCAGCCCCGTCCAACACGACTTTGGCCTCCAAGAACCCAGACAGCCTGTATCTCTTATCTGGGCCACCCATGGGTGTGATATGAAGATCGAACACCTCCCGCCCCTGTAACACCCTTGGAAGACGTAGCAGAGACATCAGATGGGGCAGTGCCGGGGATAAACCCATTTAAATCTTCCCCGCCCCTCCCTGCCCAGCACACAGCATGAGGACACAACCATCTCTGCAAATCTCTTCCCTACAGGGCAGTTTCATGTTATCTTGGCTCATTCTTTCTCCAGAGATGAAGAGATTGTTTTAAACCTGCCGCCCCACCAGCCCTGCTCCTGGCTTCCAATGCCATTAAGTTTCATTATAACAAATAAACACCACAATGACATTTATAAGTTACCACTGAGCACAGAAGCACAAATATGAAGCAGATAAACTGCATTTGATCCAAATAATTACTGCAGGCAATATTGGGCTTAGTCTGAGCTGGCAGCCGGGTACCAAGTAATTTATTAGATTGCGTAAGGCAATGTTGCACGTTGAGTTTTTCATTATTGTGTCTCTTCCCCTCTCCGTGGTCTAAATAGGTTAGAGGAGTTTAGACAGTGCGTGGCCAAACAAAGACAGACTTTGCTCAAGCAGATTAAGGCTGGGAATCACAGCCAAGTGTCCAGGAATGGCTGCTTCCCAACCAACATGGCACTTGAGAGAGAAGAGAGGGTTTAGGATTATCTTGATACCGCCAGCCAAGGACAGTTCCCTGTATGTATGTACTCCCCACCCACTGGCCCACGTACAGAAAGAGGTCCCACGAGGAAGTACATGGAAGGATGGATGGAGCCCCCAGGACACCAAGCCTGGGTTCCTGCTGGGGGCCTCTGCTCAGCCAAAGACCCTCTCTACCGAAAGGCCCCCTGTAGCTCCAGGCAGCCTCAGACCCCAGTCCCAGATCTCTCCTGCAATAAATAAAGGGAAGGAAGCAGCATGCCAGCCAACTCTGCAAAACAAAGCAATGAGAGCTGGCTACCGGCAGCCACCTCCCTGCCAAACCCAAACTCATAAAGTTTGATTCAAGGGGTTACAATACCTCCTATTCAGAGTCCCTCCTGCCCCATTTCCCCAGCCTTAGTAAATTACCCAATAAGCAGCAAGGACCTGTAGTTATTGTGCAGTTAAATGGTATTTGCCCAGTAAATCCTGAGAAGAGTACTAACGGTGATATACAGTAACTAATTACGGACATGAATTCTCTCCCCAAGACGCCAAGTGTTACCAAATATTGTTGCGTTTAGGGGAGGAGGCTTGAAAGCTGCTCTGTTCCTCTAGCGAAGCCGGGAGTAACTTTTCTATTAGAGGAGCTGTGGGCACATCCAGTGGCTCCTGGCTGGAAAATAGAGACGTCCTGGGGGCAGGGCAGGAATGGGGACTGGAGAAAGCTCCCATTCGCCGCCTACCCCACACCCCATCCCAGTCCATGCCCCAGCAAAAGTCCCTCTCTGGACACCAGCTGGTCCTCCTTGGGCCATCTCACAACAGATAAGAGGCTCAGCACTCTGGTGGCTGTCGCAAAGGCCAGAGACCCCAGCAGTGCAGGGAATGGAAGTCATTATTCACCCAGCCCGGGACTGAGCAAAAAGGCTATTGCTGGGGGGTGGGCCTTTGCAAAAAGCTTCTGAATGGGGCTGCAGCCGGGTAAGATTTAAAAATGCTTGTGCCTCTGCGGAGCTGTGGACAACTCTTGCCCTAAATTATTGTTCATGGACCTGATCTCAGCCCCAGGGGCTCCTGAGAGTGTCAGAGGTTTCTCTGGCTGACTGTGGTCTGCAGGTGGGGCAGAGTCTGTGCCCGAGGTCAGAAGCAGATGGCCTGTCAGGTTTGCATCTGTTTTGGGAGCATAGCTGGGGGCAGCTGGAGGACACAGTGGTCAGTCTCTGCTCTCTGAAGAGGAAACCCCACAGCTCAAACGTGCTCTGTGCTTGCTGGGTACTGTGGAGTAAACCAGGGCGCAGAACTAGAGTCTGCCAGCTCCAGGGCACACTGCAACCTGGGACAGTTTACTTAACCTATCTGAGCTTCTGTTTCCTAATCCATAAACTAGAAAAGATCCTCTCTCTCTCTCAGTACTGTTGAGGAGATAATGGCTAGCTTGGAGTTACGCCTGCTTCCAAGGAGCTCCTCTAAGAAACCAGTTCCATCCTTTCCGCCACCAGCTCGTCTTCTGAGATGGGCCCAGTGACCCACCCTAGCCTCCTAGAAGCTACGAAAAGCCCTCAGCCCATCCTGAGTGCTCCCCAGCAGCATGGACAGTCTCTCTCCTTCCTCTCAGGGCGATGGTAGCACAAAACCTCTCCTTTACCAACATTTCCACTTTCAAACAATCAAAGGCTGGCACAGTAATGGCAAGTTGGTTTGGTTTGGTTTGGTTTTTTTATTTGGTTTGCTGCTGCACTTTCAGGGTTGGAGCGAATGATCTGAGCCCTTGCCAGGGTCACAGTCAGGTAGGGACAGAAGAGGCCTGGTGAGGTGGCGGCCGGCTGGGTTGGGAGGTGTATGCTTGCTGTGGGTCGTCGGGCCAACCGTGGCTGTGAGTCTTGGCATTCAAGTCTCTGCATCAAGATGGCTATTAGGACCCCTGCCACAGGGTGTCATGAGGGTAGATTAAGCAAAACAACATATGCGAAGTGTGTCGTGGAGTATAAAGTGTATGCAAGAGTTAGCTGTGGTTAATATCCTAAACCAGCACAAAGAATGAGACCCAGAATCCCAGGGCAGCGAGAAGAATCACTTTTTTAATTAGGACACATATATAGTCAGCTCTCAATTATCTGTTGGCAAATTGTCCCCATTCCTGGCAAATTCTATCACCAAGATTGCTTAATGAAGTCCTCTGTTAACATTTCACAGCTTCTTATTTTGTTCTTATTTGCATGAGTCCCAAAGGGAATAAAAGTCCTTTAAAAGCAAAATCAGCTAATATCCCCGTCCCCACCTAGGGAAGCCATAAAAACAGCGAGCTGGGGAGGGTGGAGTGTGGCCCGCCTCTCGCTGGGAGCCAGTACCAGAGGTGACATTCTGCACCCAGCCGAGTCAGCGGCAGAAGGGAGCCCCGTTACTGGCTTCGGTTTTGTTTGGTTGGGTATTAAAAATTCCCAGAACATCAAACACATCCATATTCAAACGTGAAGACCAAGATGCATTCCAGAGTTGAAAATGCATGTTACTTAGTATTATTCATTATTTTGGAATGTCCATCACTGTGGATTACTCACAGCCTTGCTTCCTCTCCATTAACGAAGATAATTAAGAGCTGATTGTCTTTGGGCTCCAAGAAGGGAGAAATTCAGGACACTGTGATCTACTCCCCGTTGGGAACAACTCCAGAAGCCATGAGAAGATTTCCCTATAAACATCAAGTCTAAGCTGCGGTCCCCGGTGCACAGTTGGGCAGTGGCATAGAAGGAGCTCATGCTTCCAGACCAGACTGCATTACCCACACAGGGCACCTGGCTTCCAGGCCCGATTTCATGCAGCACCTGGAAACCATCAAAACTGCATAGGACTTCCTGATTCCTTGAACATTTTACAGAGGGACCTTGGGGTCCACTGCAGGGCGGCCCAGGGGGCTGGACTTGGTCCCTCAAGCTTCACCTAACCTGCCCTCACCCACTTCCACTTTACACACTGGCATTCTATATGAGATTCCACTGGCAAAGGGTTGCATGCACAGGGGAAAGGAAAAAAAGTGAAAACCACTGACTTCATCCAATGGCCTCATGGAGCGGCGAAGGAAACCATGGTGCGCCCAGAGAGAAATGGCAGCTAGACTAAGGCCACGCAGTGACAGCCCAAACCGGAAAGAACCCAGTTCCCCTGAACATGTGCTGTTTGCATTTGACAGTGCCTTCCAAAGGAGCACCGAAACCCACCTGCGGCCGGATTGCCCAGTGAGCTGTGGGATGCAGACTCCTTGGCCTAGCTCAGACCCGCTATCTCAGAATTTCTGGCTTGGAGCCCAGGAAACTGTATTTTTAGCAAGTTCCCCAGGTGATTCTTATGCATATGAGAGTTTTAGCACAATTTCCCACTGGCAAGGTCTCTACCAGGATGAAATGATTATTTTAAGATGTTTGTTTAAAAAAAAAAAAAAGAAGTGGGAAGTTAGGACATGGATCTTCCTCAAACAGACTAAATGTCCTTGAGAGATTTGCTTTTACTTCCTTGTGCCTCAGTTTTATTCTTTTCAGCCTTGGTCCTCCCCACCCAAAAAGAAGACTTTGGATAAAGCAGAACAAAGAACCTTAGTGCTGAAAGGGAGGGACCTAACAGATGGAGTCTAGACCCTGCATCGTACACACAGGGGGTCTTGGAGAAGGGAAGAGTCAGGCTTGAGGGCAACAGCTCAGAGGTGGCAGAGGCAGGGCCCAAATTGGTACTTTCTGGGCCTGGGTGCTCAGGGCAAGGACACAGCTTCCTGTGCCCTTCCAGTATCTCTTAGAAAAGGGAATAGAGGGGTGCCTGGGTGGATCATTCTGTTAAGTGTCTGCCCTTGGCTCGGGTCATGATCCTGGGGTTCTGGGGTCGAGCCCTGCATCAGGGTCCCTGCTCAGTGGAGAGTCCACTTCTCCCTCTCCCTCTGCCTGTCGCTCCACCTGCTTGTGCTCTCTGCCCCCTCTCTCTGTCAGATAGAGAAATAAAAATCAGAAAGAAAGAAAGAAAGAAAGAAAGAAAGAAAGAAAGAAAGAAAGAAAGAAAAGAAAGAAAGAAAAGGGAACAGAGATGCTGGACACCATGGAGTCAGCCAATCTGCGGCCTCACCTCCCAGTGGTTCCCACCCTGATCCACACTAAGAGGGTTACCGTATACGCAGGGTCTGCCCACAGCCAATGCCTACACTTCCTTTCAGGCTAATGACTGAGCTCTATCCTGCTCTTCAGCAGCCCCTCCTTTCTCTCCTACTGCTTCCTGCCTTTCCCCAACAATGGTCCAAGGAGCACATATTCCTGAACGCACAAGAGCCCTGAGGCTCAGAGAAAGAAAAGGGCTTAGCCTGTGCCCCATGGCCAGCCAGCAGCAAGCCTGAGACGGCATCCAGCCTCCTAGCCTTCGTGGGCTGCCCGAGCATCTCCCATCTCTACTCCATACCTTCCCCCACTACCCCCACCAAAGCCCGCACCACTCTGCCCTTCCCATCTTGGTCAGACCCTGGGATGATGGCAGGCTGGGATGGATGGGCTCCTTCCCAGGTTCCGGTGCCCCAGTATTTCCAGAAGCACTTATCAGTATCCTCTTGGCATCCAGAACTTGACTGAATGGATGGAGGATTACCTCTGCCTGCCGCTAATGAGGACAGTGCAGGCTCTGGCCCGGGCCACAGGCTGATAATCAGTAGGCGAAGGATTTATAGTGACTTTGGAGTCACCCTGCCTCGGCTAGCCCCATTGCTCTTCATTAAAGACCCACGCTGTCCAGGACAACCTTGGCGGATTGAGCATCCTGGGGAGAGGTGTGTGAAACCAGGAGGATCACAGGCTACCTGGGCAGCTCCAGCTCAGACAGAGAGCAAGGACAGAAAAACATGCCCTTGGAATTCCTGCCCCACATCCAGTCTGGCTCTCCTGTGTAAGCCCAAACAAAACTCCAGCGCAATTTCTGGAGTGTTCGTCATCTTGGCAAGGTTCTCCTCACCTGTGTATCAGAATCAAGTTGCTAGTGGCTGCAAATGGTAATGTAAAGGGTGAAAGTGTTTTCAAGTCTAGAAGAAACAATGGACAGACGGCTGCTCTTCCTCCCCACTCCCCACCTTGTTCTTCTGGCTTCTCTGTTGGTATTTCCAGTCCCAATCCAAAGGAAGAAGACGGGGTTAGATGACCTCCTGCCATCCTGGGAGGGCTCTAGCCTGTGCAGACCTTGTGAGGAGTTAACTGTGCTTCCTGATCCACCCAGCCTGGAGCAGCCGTGTCCCTCTTAGACCATCTTAGATGGCCACATCGGCATCAGTAACTTCTCCTATTTGGAGCTGAATTCACAAGTCAGTGTCACATGAGAGGACATATTGTAGAACCACTTCTCCTACCTGAGATGAGAATGCTCACTAAGCGTAAGTTACTCCCACCAGCTTCCTCCAGACCCGAGGACCCAGCTACGCCCAGGACACCTTCTCCTGATGATTCGGGGCCCCGCTCCATCAACTGAACTCACTGTCCCCCCAAACATGCTTCCCCTCCTGACATAGAAATCATTCCACAAGTCACCTACTCGCCCCTTCCTGCAGGCCAGAGAGAGGAGACCTTTTTGCCTCTGCTTTCTCATCCCCTGTCAAATGCCACCCACTCTACCTCCAGGGGACTCCTAAGTCCACTTTCTTCTTTCCACGGATGCGGCTTTAGCCTGAGCCCCGATGACAGCAAAATCTTCCTGATCGGTCTTCCTATCTTCAGATTGCCCTCCTTCATCCACCCTCCTCACTGTCACCACTGTGATCTTTCTAAAACTCAAATCTGAGCATGTGGGTCAGACCCTTTGATGATTTCTCATTGAGTGCAAACCTATTAGCAAGCACTTGAGGGCCGACAAGACCAGGCCTACCACGATTCCCTAGCTATGCATCCCACCAAGTTCGTCCTCACGCCCACGTGCAGGGCACCAATCCAACCAGGTTCCTGGTGATGGTGGTTGCTCTGTTGTGGCGGGCATGCGGGGCTCTGTGCACTTTAGGCAAAATGCCCGTGTGGTTCTCACAAACAATCCAGCAAGCACTGATTACTATCCCGGTGGGGAAAGTCCCGTGCAGAGGGCCTGGGGAATGTGCCCGGGGCCACACAGCTGTAATGGCAGAGCCAGAGAGCCACCCGAGAGCATGTGGCCTCAGCTTTTAGTGCCTGAGCACATTCTGACCTCCGTGTGCTGCTTATGCCATTTTCCATCCCAGGGAACGTTCTCTCCTTGCCCTCATATCCCTTACCCTCGAGGTCACGTCAGAAGCCAACCCTTCTGGGACTCCTTCCCTCATTCCTTGCTTCCCTGGGACTTTTATACGTCACTTTTAGCCCTGATTGGGCAATGCCAGTAATTCCAGACTCTAAGCTCCTTGTCATAGAAAATAGGTCAGTCCCTTGTCTGCCTCCCCACACCCATCCAGAAGCCCTGGAGCTGCTGGGGGAGTCCTGCCCCTGCCCATGGCTGGCACCATTGCTGGGACCATCTCACTCTCCAGAAACATCAGTTTTGTTAGTCAGTGGTCTCGGGCATAACCTCATCTCCCCCCAGTCCCGCTACCCTGAGTAGGTCATGACAAGGTGTTCTGGAAACTTCCCAAAACTCATTCTTCTGCGTTAGGAGCTGGTCCTGTGCTGAGCAGCAGAAAAACACCAGAAGTCAAGACTTGGGCTTCCGGGTATGATCTGAGTCATCCTGCCCTGGTCCCTTCCCACCCCACCTGGCGTCGTTCTGGTGTCAGAGGGGGCCTCTGAGCTGGCTGCTTCCTCCTCCCCTTCTCTTGCTCCCATCTGCTTGCTTCTTGGGAGCAGGGCAGCTTCCCTTAATCTCATAAAAGGCAATTTGCGTCCTCCGAGCTGGGAAAAGCTGGCAGTAAATATCCCCGGTACAAGTATTCCGAAAGCCTTCCCCAATGGGTCACTAGTAACAGAGCAGACGGCAACATGTAAGCCTGTTCTGCATGGCTGAGCGGGCAGCTTCAGGAGACTGAGGTGGGCTGGGGCCTTGGCAATAGCAGAGCTGCAGGGGGCCCACAGGCTCCCTCTCACCTGCGAGATTCATGCAAAGGAACAGATTCTAAGAGGGGCAACTTCAGATTTGCAAAGCCTCCTGGAACCCCTCATTCCAGGTGCTGTGTGGTCCCACTTTCTTTTTTTTTTTTTTAAGATTTATTTATTTGAGAGAGAGAGAGAGAGCATGGGGGTGGGGGGGAGGGAGAGAGAGAATCTCAAGCAGACTCCACACCCACCATGGAGCCGGACTCGGGGCTGGATCTCATGACTCTGAGATTACGACCTGAGCCAAAACCGAGAGTCGGACACTTAGCTAGCTGCACCACTCAGGCACCCCAGTGTGTGGCCCCACTTTGAGTGGTCCTGGGCTCAGGAAAGACACATGGATGGTGATGATAATAAGAACAACCCTTTGTGAAACACCTCAGTGTGCCAGGATCATTTCCACATGAGTCCTCTCCCCACAGCAGCTCTGCGAGGTAGCTGTGTCACCCCCATTTTACAGATGAGGGTGCCGAATGTGTCCCGGATCCTACTGCTAGTCACAGGGCCACAGCTCCCGCCCAGGCCTGCCTACCCTGTGTTCTTTCCACTCTCCCAGACCCAGGCCCCGGCAGGTACTCAGAGGAGGTTCCCTAGGTTACTCATCACTCATGTCTTCACTTGCATGTTTTTCCTAACTCAGAATGACATCTCTCCTCTGTCGCATTCCCCACATCGCAATTCCTCCTCCACAAAGCCTCTCGGCCTCCTGCCTCCGACCCTCTGCTTGCAACAGGCCTTTCACAAACCCAAAAAGAACTTTGTGACCTCTTGATGAGACCGAGCCCTTTCTCCCTTGTAGTCTAGTGACTTGTGGTCAAATGTGGCCATCTGCACACTCCTGATAAGTTTTGCTGAATGTCTTGTGCTCAGGCACAGGGGAGGTGGTGGGTTGTCCCCAGGGCACCGCAGAAGTTCTCACTCCGCCTGCTGCACCACTGGGCGTCCCCAGGGCATCACTCAGCCTCTCAGGGCCCTGCTCCCTTACCAGCTCTCTCCCCCTCTGAAGGAGCAGAACAAGGGTGACTGTGTGCATGGATTTGCAGAGCACTGGGCTCCTCAGAGCCAGGGCAAGCATTCCAGATGGCCTGGTTCCTGTCTAGGAATGGCTGGAATTAACCCTAAGGGCAGTGGTCTCCTCCCTTCAACCTGCTGCTGGAGCAAAGACTTGGCCAAGTGCCCAGTCTGAGAGAGGGGTGGGAGAGAGTGGGCACACCCACATGCCGTCCCTGGACGGCCTCTGATCTGACCTCTGAGCATAGATTTGAAGAAAGGGATGTCAGGGACACAGGGACATCAGCAACCCTGCCCCCCACATCAGGCTCCAGTGCAGTTTGCACTGAGGCTTTCTCTTGTCGGCTACACTAACTGAGCCCAAATCTCCTGCTGTTTGCACCAGCTCATGCTGACCCTGTGCATATTCCCTCTCACCACCTCCATGGAACCACTTAAGCACCACATCGGTGACTGGGGGAGAGACACAAACACCTATGCCCATAGACGTGCCACTTGGGACACTCAAGTACTAGAATGTATCCCAAAAGATCCAGGGCTGACATTTATGGTTGGCAGGGGTGGGTGACCTGAGCCTGCCATTAAGGACCCTGACCACCACCCACATGGGGCCACTGGGTCCTCTTCCTACTTGTCAAACACACACACACACACGCAGCCAGGGTCAGGCCACAGTACCATGGGCTCCTGGGACCTTAAAGGTCATCCAGGGTCTCAAGAGTGGCCCTGACAGCATGGGGCCTTGGTCTTCTCTGAACATATTTTAGTCCCAGAAAAAATGACAACCCAAAAATTTTAAATCAGAGGCTTGCAAACATTTGCAAGAATAAGAAGAGTTCATTCAAGCAAAATCTTAAGTGGCTGACAGGAGTGGAAGCGGAAGAGGCCTGGCTGGAGAAGATAGTGAGGCCTGGAAACCAGTGCGCACACACACACACACACACACACACACACACACACACTCATGCATGCACGTACTCAGGTGCACGCATACACCACAGTAGCCAGGCCCCCGGAGCACTGCTATGAAACCATCGCTCTCCGTGATTTGACCCTTATAACCTCAGTCTTCCATACAAAATGCCTCTTCCCTCCCCAAGAAATAATCAGGAATTGAGGGGTGACCTCAGATCAGGGGCCAGAGCTGTGTGAGCTCACAGAGAACCATGGGGTCTTCGGCATTCTAAATGTTTTACTGGAAGACAGTGGGGACCTCCCAGAGCCAGATGGTGATGGTTCATTCCATGCTATTGTGTGCTGCAGGTCCCCAAAAAGAGTCTAAGGTGAGGGGCCACGCGGTCAGGGCTGGGAGGGGGTGGCCCCTTCAGGGAACCTGTGGGGCTGATGGAGATGAAGGAGGGAGGGGGAATGGAGATGAGCACGCCCATCTGGGGGGTGGGGGGAGTTTTGAGAAAGCAGTCTGGAGAAGTCATGAGGAGAGAGACAGCTGAGCTGCACTGCTCCTGAGCAGAGAGCAGAGGGAAACAGCTGGCAGGAGGACAAGGCAGAGGGTGGTGGGAGGGGAGAACTCCCAGCTGTGCTGCTGCAGGGGGCAGGGGCCGGAGGGGAGGGGAAGCTTTGCCCCAGGACCAGAGCCCAGGGACTTCCCAGTGCTGCACCCCCACCCTCTCTCTAGGCCAGGCTGCACCTGCACCTGTGCTTTTCAGCACCGAAGGGCTGCAAGTCCTCCTGCCACCAGCCACTGCCACCCCCACACCTCCCCCCGCCTGCCAATCACCAGCGCTGGTGGCGCTCCAGCCACATGGGGTGCACGCATGTCTCATCAGGGTGGGGCTTCTCAGAGCTCACCCTCCTCTGTGTCCTGCCCAGCCGGATACGGGCCCCTGCTTCCTGCAGTGTGAAGAGAAGGCCCCCAAAGTCCCCACCTGCTCAGCACTTCTGCCTCCAGGCTCCTGCTCCCCACCCGCTGAGCCGGTGGAGGGGGATCTCTGCGCTGGGGGCCTTCAGAGCCAGACTCTAAGCCCCACGGAGCCGCTGCAGAACCCTGAGGCTGCCATCTCTCCTTTCAGCTCAGTGGGGAGAAACACCTCCCTCCCAACTTCAGAGCTATAAAGGCCCAGTTGGAGAGCTGGGAAGACGCCCTCTTGGCCTGCGAAGGCCACAGCCGCTGGGCCATTCAGGGAGCCTGCAGGCTGCAGACAGTCACCTCATGGGCTCTCCAGTGGTCCCTGAACCCCCCACCCCATTCTTCAGGGCCCCCCTCTGCCTGGGATGGCGAACAGGAAAGCATGTCTGCAGCCTCCGCTGGGACCACATCCCACTGGGTCTAACCCACCAAGTGCATTCCCATCCAGGCCCTCCCTTTGCAGTCCTGGCCAAAGGCAAGGGTAAGTGTGGTCTCGGGCAGGTTCTGTGAGTTCCCAGGGGCCGACGACCATACAGCCAAGGACCTCAGGATGCAACGCTGGAACAGGACTGCTGGGCCTGATGTCCCTCCCCCACCACTCAGTGCCCTGGGCCCCCAGACAGCCTCATCTTTAGGGGGATCTGATAGGGCACCTGTCACCCAGGACTGACCGTGAAGAGCCTTCAGTCAAATAACCCACATAAAGCTCTTAACACATGTGCTACACACAGTGAAAACCAGCTAGTATTAATTCGACAACCGTAAAAGTATTATTTATGATATATAGCTAGTTCTCTATATTTATATAATAACACAGTCATATAGATAATGACTATGCAATACTTGGTGCCAATAATTACTACACCTCCTTTCTTTCCTACCCCCCGTGGTGGCTAGTACCGGACTCCACCCTGAACCCTAACTCAGTGCTGTCGACCAGCAGCTGGCAGGAGGCCATGTAAACTTACGGAAGACCCAAGAAATTGCTTTTCCCTCCAGAGATCCTCTGCCTCTCTTCAGATGGTCTGAGGGCAATGGGTGGTGGGGTTGAATGGGGGGAGTCCTGGCTTGTGGATAAAAATCTGAGTCTAGACCCTTAATTTGATGCCAACAAAGGATAGTGGCAAGAAAACAGGGCTCGCAACCAGAGACATTTGGGTCTTTATTGTAGTTGGGCCCACTGTGTGACCTTGAATTGCACCAGAGCCCATCACGTGACCTTGGGTTACACCTGGGCTAACTGGGAGAACTTGGACATGTCATTTTATTTCTAGGAGCCTCAGTTCATCTGTGAAATGTGGGTAGTAATACCTGACTAGCACTGTATATTCAAAAACTTGGTTAAGGTAGGTCTTCCACGAATAACTCCATTATTTTTACCCTATAAACCCTGACTCCTTGAGACTCTGGCCCTTCCCCTTCATTTCTCACCTCCCTCCTGTGTGGTGAGCTCAGCACGATATCTACCTAGTCAGTAGTTTATAATGTAAAAACAGTTTTCCTTCATGACCACAGATCTCAGGGGACAACAGTAAGGGGGGCCACAAGGTCACAAGTCAAGTTTATTCCATGCTTATGCAACTAGACAAGGTGCAGGGAATACAAGTTGAAAAAGACGGCCGTGCCCGGCCCTCAGTTTACCCTCCATTTCTCATTTACCTTTGGCATCTGATGGATAGTAAATGCTCAATGAAGTTTGAAGAAATTAAGGGGGAATGAGAAGGAGGAAAAGTGGGGAGGAGGGGAGAAGAGAGAAGATCCCGCCTCGGTGATGGGAAGTGCTTAGAGGCACAGGCAAAGCTCAAAGCTAGTGGAGGAGGACTTGGCTTCAGGGAGGGCAGGCTGGTTAGGGAGCTGCAAAGAGAGGGGCAATTCCAGGATGGTAGGACGTCGATGACTTGGGACGGGTAACGTGAGTGAATGGCCGGCACAAGTTGTTGCCAAGCACCCAGGGAGAAGGGGGTCAGATTTTGGAGAAGGCTGTCAGGTGCTGTCCTGCAGGCAGTGGAGAGCCATTAGACTTTCCACCCCTCGGAAAGGGAAAGAGAGCGCACGCGTTAAGTGGTGGTTTAGGAAGAAAGCTCAGGGTTGGACCTAAAAGCATTCACGGCTGTCAAAAGAACCCAGGCAGAGGTGGGGAGGGCCTGGACTTTGGGTTGCAGCGGTTGGAAAGGAGAGGAAAGGGTGGGTCTGAGAGATGCTATGGAGGTGGGGCTGGGCCACACTTGACGATGGGGACAGATTGAAAATACAGCAGGAAAAGGAGGTCACACTGACTGCCAGGCTTCACAGCAGGAGAACATCAGTGGGCACAGTGGGAAACTGAGGCAGAAAACTTGGGATGGATGGTGCAAGGTGTGCCGAGTGGGTGCAGTTCATACTCTGTGTCCAGAGCAGAGTTGTCTGGGTGTGGTGGGTGCACAGACGTTGGCTCCTGGAAGGAAGGACCGCGTCATATCCATCTGTTTCTTACAAGACAGTGCAATACCTGCCTCGTAACAGGTCACAATAAATGTGTGTTGAATCAGCAAATGTTCTCAAGGAGCTTCCTGTCTACTTACCATAATGCTGAGGAAGTTCTAGAAAAGATCCAGGCTCACTCACAGTTCACTTCCTGGGAGCAGGAAAGACAGGGAAAGGAAACCAGTCTGTGAGGGAATGGGTGAAGAGTGGTTTTTTTGGCCAGGAAACCACACCCATGGTTGGTACACTGTGTTCCTAAGGGCTCTGAAGCCCGAAAGAGAAGCCTTAAGGTGTGTCCACTGGGTGAAAAGACAGTGCGCCCCATCCCTCCACCTCCCCTCCACCCACAGCACCGTGACTTTTATCTACTCTAGACAGTGACACTCAGCTTATGATTCTATTTGAAAAAGCATCTCCTTGATTCGAAAGAAAAAGTATTTCTAGTGGCATGTATTTAATGCACAGAAAATTAAAATTAGATTGAAAAAGAAAATTGTCAGAGCACCAATCATTCCCTTGCAAAAAATAATGGGTAAATACCGGGCTTTGGGTGGGTTGTTGAGACTGTACTATGTATCTCCCTCCGCTCCCCCCACCCCACCCCAAGAGAGGTTCTCTCCATAGAAAAGCCTTAGGGATCCAAACAGACTCAGTGCGGGAGCTCTCTCTGAAGCCTGCTGGGATGAATCAGACTGTCCTCCGCCCAGATCCTCCCTGCCTCTTCCCTGCCCCTTCAGGCTGCTCTCTGTGGGCTCAGGGCTTATTGGGGGGGATCCTGTGGCTGCCCCAAAGCCTGGCTCTGAGCCACCATCCAAAGTGAGCTAGTGAGCACTCCATGGCCGGTCTCAGCTTTCCCTGCACCAACCAGGGCTCACCCCCCGCCACCCGCACACACACACCCCCCACCGGGATGCTCAATGTACCTCAGCTCTCTGTTATCCTCACCCACACCTGAGGAAGCGGGAGTGGGGTGGGAGGAGGGGACACCTCCCGCTGCAGGGTCCCCACCACTTGCTTAGGGCCTCCTCATTACAGTCCCCCCGCCCCCAGCTGACAAGCCGCTAATTCTCTCTGAGAACACAATCTCTGGCAGCCATTGCTGCTGTCTTGACACTGTCCTTCTTGCAAGAAAGATTTTGAGATAAAAGAAGGAGCTGTGAAATCATCATTGAGCCTGAAGAAAAGAGCCTCAGGAAAGAGTGCCCCCCCACAGCCTTCCCCCTCCTCCCCTCTTCCCTCTCCTCCTCTCTCCCTGCCCTCTTTCCCTTCCTGTCCCCTTCTTCCGGCCTCTCCAGCTCCCTCCCGTCTCCGTCACCCTCCTCACAGTCACCCCATCCTCTGGCTCTTTCTCCAGGCACCCCCCCCCACTTCTTCCTTCTGTTCTCTCTTCTCTTCCTCCTCTCTCTCTCTCTCTCTTGTTTTGGTGCCAGAAACAGTCTAATTACAACAGAGAACTTGAAGAGACTGAGAGGAAAAAAAATAAATAAACCCACTACACATAGCTGATTAAAATGTCCTATGAAATCTAATTTGTAAAGCTCAAATCAGAATAAAAAGTGTTACTCCCACAATTCAGGGCCAATTTGATTTTTAATGAGACTCCTCAGAGACCCAGCCAAGATCTCATCAGGTTGCAGACGTGGCTACCTTCCCACCTGCCACAGGCTCTCTGAGGCGGACCTTCACGTCTGCTCTCGGGGAGCCCACCACCGGCTCCGCCACCCTGGCCCACTTGGCTCGACTTCTTTACATGTCCGTCACTCCCTTCTTCGGACCACCTGCTGGTGAGAGCATGGCCTTACCAACGGTATGAGCCTGGGGCGTCGGGTCCCCAGGATGGGCAACAGCTAGTCCCCAGGACCTCTGTGACCG
>NC_048225.1:21498470-21537648 GCF_002007445.2 Ailuropoda melanoleuca | reverse complement strand
CCCCCCGGGGGGGGGGGGGGGGGGGGCGGGAAGGGGCCAGGTCAGCAGCCCGCCCACCTGGTCCACCTTTCCTGAGTTGTGTGTCTGCATCGGCTGGACAGGGTGTGGGAAAGAATGTGGGCTTGGACGTCACAGGGACCCCGGTCAGACTCCGGCTCCACCACTCATTAGCTGTGTGGTCTTGAGGAGGTTACTTTGCCTCTCTGATCCTGTTTTCCTTGCTGTAACATCAGGCTGTGTCTGCCCTGTCATGTCATTAAACAGGTTACAGAAAGGAGGGCACATGAAGCACTTTCTACTGTGGGCCAGGGGCTCAGTAAATGTCAATGTCCTCTTGTCCACGCACCTGTGGCCTCCCAGGGAACACGGATCACATCAGCCCGCTTCCTCAGCTTTCCTTCCAGGGCCAGCTTAGGGATATGGGAACAGCACAACTCAGCAGGTGAAAATACAGTCTTTAGAGCCAGAAAGTCTTGCCTTTGCAGCCCTTGTCCTGCCGCTAGGCACTTCCTGGATAATTTGGTGAACATCCAAGCCCCTGCGAATGGGGCTTGGTGAGGTGCCAGGGTTGTGGCTATTGTAAAGCTCAAGGTAACGCGTCCTCGGTACTTGCTCAGTCATTACCAAGCACTACCTTGGGCCCCTTTCCTCCTCCAGAAAACTGGGATCAACATAGTACCTACCTCCTAGGTTGTTATGAGGGTGAAGAGGTTAATGAGCCAATATTTTAAAATAGAGCAGCGGCTGGCATGCGGTACACACTGTGGGTGTGTCTGGGTCACCACACGTGAGCTGGCTGGCTTGGATGGCTCGGGGCCGTCTTGCTGCCAGGGGTCCATGGGAGGGCCTGGGGTCATGCCCATGACCTTCTCCCACGTGGTAGGGAAGCCAGAGTGGGGTTGCCCCCCCAGAAAGAAAGGGACAAAGAGGGTGTTCCTGCCCGCGTTGTGCCACACTGTGCCAGCCCGGGAACCACTGAAACAATAATGTTTTCCCTGGATTCTCGGCTTTTTACCCAAGCCGCACTAGACCCCTCCCCTCCCCTTGCCTTCTTGAGGCACACCCCCACAGGACGCTTGCGGCTGGAAGGTACTCTCCTGCCTCTGCCCTGTTGTGAGAGGAGACGCAAGCCAGCAAGTAAGAGCCAGCCCAGTGGAAAGTGGCAGAGCTCGTCCGGAGGGCAGTGGGCATGGCCTTCTTGGGGGTTGGAGGAGGCCGGCTCACGGTGGGAGTGTGTGGTAAGGATTGATGAGTGGGGCAGCTGAGCGGCGAGCCAGCTGCTAAAAGCAGGGAATTAAGTGAGGGCAGGTAGGAAGCTGCTGCGGGGCCCCAGGCAGGACGTAAGATGCTGGGGGCAGTGGGGGGGTGGTTGCTTCTCCCCTGGGCCAGCCTCTGCTCTGCTTCTTAACTTGAGGAGAAGCCCTCCAGGCACTGCACTGCGAACTGCAAGTAACTGACCGCTGTGCTTGTCTCCTTCCTAGGCCAAGTATACTCCTTCAGCCAGCAACCCCAGGACCAGGCCGTGGTGTCGGGCCAGCCAGTGACGCTGCTGTGCGCCATCCCCGAGTACGATGGCTTCGTCCTGTGGATCAAAGACGGCTTGGCTCTGGGTGTGGGCAGGGACCTCTCAAGTGAGTACCCCCAGACCTCCCCAGGAAGGCCTGGAACCCGTCCCTGCCTGACCCACCCACCCTCCTGGGGAACACCCATCTTCATGGGCATTTGGAGATTAACTCTCCAGGTTTCATTGTACATCCCCCCGGGGCAGAGTCAGCGGAGGCAAGCTCTGGGCCCAGGATCCCTAGGACTTTGAGAGCCTGTCCAACTACTGGTAATGAATTATACGTCAACCCTCCATTCTGGTGGCCAAACCCCAACAGCAGGGCCCTGGAGGATCTCTTCGAAAGTCAAACACGATTCAAATCAAAGCAGATTCCTAAAAGTAACAGGTTCCTGTTTCTTGATCCAAAATGTATCCCCCACTTAAGTCACCACCTGGTTCTTGCTGGGCTCCCAACCATTAAAGGGAGCCAAAGAAATTGAAAACTCACAAAGGAACCCAGTTGGTTTTAGGGGTTACCATGTGATGGGAAGCAAAGACAAGGAGCGTTTAAAGTTCAAACTTCGTGGAGCCCACCCAGGCTGGTATCGAGCAAGATGTCCCGGTCGGCTCCCATCGCTGGCAGCTGAGCTCCCCGGTTGGTGCGATGCCCTGTCATCTGTTAACAATTATGAATGTCAACCCTTAAGCTCACACAGATGTCTTTCCGATCCATCCTCTCCCCCAGGGGGAAAAAGAATAGAATCATCCTCCCGGTCACTCACCCATCAGCAATTATTATTCTCCCCTGGGGAGGGCAGGCATGTGACTGCTTGCGAGGCTTAGCATAACCTGGAAAATTCAGAACAAGGGATCCGGGTGTCCCCGCCCCTGGGGAATGGCTGAGGGTAGAAGGAGGAGGAAAAAAAAATGCGTATTCGACTGAGAAGTAGCTTTGCTTCTCTCGTGGTATACGACTGCAGGAAAATAAAAATCGAAGTGCACTCAGGAACATGATGGTTGGGAAATTAATATTTTAAAATGTGAGTTATGTCTTGCCAAAAATGTATATTGAAACATTATAGCCACGGTCAATAGCATCACCGAGTTTGAGTGCTGCAGCCCAGCTGAGCACGGATAAAATACACAATAATATCTCCAAAATATACTGTGCCACCATAAAATTTAAGTATTATGGGAACCAGCCAATTTCAGGGGCTCTGAACTTCCTTACCCTAGAGGAACTGGGGGAATGATCTCACCTTCTCAAACTAGAATCACTCTTGCTCCGCGTGGCTCTGAGCTTGGACCAGCATCATTGCAAGCCAAGGAGGTGCTCTGGGTTCCTGGTCAGTGGTTTGCAGCCTCCGGTCAAGGACTGGGGTCTTTTTGGCTTGGTGGCCAAGAGGAAGCCCCGGATCACCACAGACATTCATCACCACATGCATAACTGACCCTCTGGCATCCAATTCCATGAATGGCTTTCTGGGATCAGGATTGGGTCCTGCTAAGTTCTGAGAGACAGTGGGGTTCTGATGAACTGGGGTCTCTTTGCTCTCTGACTTGACTCCATGTATACAAAGAAGGTTGTCCATCTCCTTGCAAAGCCAATAAATTCAAATTCCTGGTATTTTCTATTTGATCACCGATCCCCAAAAAAGCATCATGACGATAATGACAGAAACTCACATGCTCAATAAATACTGTTTGCTTGCCTGACAAGAAAGGGAGAGTGATAGATCTCGATTTCATTCAGCAAGTATTCACAGAGCACTCCATAACGGCACAGGTTTCCCTGTGGGGAAACTGAGGCCCAGAATTGTGAGACTTCAACCTGCCTGGTTCTATCCTCTTCTGTTTTAACTTTATCCTTTTCTGTGTGGCCCAGCTCAGTGGACCGGGAATAATGCCCTCACTCACTGAAGACCTGTCTTTCTGGTCACCAAGGCTGGAAAACACTTTCAAAGGAAATGATTTATAAATGCATGCCCTCATATTGATAGAACATTCTTCTTCTAAGAAGCGCAAGTGATTCTTAGACATTATGTCATAAATCTACAATGATCCACAGGGAGAAAAAGAAGGATTTCCCCCCTCTATTTGACAGGTAAACAAAGTCACAGTCGAGAAAGAAATTGAGTCAAATGTACACCCAGTCGCAGTGTGTGGGACCCCGGCACCTCACACCCAAAAAGCCTGACGCCCTGCATTTTCTTGCTTCTAAAGACAGAGACCTTTCTGGCTGTCCCATCTCACTGTCATTTTTCTTTAAACCAGCATTCATAGACTCTTTACTGTGTGTCACGCACTTAACATGGATGACCCCCACTTAATCTTCACCATGAGTCTACGAGGTACTGATATTGTCCCCATTTTGCTGATGAGGAGACAGAAGCACGAAGAAGTTAAAGTAATTTAGCCAAGACAACAGAGTTAGGAAGTGATAGACCCGCATTTGAACCCAGGCACTTGGACTGTAGAACCCAGACCCCAATAATTTTGCCTTCCCTGAGCATAGCAAGAGAGAGTAATGATACTATGGAAGGAGCTAGAACTTGCTCAGAATCAATGCCTCTGGGCCTGTGTTTTCCAAAGATCCTGCCAGTCCTTGGAATAGCATTGCAGCTCGTTGCCTAATTAGGCAAATACAAACAAACCCATCACTGATGTTTTCAGCAGCTCATGAGAGTGAAATCCTGCTGCTGATAGCTTGCAAGACAACAAAAACACAAGCTCCAGCCAAGATGCCTGCAGGAGACCAGGGACTAATCAAGGACAGCGGGATCCAGAGGCTGAGCCGGAAGGGCTGGGGGGCAGCGAGCCAGCTACATTGAGGGCAAGCAGCGGGGAGAGGGCTGGGCAGGAACCCCTTTCCAGCCCCTTGTCCTGGCCCTGGGGAGAGCCAGCTTAACTTACCTGGGCTTCTTCCCAAAGCCCAGCAGAGGGCAGGAAGGGCGGGAAGGAGGGGAGGTGGTGATCTCGGGGGTTCAGCCGACTTCCTTGTAAGCATCTCTGGCCCGGCCAGAACAGCTGCGCAGGGCGGGGCCCTTTGATCGCATGATGAGGACGATGCTAGCCATGAAGCCATGAGCCTGAAGGGCTCAGCCACACAGCAAGCCCCCAGAATACATCCTGGGAAGGATCACAGCTATGTCTCTGACAAAGAATGGGTGCCAGTGGGCCGTGTATGGCTCACCCTACGGGAGGCCTGCCCCACCTCTGCGAGACCCTTAACTTATGATGGGAGGGAGCTTAGAGCTCCAATATTCCATCTTGGATAGTAATCTGTTCTGCAGTGCCCCTGACAGGTGATCGCCAACCTGTGCTTGAATGCCACTACTGGTGGGGAACTCACTACCACCTCTGGCAGCCCAGATACTTGTTGGACCTTTCAAATTATATAAAGAATATTCTAAAATATTTCCCTGTATTAATTCTGTCCACTGGTACTAGTGCTGTCCTTGGAAGCTATGTGAACACATCTAGCCCACACTGAGAGACAGGAATATTTGGAGATCCTTTGTATGTCCCTCTGTCTCTCTGTTTCTGTCTCTCTCTCTCTCTCTCTCTCTCACTGGCTTAAGCCCTAGTCTTCTCTTTAAAAGGCCAGATAGGCCAACCCCCTCTTCCTATGGCACATTTCTGAGAACTCACACTGTCCGGGCAAAGGTCTTTTAGAAAGAGGAGTGGTTTGGAGCTGCCGGAGGGTGGGCGGGCCTCTGAGGAGAGAAGAGAAGAGAACAGAGCAGGAGGCTGGGGAAATAGAGCTCAGGTAAGAGGACGATGGAAAAGAGATCCTTCTGGAAGAGACTAAGGAGGTCCAGGGCCCAAGGTCTGGGACAGGGGATCTGCCCAACTGGCCAGCCACAACTTATATGGGCATTTATATTCACCATACATAGGAGGAAGGCCGATTAATGATTAATCATTCTCAAATTTTTATTTATCCATTATTCATCACCAGTAGTATAAGGGGCCCCACATTCCTAAGTGTCCTGAGTGCCTTGTAAGTGCTTAATCAGGCCCTGGGGTCTGGGGTAGTAGGAGTGACCAGAATAGGTCCCTTGAGGGTTCAAAGTGGCCAGAGAATGCCAGGCACTGGTAGGGTGGGCCTCAATTTCTGCTTCCTGCCCATCCCGAACAAAACTTGCCCCCCAAAGTCATTCTTGATTCTTTTCCAGAGATTTCTGTTTTCTTCTCTCTCTCTTGCTCTGTCTGCTGAGAATCACAGCCTGGGTCTCTCTGTCTCTCTGTGTGTTTCCTTATCAAAATGCATGTCTGGTTGGTAAACCACAGCGCTGAGCTCACTGCTTACCAGAGCACTGACCCTGCTGTGTCTGCCCACACGTAGCATTACAATCTCCGCTCTCTCTATCCTCCCTGATCATAGCTTCTCCAACATTCCTAAACCTACACACACACGCACGTGCACACGCACACACACGCGTGCACACGCACACCCATGCTGTCCAGTCCCCAGGAAAAGCTCTCGTTTTTGTGCTCCTCACACCCGGGTCAGGGCCCTGAGCATCACCAGCCCTGCCAGCCTCCAAGACCAGCCCCTGCTCACATGTCCCACCACCCGGCCTGTTTGGCAGGAGTGCCTCCTCCACCCCTGGCCCCACCCCCCCGACACGCCTACTGTCTCCACAGGTTACCCGCAGTACCTGGTGGTAGGGAACCACCTGTCAGGGGAGCATCACCTGAAGATCCTGCGAGCAGAGCTGCAAGACGACGCCGTGTACGAGTGCCAGGCCATCCAAGCTGCCATTCGCTCTCGCCCCGCACGCCTCACTGTCCTAGGTAAGAACCGTTGATACACGGGGGGCGAGGATGCTGCAGGAAGCACCATGCGCTCAGTTCCAGAAGGGCCTCCCTGCTGGGCAAAGCCCAAAGGGGTTATCACACTGGGCTCCAGCCGCTGCTACCCCCACCGGGTCAGGACCCACCTTCCCTGCCAAAAAGGGGAAAGTGAAAGTTTCAGCTCTGGAAATCAGAAGGCCACTACTAACCGACCTGTGACCCTGTCCAACCCCAGGGGGGTTTGACTCCAGCTTAGGGGGCTGAAAGGGGCTCCTGAATGCCCATTTATTCCATCAGGAAGCCTGTTCTGTACGCATGATGGTTGTCAGGCCGTGTGCTAGGCGATGGAGATACGGAGAAGAATGTGATACGTCCTTGAGTCTGTTCTTTCTCCCACTGGGTGCTAAAAAAGCATGATTTCAGCATCCCTAGGGACCACCCCTGCACCTGTTCCTTCCCCACCCTCTGCTGCTCCCTGGGAACCCTGGCTCTCAGCTGGAGAACCGACTGCCTAAATCATCCCTAGGAAAATTTGTTTTGGTCTCTTACGCCAAATCAGACCTTTGCCCCTTGGCCTTTCTTCCTCTTGGCTTCCCAGGAGACCAATACCCTTGGGACACCCTGCAGAGAGGTCCCCACTCCTTCACTCAGGCAGACCTGCCTGAAGACAAGGGAGTGAGCTTGCCCGCCTCTTAAACAGCCCCTTTCTGATTTCGAGGTCAGGCCCTGTCAACTCCCTCCTCCAGCCAGCAGCTACTGAGGCCCAAGGCCCCTGAGAACCGAGCCGCACACAGACGGCATAAGAGCAGACATGGGCGTACCCTCTACAGTCCCTGTCAGAGCACTTCCCTGTATGTTACCTCAGCAGTTCCGACGCAAGACAGTGGGACAGGGATTGTGCCCCGGATGAGAAACTGAGGCTCAGAGATGCAAAGGGCCCGGCCCTGAGGGTCTCCCGGCTAGGGCTCCAACACCACCGCCTTGCCCCCTCGGTGAGACTCCGCCAGCCCTGGGTGGGACGGGGCACAGGCCGTGGAGAGGGGAGCCTGGGCTCCACCCTGCCCTCCTCTTACCAGCTGCTGTGAAGCTGGGACCTCAGGGTCAGCAGATGGGGGGGGCGGCCTCCTCACCTGGTGGATAAGGAATGTGGCAGCCTTGATGAAATATTTAGGAGCGTGTCAGGTTATCTTCAGATCGACACGGCAGCACGCAGGGCACAGTATCCCAAGCATGACAGCGAGCCCCGGAGGACCACTTACTGAGCTGGGAGCTGGGCTTCTCAGAGACAGGAGGCAGAACTCAGGGCCGGCCCCCCGGACCCCCCCTCAACCCCAGAGTCTCCTCTAGTCTGCGATGAAGGAAAGAGGAAAGAAACTGGGGCTGGCAGGGCATGTAAGCTGGGACGGCTTGGTCCAGAAGGGCCTGCAGAAGAGTAATCAGGGATATGAAAAGGAGAGGCGGACATCTTCATCTCTCCCAACGTGGAGGCTAAAATGGGAATGGGGGTACAGTGTGGTGTGGCGGTGTGGACATGAGCGGGAGGAGTTAGTGTCTAATATGTTTTCTGATTTCTGAGTGTTGTGCGATGTCAGAACAGATTCGTGCATCTCCACAGACGATTCCGTTCCCCACCTTCAAAATAATCTGCCTTCTGCTGCCTTGTCCCCCTTCAAGAGGGTACCAAAGAATGCTAAGTTGAGAAGGACCTAAGCATTGCCCACTCCCGACTTCGCACAGGACCTGAACTAGATGGAGATGCTTCTCGTCCTCAATTTCTTGTCCTACCGTCAGATCTTTGCCCGGTGACGCCCAGCCATTCACAGCCTGCCTCCCCTCTCCTCTCTCAGGGAGATAACCAAGCCCAGATTATTCCAAATGTTATACAGATGAGGAAATTGAGACTCAGAGAGCAGAGCCACTCACGGCTTAATTGCCACTCAAAATAGACCCCAGATTGTCCAACTCCAAACCAGTGGTGTCACGTCCCGAGATGCCGGCACAATCTCCTTCGTCTGGTTGCTTAAGGGCCGGGCTGCTGAGAGCAGGGCCGCAGAATCTCATCTGGACAGACTTGGTTTTGTCTTAGGTCACATCGAAAAGTCTCCCCGGTCTCCCTCGCCTGTGGCCAGACCTGGCACAGAGCTGCTTTGTGTGGGGAAAGTGCTTTACTCGTCTGGAAGGCAGCTGAAGAGGGGGAAGGAGGAGTTTCCGGGTGACCCCGGCAGGCTAGCCTCTGCTGGATTCCTGAGAGCTGGAAAAAGAGCAGGCCTGTGTCCAGCACCCTTTCCTCAAAGAGTCCACTGACACACTCCTCCTAACAAACCAACCCCAGGCAAGAAAGAGCTGCCCCAGGCTCTGCCTCCAGCCCCTCTTGATCACCCAGGGTCCCACCCCTGAGCTGGCCCTGCAGGTGCCCCCCATCCTTGGCGGGTCCAGCAGGCACCCAGCCCGACTGAGTTTCTTTGCTGTATGCAGCCCCACCTACTGCCCTGGAGAGAGGCCCCGCATGCAGAAGCTGACCCAGCCTTCTGGAAAGGGAGCTCTAGTCTGCTCACCATGCTGAATAGACTCAGCGGCAGAGGGAAGAGGGGTGTTTCTACCCTGGCCAGCCAGCTTGCCAACCAAGACCCCATCTGCTTTGCTGTGACATCTCAGCCCGGGAAAATGTCCCAGCCAGTTCCCCAAGGGAGGGGCTGCCTTCCCTGTGTTCCAGGAATGAGAGAGCTTCCTAATTTAGTCTGTATTTGCCTGAGATAGATTTTTAATTAAATAAAGTAAGAGCCTGATTAGAACCTGCAGAAGATGTGAGAGCAGAATCAGATGGTATTCCAGCAAAATTGCAAAGCAAACACTTTGGCTGGAACAGAGGGAGACCCCTGGGGGTCTTCCATCAAAGCACCAAGTGAGGAGGGCAAATACGAGAGATTATATAGCCAACAGATGTGCATTGTTAAAATATGCATCTGCCAGCAGCCTGCTTGGAGAAGCCAGAGGGCCAGCTCACAGAGCCTGTGGTGCTCCAGGGAGGGCATGGGGACCCAGCCCCGACAGCCAAGCCTAGAGTCACAGACACATTAATTAGCCTTGTGTTTCCAGCTCTCAGATGCAATCAGGCAAGGAGCAACTTGGAGCTGAGCGTTTGCTACCCTGGGAGGCAGAGGGAGGGAGCTAGGGGACCAGGAGAGCAAGAGGGGGAAGGGACAGAGTTTGGGAAGCCGAGCCAGGCAAAGACTCCGGGGCCCCGGCCCAGGTTAATAGCCAGCCTGCAATCCCTCTGCGACACAGAGGACCATGCCTTGACTCGGGCCAGGTCGAGACAGGCATCTTTCCACCTGCAGAACGTCTCGAGAATCATGGTACCCAGAGCAGCAGACTTGGAGGCAACAGTCATGGTCTTGCCATTAATCAGCTGTGTGATCTTGGCCCCGATACTCCACCTCTCTGGGTCTCAGTTTCCTCATCTGTAACATGAAGGAGGTGATCGATAAGATGGTCACTAAGAACTGTTGGGCTCCCAAAATGCCGTGACTTCTACAATAAGGAGCCCCGCTTGCATCACCAAGTAGTTTAGGAAGATGGCCCATCCCCCACCGGAGCCAGAATTCACATGGAGACTGAGGCACAGAAGGTAATAGAGTGTTTTGTGCAGCACCCTACTTTGATTCTGGAGAGGGGAACTCTCAAAGTCCTGCCCAGCCCTGGGATTCTGGACTCGACTCTACGTCTTAACCCCAGAGTCCTCCCTCTGTCTGCAGCTTCCGTGCTTTCCAAGCCATGACTGCGGGCACTCAGCCTAGCAGGACATCATAGGACCCCCGTGGACGTGTACAGAGCCGGGGTGTAGCAGGCAGAGTCAGGGGCTGGCGGCAGAACCCCTACACGCAGCTTACTCATGGTGTGACCTTGGGCGGGGTCCTTAGCCCTCCCACGGGGCCTCTGGTTCAACTCTCTATAACCAGCACTTAGTATACGGTAGCTCCTCATACTATTTGGGGTTTTTTAAATGAATGAATGAATGAGTGGAGTTTCTCGTTCCTCATCTATAACACGAGGATGATAAAAACACAATCTCCCAGAACTGTTGTGAGCACCAGACTAACACACCCCCCCAACTAACACACACACACACACACACACACACACGCAGACTGCGTCCTTCTCCCACCTGCAGAGACCCCAGGGTTGACAAATATCTCTACTGCTCCAGGGCCAGAGCCGTAAGGAGGATACTGCATTTGATCTTGCTAACCGCCCAAAAATTTGAGAATCGAGGAGTTGGACTACCCAGATCAGGGAGGAAATTGAAGCCAAGGTTTTAAACAACAAATATTTCCTGAGCACCTACTAGGTGCCAAGCACTGAGCTCGGCAAGTAAGGTTCATCGGTCAGTGGAAGGGAAAGCCAGCCCTGCCCTGGTGAGCCTGTGTTCTAGCAGAGAGAGAGCCAGTCAATCAGCAGTAAAGAGATTAAACAAGCACCTTGCGTGGGTCCGCAGGACGTCGGATGATAACAACCGCTGTGAAACCGAGAAACTAGAGCAGGGTGAGGGGGATTGGAAGTAGGCAGAGGAGGATGGTGGATGGCGGGTTAATTATTTAAAAGGGTGTTTTCCCAGTCTTCCTCCCATTTCCCTCATCTTCCTGGCCCGTTCTAATATTAACTCTGCTGTCTTGTGGCTCCCATTAGAAACAAAGCTTTCTAAATCAACATGAATTATTTAATGATGGAGACTAAGTCAATTCAAATAAAGAGGGCGTCTTTAAAGTGATGTCAAGCTCCAGACACTGACGGGGCAAACAGAGAAGGTCCGGACGGGTCCCTGAGTTTCCAGAGCCACGAGCCCCCTCTGTATCTCTCCACCAGGGCAGCTGTAGGGCCATAGCGGAGGAGCCTGATGTGGGGCTCGATCCCACAACGCCGGGATCACGCCCTGAGCCAAAGGCAGACGCTTAACCGCTGTGCCACCCAGGCGCCCCAAGAACACTGGCTTTTAAAATGGCTCTTCCAGAAACTGGTGGCAAGAAACCCAGCCACAGGCTCCCTGTCAGTAAGGGACAGACTGACCTGTTCTTCAGGGGTGAGAAAGCACCCCAAAGAACAAAGCCCAAACCCTCTCTGAAGCTTGCCCTCTGCTTTCCCTCCAGCCCCTGCTCCAGCACCCCCTTTGCGCCGGGGACAAGAACCAGCTCACAGCACCCTCCACTGCCCACACTTCGTGGCTTCATGCCTATGTGTTGCTGCCTGGAATGTCCTTCCCTCCTTTCTTCCCTTGGCCCACTCTTGCTCCCCTGTCAGGATCCATCTTGGACATCACCTCCTCCAGGAAGCCTTCCCTGAACACCACATGGCCTGCCTGTCCCACTCTGTGCTCCCTTAGCCTTCCATCCACACCTCAATCACAATACTCAACACATGATCTTGAAAGGAACCGTTTCCCTGTCTGTCTCCCGCAGTGGGTCTCTCGGCATCCCGCCCAGCACAGCCTGCAGGCACACACTGCGTGCTCAGCAATGATCATCATATAACCGTAGCAAGAGGGCTTGGGGCAAACTGCAGGGAGTTTGCACTGCACCTCACCGCGGAGAACGGTACCTGGCAGATTCTGAGCCCCACAGTTGTGTCATATTGTGCCATGTTGTGTCGTGTTGTGTTTAGAGGGGCAACGAGGCTTTAGGGTAACAGCCCAGACTCTGAAAGCCAGATGGCCAACGCCGGAAATCTAGCTGTGTCACTTTACCAGTGCTGCGACCTTGGAAGAGTCCCCTGCCCACTGTGCCTCGGTTTCCTCGTAGGTAAAATGGGGGTATAGTCCTCCCTGTGCCCATAGGGTCCTAGAGAGGATTTAACGGGATAATTGATAGAAGACATTTCTCAAAACAGCGCCCAGTAAGCGGCAAAGCCCAGAAGCCCTGGCTGTTATTATCATACCCGTGGTGGTTGTTACTACTATTATTTTTGCCGTGCTAAAGCAACACCAACAAGCAGTTCTTCCTTCCTGGGGGATCGGGCTCTGTGTCCTAGAGAGGCTTTGCCAGCCAGCATGCAAGGCAAAAAGACACGAATCCTACGGGCCCCTCCTGGCCTCGTGCGCCTGGGAAGACCAGCAGAATTGATTTCCTTATCTCCTTATTAAGCGTGTTTTGCCTGGGCCCCGGCCTGATCTTAGGTGCTGTATCTCATTTGTGCTGTGTGCCTGCTTCCTGCCACATTCATTACCCTGCAGTCACCCCCAAATAGGGGCAGCAAACAAGCCAGAGATGGGAGAGAGGAGCAAAGGAAGCATCCTTATCTCCTGAAGTTCCAGATGGGAGCCGGGGGTCTGAGCTATTGTGCACCTCAGCCCCAGCCCCCCAGCCCCCGCCCCTGCCACCAGCTCCTTCCCACTCCCTTCCTGCCATTCTGCCCTTCTTAGGGGCCCTCCTCCGTGTCTCTTGGGCCACTGCATGCCCCTCTTGGCCCTCCCGATTTAACTCTGTGCTTACCTGCTTTGGCAGGTTTTAAGGTGAGCGTGGCCTGAGGGCACTGAGTTACCTTAAGGTGACTACTAGTCTCCGACTTCGAAATTGCATTATAATATAATTATATTCTATTATATTGAAGGTAGTTAGCCATATGCCCCCCCTGAGTAGCTGCCCGCAGCAGTTGTCAGTGGCAAGTGGAGGCTGGGGGGAGGCAGTGATGGAGGGTCTCCTTGGAGGTCCCTGTAGCCACGGGGTCAAGTACGTAGAACACTTCAGAGCTGGGCCTTCCCTCCTGCTGCCCCCCCAACAGTCTCCCCCTGGCTATCTAATCTGCCATGGAAAGGTGTGCCTGCCCCCCCAAGGCCTGACTCCCATCTCCCTGTCCTTCATTTCAACCTCAGTGTCAGGACAACTTTCAAGGCTCCAAAGGGTTCTGGGGTCCTCAGGAATGGAGGCAACCTCAGTGCTTCCCTCTCGGCCTGTATGTAGGAGGCAGAGGGCAGGCAGGAAGTGAGGAGACCTGATGCCAGGGCCCTCACCCCTGCCTTCCCCTACCCAGACCCAGCCAATGAGAAGAGAGCTAACCAGCCTATTTAGGTGGCCTTGCTGGAGTGGCCCGGAGGCCCAACACTGCCTTGGGCTGGAGGCAGCATCCCCAGTGGCCAACCCAGGGCCAGCCCTTCCCCTCCGCCTTCTAGCATCTCTTGCTTTCAACACCAGCACGAAGGAAGTCAGGAAGATTCTGTAGGAGCCCACTGGGCCTGCTGCCCATGCAATGCTCTCAGCCTCCTGATCTCCACCCCCGCCACCCCATCCGTAGTTCTGCTGACCCCTCAGGGTCCCCATCACTCCATGCCTGAGGCTCCGCAGGCAGCCCCACACCCCTGAAGGGTGCCACCATCATACCCAGGGCACTGGCACTCCTCCAGGTCTAAGCAGGACAGGGACCCTCACCTGAAAGTTGGAAGACACGCATCATTGCCCCAGGCCTGCCACTGACAAGGCAGGCCCAGGTCCTCGCCATGAGACCCGGGATAGTGATACGTAACCATCCCTGGACGCTCTCTCTCTCTCTCTCATAAAATCAGGAGCCGGGAAAAGGAAGTGCAAATCCATGCCACAGTTTGACTGTGATTCACCTTCATTAGATGGCGGTTTGGGGGTCGGGCCTGAGGGGCATTGTTCCCATTGTTCCCTGGCTCTGAGGAGCAAGGCTAATAGTTCTCCCACTGCTTTAACCAAGCGTGACCCTGGGAGACACCGAGCAGACTCCATTACTCAGCAAAGGGGAGCATGAGCTCAGACCATGGAGAGCTGCAAAAGTCAGGACCTTGATCCTCTGGCGTCTGCCCTTTGCCATTCGGCAAGGAACCAGAAGCTTCAGGGAATGAGAGCCACTGCCCTGAGGGGGCCCTCGCCTGCTCTGCCATCACGGGGTTGCTTCCTCTGCCTTGGGCCTGGCTTCCCACATCCCTTCCAAGCCCAGGCGAGAGGCCACTTGTGTCCGGGTGCCTTGCCGGAGCCCCGTCAGGAAACCCAGCTGGCCACGTACGAGGCTCCCTGTTCACGCATCAGCTGTAGACACACACAGACACCTCACCTCGAGGACAAATGCACACACACACACACACACACACACACACACACACACACAATTCAGAGCAGGCCGAATCCTGGGGAAAGACTTGGGGACACAGTCACAAGAATCTGTCACAGTTGGAAATGGACAGATCTTAGTAACTCAACAAAGTATTGACCCTCCCACCCTTTAGGGCCAGAAATGAATGGGGTAGGTGGAGCATGAGAGCCCCAGCGTGAGGCCCCGCTTCTCTATCGATTCCCCCTAATGAGAAACCAAGTGCTGGGGGTGGGTGGCGGGGGCGGGGGGAGAGTCACAGCAACCGAAAAGACCAGCGGGTTCCACCCGGGGGAGGAATCACCTCTCTCCTGACTCTAGCCTCCGGGGCACCATGGGTGTCACAGCCAGGACGGTGGCCAAAGCCAGCCCTGAGGGAGACCTGACTGGCTGAGCTGAGGAGGGAGACCTCCGGGGGTAAAAATAGCTCACCGCTTCTCTGCTCCAACCTCACCCCGGGCCTGAGACGAGGGTTTCATGGCAAATTATGGATTTAAAACTAGCAGTGAATCTCCATTACAGCATGAAATGAGAAAGGAAAGCACCACTAAATGAAAGCCTTCCCCTGGCAGCCAATGGGGCAAGGGAGGGGTGGCGTTTTAGGAGAGAGTTTCAAGATGAAGTCACACACCCAAAGCACACTCACAAGGGGCAGTCCCAGAAAGAGGGCCCTGGGAGAGGGGGCAGAGGCCGGAGACCCCCGGGAGATTCCTGCTGTCTCAGGTCAGCGCAGGACACCCAGGTGGCAGCAGTTGCCATTTCTCTGCAAAGATGCTCGGCTGACACAGGAGAGGGAACAGAGCTTTGTTAGTCTGGGGCTGTGTTGGGATGAGACCCAGATGGGAGGTGGGGCCGGAGAGGGGCATTTCAAGAACCCCGACCCACAGCCTGGTGGTCTTACAGATGAGAAAGTTCACACCCAAAGGGATCCATTAACTCACTCAAGGTCACACAACAAGAAAGAAAAAGAGCTAGAATCAAGACTCAAGACTTTCCGGCTCCCACATTCTTGCCCTTCCTGCTAAGTCCTGCCCCTCCCTTTTTCCAAATTCTGCTCAGACTTGCTGCCGTCTGACTCCTCCCCTTCAGATCATGGACCACTGGGATACAGGTCTCCTTCCAGCCCCAGGGAACTCCAGGAGCCCCGTCTGAGCCATCACACCGTCCCCAGCATCAGGGAGAGGTCTGCACAACGAACTGAAGCCTTCCTGGCAGCCCCCCCTCCACGTCGTCCCCCAGATGCGCCTGGGGAGCCAGGGCCCCTGAACCCACAACACCCATTTTCCACCCCATTAAGTGTCGCTCTCAGAGGGCTGCCCACCGCTTCCTTCCCTGTCGCTCTGGGCCTTGACGTTATTCTGTCTGTGTGGAGGAGGTTTTCCTAAGTGGGAGCGTCCTAGGCACCCAGAAGCCCAAGCAGGTGCTTCCATTTTACAAAAGTAAGTAGCTGAGCCCCGCAGCCCAAGAAGGCTGGCTTCCAAAAGAGTGTCACATTTTCACAAGTCGATCAAGGTGTTTGTAAATGTTTATAGAAAGGAGGAACTTTCCATATGTAAATATGTCAGGAACCGTGTTAGCAGCTGAAAAATCACCCGGTGCCTGCCGGGAACACCACTGCAGCCTCCGTGGTAGAAGGCAAGACGGAGGAGCAAGCCGGTGGCCACACAACCATCCCACGAGAAGAGCTGCCTCTCCCAAACACACCACCTCCTCCCCACACTGCTCACTTCCCCTCTGTCTACACACAGAGAGACGCACGTTCCCTAGGATGATGGAAAGAACTCATTTTGCAGATGGCTCAACCGAAGTCAAAAAGGACAGGGAAGGGAAGGGAAGGGAAGGGAAGGGGGGAAGGGAAGGGAAGGGAAGGGAAGGGAAGGGAAGGAAAAGAAAGGGAAGGGAAGGGAAGGAAAAGAAAGGGAAGGGAAGGGAAGGGAAGGGAAGGGAAGGGAAGGAAAAGAAAGGGAAGGGAAGGAAAAGGAAGGGAAGGGAAGGAAATATGCTAGAGGCTGTACAACGCATGGAAAGGAAAACGCATCTTCTCTGACTCTATAAGACAGAGAAAGTGGGGCTCTGACGAAAGGTCACTTGGAAAGACCCTACCTCTCCTCCAGCCCCGGCCCCAGATACCAAGTTGGCCTGGGCAATGGTTCCCCTGAGGACCGAAACCTAACCTTGATTTAGAGAATCAGAGCTGGAGGGAATCCACCAAGCAAGGGTTCTCCATTTGTTCCGTTTTTCAGCATGTGTCGATGAATCTTCCGTGTGTCAGGTGCTGTTCTAGGCACTGGGAATATACTACATCAGCGTGTGGCCTAATGGACTACAAACAGAGTAAAATCTCCTGCCTTCGTGGAACATAGATTCTCGCAGAGGGAATTAGACAGTAAACAATAAATTTTTCAAAACTGTTATACTCTCTTGGGGGAGGATAAGTGCTATCAAAGTACAGCAGAGTGTATGGAGTTGAGTTTCTTAAGGAGAGGACAAGTGGTGCAGTCAGGGCGGACCTCCCAGAGGAGGTGAACTTTTTTTCATCTTTCCCTTTATTTTTTTTTTTTTTAAAGATTTTATTTATTTATTTGACAGAGATAGAGACAGCTAGCGAGAGAGGGAACACAAGCAGGGAGAGTGGGAGAGGAAGAAGCAGGCTCATAGCATAGGAGCCTGATGTGGGGCTCGAACCCACAACGCCGGGATCACGCCCTGAGCCGAAGGCAGACGCCTAACCGCTGTGCCACCCAGGAGCCCCTATCCCTTTATTTTTTAATAGCTTTCTTGAGGTATAATTTACATACCATTAAATGCAACCATTTTAAGTGTACAGCTCAGTGACTTTTAGTAAATTTATGGAGTCGTGCAACCATCACTACAATCTTATATTAGGCCTTTTCCATCACCCTTAAAAGATCCCTTGTCGATCTCCGTTCCACCCTCAGTCTTAGGACCCACTGATCTTCCTTGTGTCTCTATGGACTTGCCTTTTCTGGACATTTCATATAAATAGAATCATACAATACGTGGTCTTCCCATCTGGCTCCTTTCACTCAGTACAGTAGTTTGAGATTTGCCCATGTGGTAGCATGTATCAATAGTTCATTTCCTTTTATTGCTTTTTATCGATAAACATTTTGTTTATCCATTCACCACTTGATGGACATTTGGATTGTTCCAGTTTTCAGGCTGCTGTGAATGATGCTGCTATAAACATTGATATGCAAGTGCAAGTGTGTGTGTGGGTATATGTTCTCGTTTTTCTGGGACAGGGAAAGGGAGCAGGGGAAGGACAGACGGTGAGAATCTTCAAGCGGATTCCCCGTTGAGCACGGAGCCCAATGGGGGGCTCGATCTCACGACCCTGAGATCTGAGCCAAAATCAAGGGTCAGCCACTTACCGGACTGAGCCACCCAGTTGCCCTGTTTTCGTTTGTCATGGGTAGATTCCTAGGAGTGGAACAACTAGCTCATGTGGAAAGGTTACGCTTAACTTTTTAAGAAAGTGCCAAACTCTTTTCCAAAGAGGCCGCGTCATTTTATTCCATTCTCACCAACAATTTATGAGAGTTCCAGTTTCTCTGTATCCTCATCAACACATTAGCTTTTCTATTATGGTAATTCTAGCAAGAGTCAAGTGGTATCCCAATGTGGTTTTGATAGCCTTCTCCTAATGACTCGTGATGCTGAGCATCATTTGATGTGATCATTTGAGGTTATCAATTTCTTTAAGATTGATTTACTTATTTTAGAGAGGGAGAGAGAGCACATGCATGAGTGGGGGAGGAGCAGAGGGAGAGGGAGAGAGAGATTTTTAAGCAGGCTGCACATCCAGCATGGAGCCCAATGTGGGGCTCAATCCCAGGACCCTGAGATCATGACCTGAGCCAAACCAAGAGTCAGATCCTCAACCAACTGAGCTACCCAAGCGCCCAATAATTATCGATTTTTATATTGTTCAGTGAAATGTCTATTCAGACCTTTTGCACATTTTTAAATTGGATCATTTGTCTTATTCTTACTGTGCTAGAAGAGTTCTTTATACACGCTGGGTACAAGTCTTTTATCAGATATGTAGTTTGCACATATTTTCTTCCAGTTTGTGGATTCTGTCTTCATTTTCTTCAAGGTGCCTTCTGAAGCACAAAAGCTTTTAATTTTAATCAAGTCTAATTTCATAGTTTTTTTGTTCTGTTTGAATTATGCCTGGGTGGTACAGTCAGTTAAGCGACCAACTCTTGGTTTTGGCTCAGCTCGTGATTGTGGAATCGTGAGACTGAGCCCCGAATCCTGCTCCGTGCTCAGTGGACTCTCTCTCCCTCTCTCTCCCTCTGCACCTCCCCCCATGCTCACTCACTCTCTCTTTCTCTCTCTCTCTCAAATAAATAAATAAATCTTTGATAATGTATCTAAGAACTTTGTCTAACCCAAGGACACAAGGATTTACTTCTACAAGTTCTACAGTTTCGGCTCTTAGATTAAGTCTGTGATTCATTTTAAGTTAATTTCTCTGTAATTTGTGACGTCAGGACCTAAATTCATCATTTTTGCATTCGGCTATCCAGTTTTCCCAGCATCATTTAATGAAAAAGCCTATCCTTTCCTCCATTGAATTTCCTTAACGTCTTCATCAAACATCAGCTGACCAAAAATGTAAGGGTCTATTTCCAGGCTCTCAATTCTAAGACATCGGCCTATAAGGTTCTTCTTTATGCCAGTACTACACTGGCTTAATTGTTATATTTTTATAGCAAGTTTTGAAATCAGGAAAAGTAACTCCTCCAATTTTATTCTTTTTCAAAATGGTTTTAGCTAATTTGACTCTCTTGCATTTCCATGTAAATCCTAGGATCAACTTATCGAGAATGGTTGCTGGAACTTTGATAGGAATTGTGTTGAAGCTGTAGACCAACTTGAGGAGAACCACCATCTTAACAATATTGAGTCCTCTAATCCGTGAACATGTGGGGTCTCTCCATTTATTTAGATCATTAATTTTTCCCAGCAATATTTGTAGGTTTCGGTGCATATCTTGTACTTCTGTTGTTTATTCCCTAGTATTTTATTCTTTGTGATGCTACTGTAAATGAAATGGTTTCCTTAATTTCTTTTTCAGATAATCCATTGCTAATATATAGAAACACAATTGATATTTGTATATGGATCTTGGATCCTATAACCTTGCTATAACCACATTTTTAGATTTTAATAGTTTTTTGTGAATTCCTTAAGATTTTCTGCATATAGGATTATCTTGTCTGAGAGTAAAGATAGTTTTACTTCTTCCAATCTGATGCCTTTCTTCCATGTTGAACTGACTAGAACTTCCAGTACAAAGTTGAATAGAAGTGGCGAGAGCAGACATCCTGCCTTTACTTCCAGTCTCTTTCACCATAAAGTATGCTATCTGTAAATTTTACATAGATGCCCTATATCAAGTTGAGGAAGTTTCCATCTGTTCCTACTTGGTTGAGAGCTTTTACCATGAATAATATTGGGTTTTATGAAATGCTCTTATTGCATCTGTTGTGATGATCATGTGGTTTTGCTCTTTATTCTGTTAACGTGGTATATTACATTAATTGACTTTCGGATATCAAACCAACCTTGCATTCCCAGGATAAATTTCAGTCATGGTGTATAATCTTTTTCATATGTTGCTGGCTTCAATTTGCCAATTTTTGGTTGAGGGATTTTCATCTATATTCATGATGGACAGTGGTCTGTGGTTCTCTTTTCTCGTGATGTCTTAGTCTGGCTTTAGTATCAGGGCAATGCTGGTCTTGTAGAATGAATTGGGAAGTGTTCCTTCCTCCTCTATATTCTGGAACATTTTGTAAAGGATTGATATTATATCTTCTTTAAACATTTGGTAGGATTTATCATTTCTTTACTTGATAGAGCTCTACTCAGGTTTTCCATGTAGAGGGTGGCTTTTTTTTTTTAAGATCTTATTTATTCATATGAGAGAGGGAGAGAACATGAGCTGGGGGGGGGATGCAGAGGGAGAGGGAGAAACAGACTTCCCACTGAGCAGGGAACCCAATGCAGTGCTCGATCCCAGGACCCTGAGATCATGACCTGAACCAAAGGCAGATACTTAACCAAATGAGCCACCCAGGTGCCCCTAGAAGGTGGCTTTTTAAACAAAGACTTGAAGAGGTGAAGGAGTTAGCTGTGAATCTTGAAACAAAATCCCTGTGTTAAGTGAAAAAGCAGTCATTGAAGGGAGTGGATGATCCAAGTTCCATTTTTAAAAGGATCACCATGGCTGCTGGATTGAGTACAAACCACAAGCGGACCGGGCAAGGAGACCTGGTAAGAGGCTCTTGCAATAATACAGGTGAAAGGTGAGGGGACTCAGACGAGGATGGTGGCAGTGGAGGTGGAGGACAGCATGTGGGAGAAAAAGAGAGGAGTCCAGCATGGGGCCAAGGTTTCTGGGGTGGTGACTTTCATCCCTGTAAACTTGGATGCAAAGTCCTGAATGCAGATATGTGTTTCTGGGGTGATGTTTCACATTCTTACCAGAGTCGATCAGTAAGCTCCCTGAAGCTTAATAACTAATACAGACCAACTTATTTATTTTTAGGAAACTATGGCCCAGAAGGGTTGAGTTACTCCCCCAAGGACACTCAGCTAACTAGCAGTGAAGCTTAGCCTATCCCACGTGCTTTTTCCACTGCCTTGGGGGCTTGCATAGGAGCATGTGTGATCGGACCCCCTCCCCCCAAGTCTAATGGGACCCACTCTCCCCTGCCTAGGAGCACCTAGGGGAGAGGGCCATTCCTCTACTTCCAGCTTCTAGTGCCCACTTGCCTCCCAGACCAGGGTGGCCCTCCTTGTGCCCACGTCTGCCTTCACACCCACCTGCCCCCCTTTCCCATTGCCCTTGGTCCACCTGGGATCCACAGGGTCTGAAACTTCCCCAGGCAGATCTGGGAGAGAGCCCGTCCGCCTTCCATGGCTCCCTTTTCACACAGAACATCGGAAGAGCAGCAGCTTATCTGCGGAAGAGAATGAGAGCCCTTGGCTTTTATCTGTGCCGAATCTTATCTAAACAGGTTCAGGTAGCAAGAGTGAGAGAGAAAAATAATTAAGGGAAAGGCAGGTGAAACGTTGACATTATTATTACTTAAGTGCTGCAAAGCTTTTAGTTCTTGTTTTTATACCAGTGACACCCAGTGAGGGGAAATCAGCTTGGCCCATTATCTGAGCCAACCACCCGCTCACCCCACCTCCCTGCCACCTATAAATCTTATTCAACAGCTTCCATCGGCAAGACAGAAAAATAATTAAGGCGAAGGTGGGTGAAATGTTGATGTTATTACTGTAAAGCAACAGCCTGTTTAGTTTCTACACCAATGAAACGCAACCGAGGGAAATCAGTTTTCAAGATTACCTTTCGGAGATGCAAATCCGAGAGCCGGAACCTGGGCTCGGAGGAGGTGGGCACCAAACCAGGAAACATTTCCAAGTCAGTGGCAGTCTCTCAGGGGCTTTTAAGCCCACAATTTACCTTTTGACTGCATCCTATTTTCTCTTAAATCCTTTATTTCCCACTTATTAATTGACTAGAGACACAGTACCAAAAGGAAAAAGAGAGAGAGAGAGAGCGATTCTCCAGCTGCTGGTCTTAAAAATCCATCGCAGGAAATGGTTCTCCGGAGGGAGGATTTCAGCACTGGCTGTGAACCGGAGCTTAATTGAATCTCTTTACTCCAAGGTGTGTCCACCTGGAGGGAGGGCTTCTTCTGATTGCTGCTGGACAGAGGAACTGCCCCATCTTATCCTGCCCAGACAGGGGAACCAGGGGAGCTGGGGGAGCTGTGGGTAGCGCTCCCAGGACAGGTCCCTGGGCTTTGCACACGCGACCAGTCTGGGACTCTGCTTTCCCTGTAGACGCGTTGTTCCAACAAGGTGTGTCAAGTGTGTACCCTGTGCGAGGGGTAGCATGGGCTTGGCCAAGGAATGAGGGACTAGGAGAGTGGACAGAGAGGCAGGAATCCCTGAACCCGGGTTCGCGAGAGGCAGCTGGCAGCGGGAAGGCCAGATCAGGCACACAGACACGTCTGCTTAGCTCCTGGAGTATCTTTAGAGTTTTCTAAATTCGTTGCCAACATGTAAGATTCTGAAGGGTTTTGTATTAAAAATTCAGATTTCTGGCTTCCCTTGCAAAGATCTGGCAACATCGAGCCCATTTGCCTGCTGGGCAAGAGCGGTGTAGTGGCAGCTCCCCCGAGCGCAATGTGGCTCCCAGGTCCCCACTCACTGTTGCTCACCTCAGCCGCTCACTGCAATTCACCTTACACTGAAATCTGTCCCTGATCTCACCAAGCCCCGCTGTGGATGCCCGGCGTGCACCTGGCCCGAAAGTAGAAATGGAAGCAGGACAAGGAGAGGGAGGGAGGCAGAGGGCCAGCAGCACCCAGTCGTGCCAGCCAAGTCACCAAAGGCACGCTTGCAGGAGGGTCTTTAGGTGAGGTTTGAAGTATGCGTGGAATTTGGACAAATTAATCAATTTGTCGTAGATGAGTGGACAGTGTGTTCCTTCTCTGCTAACAGCTGCTCTATTGTAAGGAGCCCAGAACTGGTGAGTGAGCTCTTTCCCGCCACTCACCGCCTGGTATGAAAATGCTCCGTACAGAGCGTGGTGCTTAAACGGGACCCATGACAGGCTGGAGCGGGAGGCTTTGCTCAGCAGGCAGTGAATTAAGTAAAATTACGCTCACATTTCCCGACATGGTTGGGGAGTGGCATTTCCCTTATTAATCTTGTATTTTGGTTAATAGAGAGTTATCAGATCCACATCCTACCCACATCCGCACTGAAAAAATATAAGAATGCATTAAGAATATATCCCGCTTTCCAACTGAAACTATATGAGTCTCTGGAATAACTTGTGGCCAGCCTCATTTGACACAAAGTAGCCTTTGGTTCTAGGCTCTTCGCGCTGCCCTGTATAATAGGGTCTCCGAGGACTCCCAGGGGAGCTGCGGTCTGATACAGCAGAGGCTAGCCACAAGTGGCTATTTGATTTTAATTTCAAGTTAATGAAGGTCAAATAAAACTCAAAATACAGCTCCTCAGTCACACCAGCCTCGCTTCAAGTGCTCAACAGCCACATGAGGCTTCGGGAAAGCTGGTTTAAACAGGACTCAGGCGTTCCTGGATCCTCTCACCAAATTCCTTCTATCATGCTCCCAAAAACCCAACAGCATCCAATAGTAGAGACAGGGTCAAAGGTTTGGACCTGGAGATGTAGAGGTCAGCTTCCCGGAAGCACTAGCATTAATGTCATAATGCAGTCTCAGAGTGAAAGCTTCCCAGTAATTCCTGAGCTCCTTTATTCAGCAAATCTTTATTAAATTCCTACTCTGTGTAAAAGTGTCAGATACAAAGGGGAGATGCAGAAATAGTAAAACATCATCTGTACCCTCAAGGAGTTTATAGCCACAGGAGAGAGAAAACATATAAACCACTTACTGTCATAGGAGGCAGAATGAAAGAAGTATTTGAATACATAAGCAAAATACAGAGAAAGTGTTCATTTCAACTGAGAAAATCTGGGAATTCTTCACAAGGGAAGTGGCTCCTGAACTCTTCCTTGATAGAATCAATAGGATTTTAGTAGAAAGAGGGTGAAAAAATAATCCTAATAACACAAGCAAAAGTACAGAGACATCAAAGAACAGCACACTCTGAATGAAGAGCCAGAGTTCAGAGATGATTGGAGTGGATGAGGAAGGAATGGAGTGGATGAGTGGAAGTGATGGAATGAATGAGGAAGTGATAGAGTGGATGAGGAAGTAATGGAGTGGATGAGTAGAAATGATGGAGTACATGAGGAAGTGATGGAGTGGATAAGGAAGTGATGGAGTGGGTGAGGAAGTGATGGAGTGGGTGAGGAAGTGATGGAGTGGGTGAGGAAGTGATGGAGTAGATGAATAGAAGTGGAATAGATGAAGAAGTGATAGAATGGATAAGTGGAAATGATGGAGTACATGAGGAAGTGATGGAGTGGATAAGGAAGTGATGAGTAGATAAGTAGAAGTAGAATAGATGAGGAACTGATGGAGTGGATGAGTGAAAGTGGTGGAGTAGATAAGGAAGTGATGGAGTACATGAGGAAGTGATGGAGTGGATGACTGGACATGATGGAGTGAATAAGGAAGTGATGGGCTGGATGAGTAGAAGTGTAATAGATGAGGAACTGAGGGAATGCATGAGGAAGTAACAGAGTAGGAAGTGAGTGGAAATGATGGAGTGGGTGAAGAAGTGGTGGAGTAGATGAGGAAATGATGGAGTGGATGACTGGAAGTAATTGAGTGGACACAGAAGTGATGGAGTGGATGAGTAGAAGTTGAATGGATGAAGAAATGATGGGGTGGATGAGTAGAAGTGATGGAATGGATGAGGAACTGATGGAGTGGGTGAATGGAAGTGAGGGAGTGCATGAGGAAGTGATGGAGGTGGGGCTCCATAGGAAAGGGTCTTGAGCCATGCCAGAGAGTTTGAACCTTGGTAATGAGCAGTGGAAACCATCGTAGGTGTTTGATGAAGTTCATCTCCTGATCTGATGCCCCCTGGAAGAGATCCATATGGTACATGGGGCACGGATCTGAAAGCAGGAAAGTGCTGGTTGGTTAGATCCTGGTTAACAGAAGGTAGGACAACCAGGAGTTTGCTGAAGCACTTGCGAGAGACAGGAAAGGGGAAGTGCTGGGGCAGGGGTACTGTAGTGGGAATGGAGAGACCCTCCTCCCAATTTTTGTTAGCCAGAGGACTCCTATGTCATGCCTTGAATCCCATTCAATTCCACGACGATTCTAGCAGCAAATATCCCATGATGCCTAAGCAACGTACAGTTTCTTTAATAATCCAGAAGTTTCTGTGCTTTGGGTTCCTGGGGCATTTTGATAATTGGTATTTGCTGAAGGCCCACGGTGGGCGGCTCTTCTGAGGAAGGGACAGCAACCACAGACGCAGGTGGCCACCAGAGCCAGGTGACCCAAGGGCCTGCTCCGCCCCCACAGACCCACCCACCTCCCCGCCCTGAACCATGCATTCTCTCTCCGTCGCCCGTACTCACTAGAAAGTCAGAGGATGAACATCATGGGTGTGAGATCGCCTGCACCCCACAAGCCCCTTCCCCCTGAGCCTGTGGCACTCAGCACGCCCTGGAGACTATTAGCACCTCTCTGGGAATATTTAACTGAAAACAATTTCTAGTTGGGATCTGTTATAATTACTAATTAGATCTGATTATAATTATCTCTCGCTGCCATCCCTTACCTTGACACACAGGATAGCACAAGGCCTGGCGACAATTAGCAGTGAGTCTTTCCTGATACACTGGCTGATTAGGAACACAATTGCAGGGTCGGGGGGAAGAGCCTGGTTTATTAAGGGAGGCTGCTGTTTACCAAGGAATGGTGTGATCAAATTAGATTAAAATTAATGAGGGGGAAACTCAGAGTGCAGAAATGTGCATTTTTTCCCTCAACTATCTCCTTTTTGTCTCAGCTGATGAAATCATTTGGGGGAAAAAACCAAACTCCCCTGTGGGGTCCTCTTCTTTCCCCCACCTTGGGATTTGGGGCTTGCTGGCCACCCTGCCTCCTGCCCCCTTCCACTCACCAGCCCAGTCCAGCTCGGAGGGAGGCAGCGGATCTGATTAACAGACTTTGGACAAGTCTGTCACAGGAACTCTCTGAGCCTCAGCTTCCTCATCTGTAAAATGGGGCAAACACATGCCTGTGAGCCAGACACCTGCCACAATTACCTGCAGGGCTCTGGGAATCAGGAAGGGCTGAATACACAACAGGGGTCCACGGACTCTGGGAGCCAGAGACCACGACTTAGTCCTCTGGGAATGTCTGGGCTCAGCACCCGGCTTGGCTCAGAGAAAGTTCTGGGAACTGAACCTCCCCCATCCAGCATCAGTGCAGAAGCCTTCCCGCCCCCAAGAGCAGCAGGCCCTGCATGGGAAAGAGATGGCAGATGGGGCCACCCGGTCCCTGGGCACTCACACAGGTGCACTCAGCCTGGCTTCCTCTCAGGGGGAGCAAACAGGGAACTTCTCTGTTAGAGGGGGCCCCCACAAAGCAAGAAAACAGGACAGCCAGCTGTGCTGCCTGGGGCAAGTCAACTTCCTGCTCTGGGCGAGAGCATTTTCATCCATGAAGAGCGCTCTAGGCAACCTGAGCTGCTTCTGAAAAAGCAGAGGCAAGCTGGAGCAGCTCCCCGAGACCCACACATATGCCATCACACAATCAGTCTGGTGGCTGTGGGCTCGGGCACCAGGGAGACCCGAATGATTTGTTTGAACCACCCTTGTCATGCTACCTCCTGGTGGGAGACAGCAGAGATGCCGGGCAACAGGAAATGGCCCTTGGCAGTCATTTTGGTGAAGAGGGGACTCACACACTCACACGCACGCATGCACAAGCGCGCATGCCGCTGAGCAGCCCCTTAAGCCCAGGCACATGCAAAGTACATTCCCCTATATAAAGTATGCTAATTTATGCAGCCGCTCTGCCTAAGTATTTGACCTGATGTCTGAAAGGATTCTCAGAGGGATCCAGGAGTACATTTTCCTCTGCCATTGCCCCCCCCAAGAGTGGGTCCCCTCCCTTCTCTCCACTGCTTGATTCCTCACCAGCAGGTCCCTTCCACCCTTCTGGGCTTCCAAGAAGCAGTTCTGGGTGACTGTAGCACCAGGGGGCTGGCCCCAGCTCCTGGGGGTCCAGAGAGAAGTTTCTGGGACTTAGGGTCTATGTCTGTCCCAGTTGGCCGAGCCCTGCTCCCCAAGCCCTGACTCCCAGCCCAGCATGCCTGGCATGGAGTCTTCATGTTTGCCTCCTGCCCCAACTTTTCTGGGGGCTTCTGTTCAGGGTTCTGAGCTGGTGAAAAAGAAAGCCAAGGCTAGCCGTCAATGCTTTGCAATCTACCCTGGACTTAACCTCCTTCCCCAGGGATCCCTGCTCTACCCTACCTTCCTAGAGGTCTTCCTTCCTGTTGCCTCCATCATACTCACCCCTCACTCTGAACTTGGCCAAAGACTTGGATTCTCATGTAGTTGAGAAGTGAGTTGTCAGGGAGCCATGGTGTGGCAGAGAAGACACTGGACTTAGAGTCAGATTCCTAGGCCCTGTACTGTGTGCCCTTGTCCAAACCACTTAGCCTCTCTGACCCTCGGTTTCTTCTTCTATAAGGGTTAAGAATACCTGCCCTATCAGTGTTCATGGCTATGTAAGGAGAAAGATGAATATGTATAGAAAAGCTTGTTACGACCAGCACAGTGACTCACAGTGTTCGGAGGGCAGGGACCCTTGAGAATTGGCTGGCCATTTCTGCAAAATCGGTTCTGGTTGTCTATCACTGTGTAACAAACCACCCCTCACTCAAGGGCTTTAAACAACAGTAATCCTTTATTAGCTCTCACCGTTTCTGCAGGTCAAGGAGCTAACACCAGCTCGGCAGGATGGCTCTGGCTCAGGGTGACTCATTGCAATCAGACGTAGGAGGCGCTAGGGTCACGTCAAAGTCTTCTTTCCTCCCACCTGGGCTGGAGTGTGGGGCTCCTCGGGCCTCTCTTTCCACCCGCTTGTGGTCTCTCCTCATGGCCTCTCAGCATGTTGGCTCCAGGGTAGTGAACTTGCACGAATGCTTAGGGGTCCAAAGTGCATGGCCAGCGCCCACTGGAAAACTCACCAGAAGTGTTCTGTTGCCCCCCCAGGGTGCCCATCTGCCCCGTTGTTACCATCTGCATGTGGGAGCCCCTCCCCTCCTGTCTCCCTGACACACAGCCCGCCCTGCTGCCTCCCTCCAGCCCCAGGGACCAGAGTCCATGTGTGGCACCTTCTGAGCCCGCACCACTCCCACCCTGTGTGGGGTTGCTCCATGTCTGGGGGCGCAAGGGCCGGGCAAGGGCAGCAGACATCTTTTCTGCCTCTGCTGAGCTCTGGAGAGCCAGGGATTTAAGACCAGCAAACAGGAGGTTGGTTTGCCAGGATCCTAAATCCAAGTGTGGCTTTGACTGACTGGTCAGGCTGGCATCTGCCTCATGGCCCTCCAGACTCTCAGATTCCAGCACACTCAGAGACCGAGCACACTCCAAATACTGGGCCATGGAGCGTCAGAGCTGGAAAGGCCTTGGGGACCCACCTACAGAGAACCAGAGGCCCTGGGCGGGAAGTGTCTGACTTAGGGCCCTCCCACCTCCAGCCTCAGCTCTCCCACAGCATGCCACCAGCTCACTCCTCTTCTCCCAATGCTTTGCACACGTGACTATCTCTTACCGGCCTCGGCTTCCTTGCTAGACCCTTCTCACTTTGTCCTACATGCTGCATAGGCTGGTCAGGCCTCAGCCTTCCCTGGACTCCCCAGTCTGGTCTAGGTCCCTCCCATGTTCCCACGCACCTGCATCTCCCCATGTCCGTACGGGCACTGTGTGGATCCCTCCCCCACCTGGACTATAGGTCCCCAGTGGTCAGGGACCAGGTGTCCTTCCCATCTGCACCCAGCAACTAGCAGAGGCCTAGCAGATAGCAGCACTCTGTAAAGTTGGTGGAACAAATGAATGACCACCAAGGTCACCTGCAGGGTCGGGCAGCTTTACCTTCAGCAGCAACTGCCCAGTGCGTTCAGGAGCCCAAGGCCCGCTCCAACTGATGGAGAAGCAACTGGAGGACTAGCCAGGCAGGGTTTCCACCCCGCCTTCCCTGACCTGTCCGCATTCCCAACAAGGGAGCCGAGCCCTCCCCTCCCAGCTCCAACAAATCAGCTCATCGCTGAGCCCCAGTTTTCTCATGTGAGAAACGGACATAATAACTGCCAATCTAAAAAGGCTGGTAGGAAAATCCGGTGAGAGCTGTGTGTCGATGCCTCTCACAGACTCTGAACTTCTGAAGGGAAGTCAGAAGCCGCCACCCTGTCCCAGTGGTGGGCTGGAAGCGGCTTGTACTGCCCGTGAGGGCCAGCAGCGCCTTCTCTCCCCAGCTCTGCCATCAGCGGCACGTCGATAGCTTGAAATTGGCCATCACAGGAGTGTTCACACCATAGACATTGCCAAACACCACAATCAGGGTCATGTTTGGTGCTGGGTTGTGTCTGAAGAGCTGGTTTACGATTGCTTTAGTGTCTCCCCTGACTTAATGTGAGACCATAGGTGAGTCATTGTACCCTTCCGAGTCCCCATTTGCCTAGCTATAAAATCGGAACAAGTTTCCCTGGCTGTCCCCACGATTCAGAAAGGCTGTTTGAGATCAATGGAAGCACCCTGAGCTCTTTATCCAAACCAGGCTGGAGAGTTCCCAAGTGTGAGCCATCATTCCCTGTGATTAATGGCCTTTATTATAATCACCCTTCATCATAAAATAAGCCAGAGCAGTGACTAAGCAGTGACTCACCACTGGAACTGTGCCCAGACTGGAGAGACGAGGGATGAGCTCAGCAGCCTCCCAGGGACTGGCCTGGCCAGGGGCTCCAGCAGGTCGCCCATGAATCAGGCCACAGGGCCACCCTGGAGAACCGGAATGACACCCTGGAGAATCTGAGAGTCTGGGCCCCAAAGGGTTGAGCTCTGACCCCGGCTCTACCCTTGCCTCACAGGTGACCTCGGGCTTCTCGATTCACCACTGGGAGCCTCCAGGGATTGCCAAGGAGATGGCGTAAGATCCTATATGTGATAGCTACTGGGAAAGTGTAAGGTGCTCAGCTAATGCAAAGTAGAGACCATGGGGTGCAGAGGGGGGCTTCAACCAGAGCACGGGAGGTGCACGTGCCCTGATGGGATGGAGTCCATCCACCCATATGCCACCCATATGGGAGAACTCAGTCTCCCAGTATACAGCCAGTAGCCATTCATATTGAACACCTACTGTATGCCCTTGCTATTCTAGGCGCTAAGGATACAATAGTGAGCAAAACAGAAAAAAAATCAGTGTTCTCACAGAGCTTCTACCCGTGCAGGGAGACAGATGATAAACAAACAATTCTATAATGTCATGAGCTCATAAAGCAACACAAAGCAGGGTGAGGAGGTGCTATTTTTATCTGGATAACCAGGGAGGGCCTCTTTTTTTTTTTTTTAAAGATTTTATTTATTTATTTGACAGAGATAGAGACAGCCAGCGAGAGAGGGAACACAAGCAGGGGGAGTGGGAGAGGAAGAAGCAGGCTCATAGCGGAGGAGCCTGATGTGGGGCTCGATCCCATAACGCCAGGATCACGCCCTGAGCCGAAGGCAGGCGCTTAACCGCTGTGCCACCCAGGCGCCCCCAGGGAGGGCCTCTTTGAGTAACATATAACCAAAGATCTGAAGAGAGGAAGAAAGTGAGGCAAGCAAACATTTAGAGAAAGAACATTCCAGATGGGGAGCATGGCAGTGCAAAGGCCCTGGGGCAGTTCTTGTCATTCCCCAGAAGCAGCGGAGAGGTCTGTATGGCTGGCTGATACAGAGTAAATAAAGGAGAGACTGATGGAAATTAGGTCAGAGGGACAGGGGGCCAGATTTTATTGGAACGTGTGGACCACCATAAGGACTTCAGACTTTACTCTGATTGAGAGAGAAAAGCACCAGAAGCTTTGAGCAGAGGGGAAAGCTATGAAAAAGATTTCCCGGGGTGGGGGCAAGGATGATTGCAGGAAACTGGTTAGGAAGCCGTTGCCAAATCCGGCCGTTAGGTCATGGTGACCTGTTGGAGACGGTGGCATGAGCGTGAGAAGGGATGAGATCTGTGCATACTTACATGGCAGAGTCACAGCCAACCGGGTGTGAGAGGCAGAGCAAAGTCAAGGGCACACTGCAGTGTCTGACCCGAGCTGGTGAGAGGTCAGGACTAGCAGAACCCCGTGTTCTGAACAGCAGGCGCCCACACAGGCTCCGAGAGGGACCTGATGTGATCTCTGAGCGCCCCTCCCGCTCCGTGGTCCTCACCACTAATGGGGCCCCTTCCCCAGGCAGCCGCCCCTGCCTCGTGCCCTCCACTCAACTTGGGAACCCCAGGTCTGAGAGCACACACAGGGTCACCTCATTCCTAAGGCACCATTGCCAGGCCCTGAGGGGGAAACACCTGACAGAAGCAGTCACACAGGCCCTCAGAGAACCGAGTCTGCTTGGGGAGGCAACTTACAAACATACGAGATGATTCCATACGGAAACCTGGCCAGCAAGAATCGGTGGGACAGGGAGAGATGCAGACAGTCAGGGAAAGCTCTGGGGAGGAAGCGGACCTCGGATCTGGAGGATGAGCCGCTTGGGTCATCCAGAGAAGGTGGAGGGCCCTGGGGTTGGAGAGAGGAGAGGGGTTCCTATGGAGAACCTTCAGTGGGTCAGAGGACAAGAGAAGCTGGGGCCAGGTGACAGAGGGCCTTGAAGTCAGGCTAAGGGTTCAGACTCCATTCTGCAGACAGGGAAAGCCACTAAGAAGGCAAAGAAAAGCAAGTCTGCAGGCCCACCCCCAGCCCCCAGCCCAGGGTCTAAGCAGCAGAGCTGGTCCTGCCTGGAGGACAGGAGCTAAGGGGGACCAGCCAAGAGTACAGCACTCCCCCGGAGTTGGTCAGTACACAGCCTGGCCACCCTAGCTGAGCTTTACCCCTTCTAGGTACTAGCTCAGAGCCTGCAGGAGCCTCTGCTCACCTGGCTTCTCCCCACCTCGCCATCCCTGAGGCCCAGGGGCCCCCTGGCCTGATTAAGGTGTGTCATTGCACCAAGAACTTGATGGATGGCCTCAGGAATGGCTGCCCGTCTCTATCCGTAGGCCCTCTGGAGCCCATCTATCTTCCCTTGGCAGCCTGTTCCCACCCCAGTGCTCACATCCCCTAGAACATCTCTAGGCCTGAACGTGCCCCAGGTGGGTCCCAAAAGCCTGAGGGGTCAGCCCGCATTTTGTCCCTACCAGGGACAGGAAAGGGGGGCAGCTTCCCTCCGTGGGGAGGCAGCTGAAGCAGGACCAAGGTTGGGGTGAGGCACAAAATTTAAGGGGCATCAAAAAACTCAGGGACCTAGATAATATTTTAAGGTAAAAATTTTCAAATTCCAAATTAATGCCAAAAAAATCATGAATTTCTGAATAAAATGTCAAAATATTAAATAGAGACAGGATCAGTAACAGCACCCAGCCAAAGCCATCCTGGAGCCTAAGGCCAGAGGAGAAGTATGTGCCCCTGTATGCATGACTGTATGTTATTTTTTAATCATTAATTTTCTTTTTAGAACGTTAGCGTACTTGAAAAACTATTGAAGGGGCGCCTGGGTGGCACAGCGGTTGAGCGTCTGCCTTCGGCTCAGGGCGTGATCCCAGCATTATGGGATCGAGCCCCACATCAGGCTCCTCTGCTATGAGCCTGCTTCTTCCTCTCCCACTCCCCCTGCTTGTGTTCCCTCTCTCGCTGGCTGTCTCTATCTCTGTCAAATAAATAAATAAAATCTTTAAAAAAAAAAAAAAAGAAAGAAAGAAAAACTATTGAAACACACAATATTATTTTCAGCCTAAATACTTCATTTACAACAAAAACAGAGTTTGTCATTCTGCTCTCCTGGCTTGGACGGGAGCAAATGTGTCAGTAATAACATCAAACGCTCCTCTTTGCTTATTTCATTTGCACGGAGAATTGCCATGTTTGATCATTTCTCTCGACCAGGTGATCACCTTGAATCACTTTCAGTGAATCTCAGCTTCATAATCCTGTCTTTATTTAAAACTGTGATATTTTGTTCCCCATGGGTGCTTTTGCATTCATGTTGATAATTTTTAAAAATTGTCATTCAAATATTATTTATCTCCATGACTGATGTTTGGGGGCGTGGGGGGCACACCCTTACTTTCTGTACCTGGCCCTGAGTTGGAGCAGAGGTGTTGGACCCCCTGCCCCCAGCCTGAACCAGGAAAGGGTCCCAGAAGCCAGGACTGGAGGGTGGAGCAGTAGGAATGAGCCAGCTCTGGGTCGGGGAGTGATGGCCCTGTGTTTAGGTGGGGCGAGCTGGGGATGGTGGGTGCCAGACGCAGGTGGGTCTGAGTCAGGGTGCTGTGGGGAGCACACCGCCCTCAAGTTCAGGTTCCAGCTCAAACCCCCGCTGTGTGATGTTGGGGAATTCTCTGATCGCTGATGGGCGATCCCTGGGTCATGGTGCGGTTCGAGGGAAATAACCAAGGGGGAGATGCTCTGCTATATTCGATGCGAATGACTGCCCCTGCTGGTCAGCCAGAGTCCCCAGGGCTACCCCACAGCCTCTCTGGTCACTCAGCACAGCATCAGAAAGTTCTGCTTCATGTCAAACGTAATGCATCCGCTGCCACTCCCTGGCCCATCGTCCTAGAAGACCAGCCTCTTTGTCCTGCCGGAGGCCTCTCATTTAGTCCTACGGCCGCTGGCTCCCAGCCAAGGCTCTGGTCTGCATCTTGACATCCCTCCCCAAGCATCAGAAAGGCAGGGAGGAGCTGGGGGTTCAGAGCGGATGAACAGACAAAATCCTGCCCTGCACGGCCCATCTCCGAGCCCCCTTCAGTGTCTCGATATTTCATCACCATCGACGGCTGGAGAGGCAGAAGCTGTTTGTAAGAAAAGGCCCTTTCAGAGTCAATTGATCGAAGTTTGATAGGAAGCCGTAGAAATTTCCTGGTGGTTGTTTCCCCTCCGACAGCAAGAACCTGACTAGGAGCAAAGTCGTGTTGCCTGACGGGAAATCAGTAGGCACACCCTCCCCTGCGTCCTGCCCCTGCACTCTTCTCCCCTCCCCTCCAAGCAGAAACACCTCTCAGAGAACTGGATAGACAGAGGCTAATTGGGAGCAGGGAAGAAACTGCAGGAAAACTAATGAGGAAGTGTGTAAGTGGACATGTGCTGAGATGGGCTTTGAGAAGCCATCACGTCCATCTCCCTGCCTCAGGGTCATGTCCTGCCTCAGGGTCGTGTCTCCACGTCACACTCAACTCATCCCTGACCCGGGGGCAGGGGGCACTTAGGATAAAGAGACCAGACCTCTCTCCTCTAGCTGTGTCTCTAATGACAGTTCTTCCCGACACCTAACCTCAATCCCTCATGCTGCAACTTGAGCCCATCTTCCCCTTTCAGTGCAGAAGGAGACTATACATTGACCATTCTCCATGTGTCAGTGGCCTCTGCTCCTGGATGTCCAGCTTTAAGTTATCCTTGTACTTGATAAGTCCTGAGGAAACAGGCCAGCAAGTATAGGGGCCATTTGGCTCATTGAAGACAAGCAACTCTAAGTCTGGATTTTGAAATCATCCTTTCTGAAAAAAACAAATCAGTGCGGCAGCACGCCTGGAGAGGTGATAACTTGCTCTTTTGCCTGGAGCACGTCACTCACCTTCTCGGGACCAGCTCCTTTATCAGTTGAATAAGGGAGGTGTATGGGATCAGAACAGCTCTGAGGGCCTTCCACCCCCACAGCCTCCTCCCAGCCCATGCTGAGACAGCTGGGTCTTTGCTCTGGGGATGGATGTGTGCAGGTGCTCCCGATGTCCTCCTTACCTGCCGCAGACCTTGACTGGAGAGCCAAACAACACAGGAGCCAAACAGCTGAGCCTCAAGCAGAACAGGGAACCATGTGGCAGCCTTTAGCTGGAGTCATATGGCCTTAAATTAGTTCTCAGCCAGCCTTGCAGTAAGAGAGGGCTTTCTCCCCATGCCCCCCACAGAGAAGGAGAAGTGAAGAAGTGCCCCCATTCACCCACACTTAAGCAGCCCCCCTCAGAGCCGGCATTACCCCTTCCTCAGCCCTCGCCGTAATTCGGATGTCTGATGTCAGAGCTCTGTGTTTACAAGCTCGCTCATCTTCTCTGGGCCTTCTGACAATATTTACTGTTGTGCCCACTTTATAGATGTGAACACTGAGGCTTGGAGAGGTGAAACTTGCCCAGGTAAAGACAGCTGGAAAGCGGTGGCCCTGAGACTCAAGTCCCATCTTTGGGACTCCAGTTTCATGATGATCTGAAGCCCTCCTTTCTCTCCATTTAGGCCTCCTTTAGACTCTGGAGTGGACACAAAATCCAGACAGAGCCCCCTCCCCATTCTGCAAGGAGAGAGCATGCCCTCCTCTTCTGTAAAACCCCCCTCTGGGAAGGTGGGCTGTGAATTATTCAGTCTTCTGCACCCCCTGCTTCCTGAAGAGCAAATGGCCATCTCTGCCCCAGCTATGACTCCAGAGGTCCTCCTGTCTGACCACAAGGACTATTCCTGCCTTTGCCTGGCCTGTTGTAGCCCCAAACTACCACCTGGCAGCGGAGAGAAGAGGCAGGACCATTCTTTGGGAGGTGAGGTGGGGGCAGAGGGTTCATAGAATTCCGTCTCCCAGAATCAGCCCACCGACCATTCAGAGTAAGTGGTATTACTTCTCCTGTGTTATGATGAAAACGCAGGCTCGGAGAACTAATTAAATGACCCAAGGCCATGCAGCTAGTAACTGGGGAGGCCACCAAGCAGCCCCAGGTCTGCCTCCGGACACAGCACGGCATCCCCGGCCTGTGGGCATGGTCACTGAGGCAGCATGTCAGCCCTCAGCAATGCCGAGTACCTGTGGAACCCAGCGGCCGGCCTCGTGAACAAGTACAGGCGGAGAAACGCTTCGTGCTGAGTACGCTCTGCCAGCCTCTCCCAGTGATCATGTCCAGTAAATGCAAATTAGCCCTAATGGGAGTCGGAAATAAACATACTCACAAGTACAGCTGCCTTTCCTCCCCTTCCCCCCAGCGCACACACACTCACACGCGATGCATTCCAAAGTCAAATGCAAATGGTATTTTCAATTACCTACCAGATTTGGATTATCCACGCCTCTGGCCGCAAGCATTAATGCCCATCACAGGGAGCTGACTGGCTCTAAGACACATCCAATACATTTCACCTCAAACGAGCAATGAAGACCTTACCCCATCCACTCCTCAGAGCAGCTAATGGGCTATTCCTGAGTGACACATTTGCATCTGGACCAATATATGCAGCCCTTCCACCCCAGCCTGCTGCACCGTGACAGAGATGCAGATCTGAGCTGAAACCCGTATATTCTGACTCAGGCTGATACCAGGACACTCACAGCGACTCAGTGCTGCCCCATCTCTTTTTATAGAGCAACCGCTGTGCACAGAACACTTTCCACGACCAGTCAATTGCTCATCAAAGGGGAAGGGGAGCCTGGGAGGAGAGATGGCACAAAGAAGGGAGGTGATTAAGGATCCAAGTGTCGCTAGCCTAGAGAGAAGGGTGATTGAAGGTGGACAGTGGGGAGCACAGAGGGTAAGAGACTTGTCCGAGGTCTCAGCAAAGCCCAGGGATACCAGCTGCCCTGGGTCCCAAACTCGGTGATTCAAATGCCTTTTGCCATCTCCAAACAAGCAATGTATCACCCGAAACTGGCCCGTGAGTCCAACATGGAGTGCCAGTGGGACCTACTATGTGGGAACATATGTGGGAACATAGTAGGTACTCAATACATCATAGTGGTTATTAGTGTTTTCTAGATCTGCCTCCTCTCAAAGCATCCCCATAGTCTTTCCTGCCTGTACGCCCTTCACTGGGCATCTCTTCTTTCTCTTCTTACTCTTCTCTCATGTATTCTGTGCTCATCTGTTGAGCGCCAGCTCTCTGCAAGCTCTCAGCTGGGACAGGAAGGACAAGAAGGAAGGCAGGGCTGCTCCCCACGGGAAGTCACCCCAGCTTGGCTCCTCCACCAGCCACCCACGAATCCCATGCAGCAGGACTGAAGGGGAGGGGAGGCTCCCACCCAGCTCGGCTCCCACCTTGAGTACAGGCTGAGGCACCGTGCTGGACCCCAGACACACAGAGACAACACTGGTCTCTGCCCTGCAGATGCTCAGTCATAGTCCAATGGGGTCTGGAGGAGGCGTTTCCGCAAACCCTGAAGGTCACATAGGTGTCCACGAGTCAGAAAGGAAGGGACAGGCATTCCAGGAAGACAGAGCAGCACCCCTCCCCCACTTTCTAGGGATGTGAGGGTAACTACACAATGGGCTAACTCTGGGTAGAGAACCTAGCACAGTGGCTGGCGCCCAGGAGGTCTGTAACCACTCCCGTTGTTAAGTGGAAAGATTAGGAAACTCTGAGGAGCACCCTTCTCCATTCCAGGCCAGTAACCCCCCCCCGCCCCCACCCGCCCAGTCTTGTACCCTGTCACAACTTATGTGCCCTGTATGGCATCCTGGGCAGATCTGATAAGGTCATTCAAGGCCACTGTCTGCAGGAGACCCAGACTCTTTCTGTGTTGTTTCTCCTATGTCATATATTAGCATCCCACTTGAGCTTTATGGAGATGTAATTGACATTATATAAACATTGTGTAAGTTTAAGGTATACAATGTATTGATTTGATACATTTAGTATATCAGGAAATGATGACTATCCCTGCGTTAGCTAACACCTCCAACCAATCACATAATGGCCATTTCTTTTTTTGTGGCAAGGATATGTAAGATCTTTTCTCTTAGCACCATTCCAATATACAATACAGTATTATTAGTTATAATCACCACTCTGTACATGAGATTCCCCAGAACCTGTTAGTAACTGGAAGTTAATCCCCTTTGACCCCTTTGACCGATATCGCCCCATCCCCCCCCCCAGCCCTTGGTAACAATCACTCTACTATCTGTCTCTCTGAGTTTGGCTTTTTTTAGATCCCACATATAAGTGATATCATACAGGATTTGTCTTTCTCTGTCTGACTTATTTCACTTGAACATAATACCTTCCAGTTTCATCCTGTCGAAAATGGCAGGATTTCCTTCTTCCTCATGGCTGAGTAATATTCTGCTATATATATAATCTTCTTTCTCCATATCTAAAACATATGAAGAACTCATACAACTCGATAGAAAAAAAATTTTTTTTCAATGGGCAGAGGACCTGAATAGACAGCTTTCTAAAGAAGACATAGAGAGGCGCCTGGGTGGGTCAGTTGCTTAAGGGGCTGACTCTTGATCTCAGTTCAGATCTTGATTTCAGGGTTAAGAGTTCAAGCCCTGTGTTGGGCTCCATGCTGGGTGTGGAGCCTACTTAAAAAAAAAAAAAAAGAACAGAAATGAAAAACTTACAAATGGCCAATGGCCATATAAAAAGGTGCTCAACATCACTAATCATCAGGGAAATGTGAACCAAAACCACCATGAGATATCACCTCATGCTAATTAGAATGGCTGTCATCCAAAAGACAAGAGATAACAAGCGTTGACAAGGGTGTGGAGAAAAGAACCCTCGTGCACTGTCGGTGGGAATGCAAACTGGTGCAACCACTGTGGAAAACAGCATGGAGGTTCCACAAAAAATTAAAAATAAAACTACTGTACAATCCAGGAATTCCACTTCTGGGTATATATCCAAAGGAATTTAAATCAGGATCTCATAGAGATATCTGTACTCTCATGTTCATGACAGCATTATTCACAGCAGCCAAGACATGGAAAGGATGCCAAAGGATGAATGGATAAAGAAAATGTGATTGATAGATACAATGGAATATTACTCAGCATGAGAAAGAAAGAAATCCTAATAGTTACATGGAACCACAAAAGACCCCGGATAGCCAAAGCAATCCTGAGAAAGAAGATAGCCAGAGACATCACACTTCCTGATTTCAAACTATACTCCAAAGCTATAGTAATCAAAACAGTATGGTCCTGGTATAAAAATAGACACAGGGATCAGTGGAACAGAGTAGAAAGCCCAGAAATAAGCCCATGCATATACGGTCAACTGATACTTTAC
>NC_048225.1:21498194-21498370 GCF_002007445.2 Ailuropoda melanoleuca | reverse complement strand
GGCAGGAGCCAAGAAGTTCAGACTTTGTCCAGATGGCAGTGGGGGACCTTTGAATGCTTTTTTTTTTTTTTAGATTTTTATTTTATTTATCTGATAGAGATAGAACACTAGCAGGGGGAGTGGCAGGCAGAGGGAGAGGGAGAAGCAGGCTCCCCACTGAGCAAGGAGCCTGATGT
>NC_048225.1:21323160-21496469 GCF_002007445.2 Ailuropoda melanoleuca | reverse complement strand
CCCAGTCTTGTACCCTGTCACAACTTATGTGCCCTGTATGGCATCCTGGGCAGATCTGATAAGGTCATTCAAGGCCACTGTCTGCAGGAGACCCAGACTCTTTCTGTGTTGTTTCTCCTATGTCACATATTAGCATCCCACTTGAGCTTTATGGAGATGTAATTGACATTATATAAACATTGTGTAAGTTTAAGGTATACAATGTATTGATTTGATACATTTAGTATATCAGGAAATGATGACTATCCCTGCATTAGCTAACACCTCCAACCAATCACATAAAGGCCATTTCTTTTTTTGTGGCAAGGATATGTAAGATCTTTTCTCTTAGCACCATTCCAATATACAATACAGTATTATTAGTTATAATCACCACTCTGTACATGAGATTCCCCAGAACCTGTTAGTAACTGGAAGTTAATCCCCTTTGACCCCTTTGACCGATATCGCCCCATCCCCCCCCCCAGCCCTTGGTAACAATCACTCTACTATCTGTCTCTCTGAGTTTGGCTTTTTTTAGATCCCACATATAAGTGATATCATACAGGATTTGTCTTTCTCTGTCTGACTTATTTCACTTGAACATAATACCTTCCAGTTTCATCCTGTCGAAAATGGCAGGATTTCCTTCTTCCTCATGGCTGAGTAATATTCTGCTATATATATAATCTTCTTTCTCCATATCTAAAACATATGAAGAACTCATACAACTCGATAGAAAAAAAATTTTTTTTCAATGGGCAGAGGACCTGAATAGACAGCTTTCTAAAGAAGACATAGAGAGGCGCCTGGGTGGGTCAGTTGCTTAAGGGGCTGACTCTTGATCTCAGTTCAGATCTTGATTTCAGGGTTAAGAGTTCAAGCCCTGTGTTGGGCTCCATGCTGGGTGTGGAGCCTACTTAAAAAAAAAAAAAAAGAACAGAAATGAAAAACTTACAAATGGCCAATGGCCATATAAAAAGGTGCTCAACATCACTAATCATCAGGGAAATGTGAACCAAAACCACCATGAGATATCACCTCATGCTAATTAGAATGGCTGTCATCCAAAAGACAAGAGATAACAAGCGTTGACAAGGGTGTGGAGAAAAGAACCCTCGTGCACTGTCGGTGGGAATGCAAACTGGTGCAACCACTGTGGAAAACAGCATGGAGGTTCCACAAAAAATTAAAAATAAAACTACTGTACAATCCAGGAATTCCACTTCTGGGTATATATCCAAAGGAATTTAAATCAGGATCTCATAGAGATATCTGTACTCTCATGTTCATGACAGCATTATTCACAGCAGCCAAGACATGGAAAGGATGCCAAAGGATGAATGGATAAAGAAAATGTGATTGATAGATACAATGGAATATTACTCAGCATGAGAAAGAAAGAAATCCTAATAGTTACATGGAACCACAAAAGACCCTGGATAGCCAAAGCAATCCTGAGAAAGAAGATAGCCAGAGACATCACACTTCCTGATTTCAAACTATACTCCAAAGCTATAGTAATCAAAACAGTATGGTCCTGGTATAAAAATAGACACAGGGATCAGTGGAACAGAGTAGAAAGCCCAGAAATAAGCCCATGCATATACGGTCAACTGATACTTTACGGAGGAGCCAAGGAAACTCAATGGAGAAAGGACAGTCTCTTCAATGAGTAGTGTTGGGAAAACGGGATAAATACAGGGCAGAAAAATGAAATTGGGCCTGCATTTACACCACTCACAAAAACGAACTCAAAATGGATTAAATACTTAAACACAAGACTTGAAGCCCTAAAAGTCCTAGAACAAAACATAGGGGAAATCTCCTTAGCATTGTCTTGACTGCAGTTTCCTGGGTAAGACACCGAAAGCACAAGTAACAAAAGCAAAACACATAAAGTGGGACCACATAGCAAAGGAAACCATCAACCAAAGGAAAAGGCAACCTACAGAAGGGGAGAAAATATTTGCAAATCATATATTTGATTGAGCTTTCTTGACCCTCTGCCTTGACTCATGGGAACAACACATTTAACAGGAGAGAAAGCTGTGGGCCTTCTCAGCACCATTCACCTTCTTGCAGACCTGGCTTGCGGTTACCCCTTCGAGTACCTGCGATGTCCCAGCTCTGTTCGAACATTGTCTCCTTCGGTCCTGCACTACGCAAGGCCCATTTACCTCCACTTTACAGATGAGGAAACTAGAGCTCGGGACGATTTAGAAACGTGTCCAAGGTCACCCTGTCACACAGTTCCCAGCTCTGTCTGAGAGCTAAGACTGTGCTCTTTCCTCACCCCACACACATTACTCCCCTGGGGCCAGAGACGCAAGAGTTGGGTGGCCCCGAACACTTGCAAACACTGGCTCTGGGGATAACTAGAGTCAGATGGGAAGTCCTTCCCTGCCCTGGTGAACCAGAGCACAGAAGAGGGCTCATCATCTCCTCTATGCCAACTACCCAAGCTCTTCTCCTGAGGGGCTGTGTTCTGATACAGAGCACTTTGGTGCCAAAACCACCCCCCAGCCCCATCACAATAGTGATGAGAAAAAGGGGACACTCAGAGAAGAGGCCATGCCCCCACCTCCTATGAGTATCACCCCTGCAGTGGACGCCATGATGTTCCACCCAGATTCCTCTTCCCCCTTCAGGACAGAAGAAGAGGAAGGCTCATTCCCTAGCTGCCAGAGTGTCAGAGATGGCCAGCTCTGCTGAGTCCCTCTCTGGGGACCACCTGTAACTAAAGGGAGGAAGCCCCCTTCCAATGACCAGCCTCCACAGAGTATAAGGCCACCCCAGAAGAAGACGTCCTTAAGGGCCATCCCAGAGCCCCAGCTCCCGTAGGATCTGCTGAGACCTTCACAGTGCTACTCTGGCCGGTCTGGCCTCCGTCACTCCCATCAGGGGCTGGTCCAGAGAGGCCTCTGTGCTAAATGTCCTCAGATCTCTATCTCAGAGTGGGCTTACTGGACCCCAACTCACAACAACCCCCCACCACCACCACCAAGCTGCCCAGAGGCCACACACAGCCAGATTTCTCCAAGCAATGCCCTGGAGTCTCAAAGAGGCAGCAGACTTTTTGTCTTCCATGGCAGCATCCCGAAAGTTTGTGAACAGTCACCCATAAAATGTACCCTCTCTATAGAAAATAAAATGCAACGCTCACCACCTTCAGAAGAGAAACATGGTCTGTGTGTGTGTGTGTGTGAAAAAACAGGAAGACAGGAGATTTCCAAAACATCTATAATGCTAAACCATAGATGAGCATTAAGACAACTTTTTGTAATGAATTCTTAAAGTGTTGCCCTTTTTCAGATTTAGAGGCTAGAGGCTTGTGCTTTTTCAAAAACAGGTTCTGATCAGAAAAAAGACCGACTTATTCCTCTTAGGATTCTGCCAACTAGCGGATTTGGTAAATTTGCATAAATTTGCAAGGTACATTTTGTGGTTTTCTGGGATTCCCTGCAATGCATTTGGTGGCAAGAGGCCTAGAGAAAGCACTTTGCTCTTCTCCTTGCTTGGCACGCTGCCGTCTGGTGGCAGCGGCCTCAGTGGCAAGGGACAGCGTCTTTTCTCTCCTCACATTCATCTCTTTCCTGAGCAGGTGGCTTGCACGTCTTGGCTCTGTCTCTTTTGCCCTTTGCCTGTCTTTCCCTATTTGTTCCCCTCCCTGGACTTCTCTGTCCCTGTCACTTCTCGTCTCCTCCCCCAGCCTTCCCCTGGCTGCTCCAACCAATGGTGACATGGAACCACAGGCACGTTTTCATCACGCCAAAGCGGCATTCCGAATCTCTCATTTTAAAAGCCAATTATTGGAATTTCTTCTGTTGATTTTGTAAATCCCTTAATGAGGTGACCCTTTCTCCCACACCCCTCTATTTCTGTGATTACTTCTGAGGCTGCAGGTACTGGTAGGAAGGCTTCCTCCTGGCCTCATTTCCCTCCTTAGCGAAAGCCACACAGCTCCTCGAGGTGGTTGATTTGCCAGACGGGAGCCCGTAGCAAAACCAACCATATCAGTTCTGCTTTCTATTTATGGGACCAGTTTGGACACTCCTGAGTCCCACCAGCCTTTTGCTGGGTCGGGATGGCTGCCTTGAAGCTGTGAAAGGGACAGAAGGCCCAGAGAGGGTGCTCATTCATAAGCAGCCACACAGCACCGAGGTTAGGACTGGGCCGCTGGACTCACAAGGCCCACTTATGAGTTGCGTAACTGGTCCCAACTGAATGGGCCTCTGTGCCTCAGTTTCTCCATCTTTACAATGAGGATATTCGAGGGCCCACAGCACGAAGCTACTGTGAGGTTTAAACATGTAAATGGCAGCCCATGCTGCCATGATAGGTTTCTCCCCCAGACCCAGCCATAGTGAGCAGCTGAACCTCAAAATCAAGTCAAGGTCAGAACTAGCTGGAGAGATTTGCCAGACATGGCGAGGCAGCCACACGCCCGTGCTTCCCGCAAGCATGCGGTAAAGGGGGGCTCACCTTGCCTTGTGAGCTGGGAAAGGAGCAAGTCCCTTCCTTGGCAGGATGACCCACATCCCAGGTGGCCCAAGGAGGATACCCACACCCTCGGCTTGCCTTCCTCTCCTGTCCCTGCCTGTGCCCAAGAGTCCTACTGCACACGCCCCCACTGCACACTGTTCCTTTTGCTGCTGCTCTCAAGGGATGCCCTTTCCCTGGTGGCTTCACGCCTCCCACGCTGACTGTCCACTCACTGGTCACACATCACCCACCATCACCCAGTGCCAGGCACCCCTATGGACACACACACACACACATGCTCACACACAGGCACACACATGTACACATGTATGCATGCATGCATGCACACACACACACACACACTTCTGTGTGCATGGAGCCTGCTGTCTGCTGCCCTCCCTCTCCCCACCAGCCTTCCCTCCCTCTGCTCTTATTACATCCTGAGACTTATTTTCTGCTCAGTATTAATGAAACATCGTCTCCTTGCAAAAGCCCCTCACTGATGAGATGGCTCCGACCTTCCTTCTGGGTTTAATTTGAAATAAACAGAAGGCTCACCCTTCCTAATTTGAGGGGGGAAACACGTGACTCGGTTTGACTCGGCCCCCGCCACCATCTGTCTCCCCTGCCCTCACCCCGCCACGGTAGCCCTCTCCTCCCTAGACGGTCCCCTGCCCATCCCCATCTGTCTCCATGAGGCCTTTTGGCCTCTAACCTCCTCGTCATCACTGTGGTGTCATCAGGAGGCAAGGTGCTGACCATGACATCTAGGGAGGCCGAGGCCAGGGGCACGGAGCAAGTACAGAACAAGGGATTGAAACAAGCTATTTCCTGTGCAACATGTGGCTCTCTGTTTCCATGTGGAATGAGCTACTGAACAATGACAATGGTATCAAGAGCTAGCACGTACTGTGTGCCAAGCTTTGAAACAAGGCACTTGGAGCAACTCATTTAATCATCAATGAAACAGATACTATAATATCTATGACCTAGACAATATCTTGCAAAGAGAATTAAGTGATTTGCCCCCAGTCGTGCAGCCAAGAGCCAGGAGCCAGGAGCCGAGCCAAGCACTCTGCCTCCCTTCTTCTTGCCCACACATCAGGAGCTCCAAGGGAGAGGTGGGCTTCCCAGTGTCCTGAACCTTTGCAGGTCCCTGGAGTCAGGGGACCTCTGAGATGAGCTGGTGCCTCAGTTTCCACATTTATGAAATATGCATAATAATTGTATCTACCTTATGCAAGGTTGCTGTGAGGCTTGAATGATTACTTCCAAAGTATTAGAAGCGTTCTAGAAGTATCGTAAGTTCTGGAAGGATTGTAAGCCCTGTATCCATCAGCATTAGCTAGTACTCATCACTTTTATTGTTTTCGTATTATGGTGTCCAAGGTAATGTGCTAGGTGGTGTNCACTCTTCTCCCCTCCCCTCCAAGCAGAAACACCTCTCAGAGAACTGGATAGACAGAGGCTAATTGGGAGCAGGGAAGAAACTGCAGGAAAACTAATGAGGAAGTGTGTAAGTGGACATGTGCTGAGATGGGCTTTGAGAAGCCATCACGTCCATCTCCCTGCCTCAGGGTCATGTCCTGCCTCAGGGTCGTGTCTCCACGTCACACTCAACTCATCCCTGACCCGGGGGCAGGGGGCACTTAGGATAAAGAGACCAGACCTCTCTCCTCTAGCTGTGTCTCTAATGACAGTTCTTCCCGACACCTAACCTCAATCCCTCATGCTGCAACTTGAGCCCATCTTCCCCTTTCAGTGCAGAAGGAGACTATACATTGACCATTCTCCATGTGTCAGTGGCCTCTGCTCCTGGATGTCCAGCTTTAAGTTATCCTTGTACTTGATAAGTCCTGAGGAAACAGGCCAGCAAGTATAGGGGCCATTTGGCTCATTGAAGACAAGCAACTCTAAGTCTGGATTTTGAAATCATCCTTTCTGAAAAAAACAAATCAGTGCGGCAGCACGCCTGGAGAGGTGATAACTTGCTCTTTTGCCTGGAGCACGTCACTCACCTTCTCGGGACCAGCTCCTTTATCAGTTGAATAAGGGAGGTGTATGGGATCAGAACAGCTCTGAGGGCCTTCCACCCCCACAGCCTCCTCCCAGCCCATGCTGAGACAGCTGGGTCTTTGCTCTGGGGATGGATGTGTGCAGGTGCTCCCGATGTCCTCCTTACCTGCCGCAGACCTTGACTGGAGAGCCAAACAACACAGGAGCCAAACAGCTGAGCCTCAAGCAGAACAGGGAACCATGTGGCAGCCTTTAGCTGGAGTCATATGGCCTTAAATTAGTTCTCAGCCAGCCTTGCAGTAAGAGAGGGCTTTCTCCCCATGCCCCCCACAGAGAAGGAGAAGTGAAGAAGTGCCCCCATTCACCCACACTTAAGCAGCCCCCCTCAGAGCCGGCATTACCCCTTCCTCAGCCCTCGCCGTAATTCGGATGTCTGATGTCAGAGCTCTGTGTTTACAAGCTCGCTCATCTTCTCTGGGCCTTCTGACAATATTTACTGTTGTGCCCACTTTATAGATGTGAACACTGAGGCTTGGAGAGGTGAAACTTGCCCAGGTAAAGACAGCTGGAAAGCGGTGGCCCTGAGACTCAAGTCCCATCTTTGGGACTCCAGTTTCATGATGATCTGAAGCCCTCCTTTCTCTCCATTTAGGCCTCCTTTAGACTCTGGAGTGGACACAAAATCCAGACAGAGCCCCCTCCCCATTCTGCAAGGAGAGAGCATGCCCTCCTCTTCTGTAAAACCCCCCTCTGGGAAGGTGGGCTGTGAATTATTCAGTCTTCTGCACCCCCTGCTTCCTGAAGAGCAAATGGCCATCTCTGCCCCAGCTATGACTCCAGAGGTCCTCCTGTCTGACCACAAGGACTATTCCTGCCTTTGCCTGGCCTGTTGTAGCCCCAAACTACCACCTGGCAGCGGAGAGAAGAGGCAGGACCATTCTTTGGGAGGTGAGGTGGGGGCAGAGGGTTCATAGAATTCCGTCTCCCAGAATCAGCCCACCGACCATTCAGAGTAAGTGGTATTACTTCTCCTGTGTTATGATGAAAACGCAGGCTCGGAGAACTAATTAAATGACCCAAGGCCATGCAGCTAGTAACTGGGGAGGCCACCAAGCAGCCCCAGGTCTGCCTCCGGACACAGCACGGCATCCCCGGCCTGTGGGCATGGTCACTGAGGCAGCATGTCAGCCCTCAGCAATGCCGAGTACCTGTGGAACCCAGCGGCCGGCCTCGTGAACAAGTACAGGCGGAGAAACGCTTCGTGCTGAGTACGCTCTGCCAGCCTCTCCCAGTGATCATGTCCAGTAAATGCAAATTAGCCCTAATGGGAGTCGGAAATAAACATACTCACAAGTACAGCTGCCTTTCCTCCCCTTCCCCCCAGCGCACACACACTCACACGCGATGCATTCCAAAGTCAAATGCAAATGGTATTTTCAATTACCTACCAGATTTGGATTATCCACGCCTCTGGCCGCAAGCATTAATGCCCATCACAGGGAGCTGACTGGCTCTAAGACACATCCAATACATTTCACCTCAAACGAGCAATGAAGACCTTACCCCATCCACTCCTCAGAGCAGCTAATGGGCTATTCCTGAGTGACACATTTGCATCTGGACCAATATATGCAGCCCTTCCACCCCAGCCTGCTGCACCGTGACAGAGATGCAGATCTGAGCTGAAACCCGTATATTCTGACTCAGGCTGATACCAGGACACTCACAGCGACTCAGTGCTGCCCCATCTCTTTTTATAGAGCAACCGCTGTGCACAGAACACTTTCCACGACCAGTCAATTGCTCATCAAAGGGGAAGGGGAGCCTGGGAGGAGAGATGGCACAAAGAAGGGAGGTGATTAAGGATCCAAGTGTTGCTAGCCTAGAGAGAAGGGTGATTGAAGGTGGACAGTGGGGAGCACAGAGGGTAAGAGACTTGTCCAAGGTCTCAGCAAAGCCCAGGGATACCAGCTGCCCTGGGTCCCAAACTCGGTGATTCAAATGCCTTTTGCCATCTCCAAACAAGCAATGTATCACCCAAAACTGGCCCGTGAGTCCAACATGGAGTGCCAGTGGGACCTACTATGTGGGAACATATGTGGGAACATAGTAGGTACTCAATACATCATAGTGGTTATTAGTGTTTTCTAGATCTGCCTCCTCTCAAAGCATCCCCATAGTCTTTCCTGCCTGTACGCCCTTCACTGGGCATCTCTTCTTTCTCTTCTTACTCTTCTCTCATGTATTCTGTGCTCATCTGTTGAGCGCCAGCTCTCTGCAAGCTCTCAGCTGGGACAGGAAGGACAAGAAGGAAGGCAGGGCTGCTCCCCACGGGAAGTCACCCCAGCTCGGCTCCTCCACCAGCCACCCACGAATCCCATGCAGCAGGACTGAAGGGGAGGGGAGGCTCCCACCCAGCTCGGCTCCCACCTTGAGTACAGGCTGAGGCACCGTGCTGGACCCCAGACACACAGAGACAACACTGGTCTCTGCCCTGCAGATGCTCAGTCATAGTCCAATGGGGTCTGGAGGAGGCGTTTCCGCAAACCCTGAAGGTCACATTGGTGTCCACGAGTCAGAAAGGAAGGGACAGGCATTCCAGGAAGACAGAGCAGCACCCCTCCCCCACTTTCTAGGGATGTGAGGGTAACTACACAATGGGCTAACTCTGGGTAGAGAACCTAGCACAGTGGCTGGCGCCCAGGAGGTCTGTAACCACTCCCGTTGTTAAGTGGAAAGATTAGGAAACTCTGAGGAGCACCCTTCTCCATTCCAGGCCAGTAACCCCCCCCCGCCCCCACCCGCCCAGTCTTGTACCCTGTCACAACTTATGTGCCCTGTATGGCATCCTGGGCAGATCTGATAAGGTCATTCAAGGCCACTGTCTGCAGGAGACCCAGACTCTTTCTGTGTTGTTTCTCCTATGTCACATATTAGCATCCCACTTGAGCTTTATGGAGATGTAATTGACATTATATAAACATTGTGTAAGTTTAAGGTATACAATGTATTGATTTGATACATTTAGTATATCAGGAAATGATGACTATCCCTGCATTAGCTAACACCTCCAACCAATCACATAAAGGCCATTTCTTTTTTTGTGGCAAGGATATGTAAGATCTTTTCTCTTAGCACCATTCCAATATACAATACAGTATTATTAGTTATAATCACCACTCTGTACATGAGATTCCCCAGAACCTGTTAGTAACTGGAAGTTAATCCCCTTTGACCCCTTTGACCGATATCGCCCCATCCCCCCCCCCAGCCCTTGGTAACAATCACTCTACTATCTGTCTCTCTGAGTTTGGCTTTTTTTAGATCCCACATATAAGTGATATCATACAGGATTTGTCTTTCTCTGTCTGACTTATTTCACTTGAACATAATACCTTCCAGTTTCATCCTGTCGAAAATGGCAGGATTTCCTTCTTCCTCATGGCTGAGTAATATTCTGCTATATATATAATCTTCTTTCTCCATATCTAAAACATATGAAGAACTCATACAACTCGATAGAAAAAAAATTTTTTTTCAATGGGCAGAGGACCTGAATAGACAGCTTTCTAAAGAAGACATAGAGAGGCGCCTGGGTGGGTCAGTTGCTTAAGGGGCTGACTCTTGATCTCAGTTCAGATCTTGATTTCAGGGTTAAGAGTTCAAGCCCTGTGTTGGGCTCCATGCTGGGTGTGGAGCCTACTTAAAAAAAAAAAAAAAGAACAGAAATGAAAAACTTACAAATGGCCAATGGCCATATAAAAAGGTGCTCAACATCACTAATCATCAGGGAAATGTGAACCAAAACCACCATGAGATATCACCTCATGCTAATTAGAATGGCTGTCATCCAAAAGACAAGAGATAACAAGCGTTGACAAGGGTGTGGAGAAAAGAACCCTCGTGCACTGTCGGTGGGAATGCAAACTGGTGCAACCACTGTGGAAAACAGCATGGAGGTTCCACAAAAAATTAAAAATAAAACTACTGTACAATCCAGGAATTCCACTTCTGGGTATATATCCAAAGGAATTTAAATCAGGATCTCATAGAGATATCTGTACTCTCATGTTCATGACAGCATTATTCACAGCAGCCAAGACATGGAAAGGATGCCAAAGGATGAATGGATAAAGAAAATGTGATTGATAGATACAATGGAATATTACTCAGCATGAGAAAGAAAGAAATCCTAATAGTTACATGGAACCACAAAAGACCCTGGATAGCCAAAGCAATCCTGAGAAAGAAGATAGCCAGAGACATCACACTTCCTGATTTCAAACTATACTCCAAAGCTATAGTAATCAAAACAGTATGGTCCTGGTATAAAAATAGACACAGGGATCAGTGGAACAGAGTAGAAAGCCCAGAAATAAGCCCATGCATATACGGTCAACTGATACTTTACGGAGGAGCCAAGGAAACTCAATGGAGAAAGGACAGTCTCTTCAATGAGTAGTGTTGGGAAAACGGGATAAATACAGGGCAGAAAAATGAAATTGGGCCTGCATTTACACCACTCACAAAAACGAACTCAAAATGGATTAAATACTTAAACACAAGACTTGAAGCCCTAAAAGTCCTAGAACAAAACATAGGGGAAATCTCCTTAGCATTGTCTTGACTGCAGTTTCCTGGGTAAGACACCGAAAGCACAAGTAACAAAAGCAAAACACATAAAGTGGGACCACATAGCAAAGGAAACCATCAACCAAAGGAAAAGGCAACCTACAGAAGGGGAGAAAATATTTGCAAATCATATATTTGATTGAGCTTTCTTGACCCTCTGCCTTGACTCATGGGAACAACACATTTAACAGGAGAGAAAGCTGTGGGCCTTCTCAGCACCATTCACCTTCTTGCAGACCTGGCTTGCGGTTACCCCTTCGAGTACCTGCGATGTCCCAGCTCTGTTCGAACATTGTCTCCTTCGGTCCTGCACTACGCAAGGCCCATTTACCTCCACTTTACAGATGAGGAAACTAGAGCTCTCGACGATTTAGAAACGTGTCCAAGGTCACCCTGTCACACAGTTCCCAGCTCTGTCTGAGAGCTAAGACTGTGCTCTTTCCTCACCCCACACACATTACTCCCCTGGGGCCAGAGACGCAAGAGTTGGGTGGCCCCGAACACTTGCAAACACTGGCTCTGGGGATAACTAGAGTCAGATGGGAAGTCCTTCCCTGCCCTGGTGAACCAGAGCACAGAAGAGGGCTCATCATCTCCTCTATGCCAACTACCCAAGCTCTTCTCCTGAGGGGCTGTGTTCTGATACAGAGCACTTTGGTGCCAAAACCACCCCCCAGCCCCATCACAATAGTGATGAGAAAAAGGGGACACTCAGAGAAGAGGCCATGCCCCCACCTCCTATGAGTATCACCCCTGCAGTGGACGCCATGATGTTCCACCCAGATTCCTCTTCCCCCTTCAGGACAGAAGAAGAGGAAGGCTCATTCCCTAGCTGCCAGAGTGTCAGAGATGGCCAGCTCTGCTGAGTCCCTCTCTGGGGACCACCTGTAACTAAAGGGAGGAAGCCCCCTTCCAATGACCAGCCTCCACAGAGTATAAGGCCACCCCAGAAGAAGACGTCCTTAAGGGCCATCCCAGAGCCCCAGCTCCCGTAGGATCTGCTGAGACCTTCACAGTGCTACTCTGGCCGGTCTGGCCTCCGTCACTCCCATCAGGGGCTGGTCCAGAGAGGCCTCTGTGCTAAATGTCCTCAGATCTCTATCTCAGAGTGGGCTTACTGGACCCCAACTCACAACAAACCCCCCCCACCACCACCAAGCTGCCCAGAGGCCACACACAGCCAGATTTCTCCAAGCAATGCCCTGGAGTCTCAAAGAGGCAGCAGACTTTTTGTCTTCCATGGCAGCATCCCGAAAGTTTGTGAACAGTCACCCATAAAATGTACCCTCTCTATAGAAAATAAAATGCAACGCTCACCACCTTCAGAAGAGAAACATGGTCTGTGTGTGTGTGTGTGTGAAAAAACAGGAAGACAGGAGATTTCCAAAACATCTATAATGCTAAACCGTAGATGAGCATTAAGACAACTTTTTGTAATGAATTCTTAAAGTGTTGCCCTTTTTCAGATTTAGAGGCTAGAGCCTTGTGCTTTTTCGAAAACAGGTTCTGATCAGAAAAAAGACCGACTTATTCCTCTTAGGATTCTGCCAACTAGCGGATTTGGTAAATTTGCATAAATTTGCAAGGTACATTTTGTGGTTTTCTGGGATTCCCTGCAATGCATTTGGTGGCAAGAGGCCTAGAGAAAGCACTTTGCTCTTCTCCTTGCTTGGCACGCTGCCGTCTGGTGGCAGCGGCCTCAGTGGCAAGGGACAGCGTCTTTTCTCTCCTCACATTCATCTCTTTCCTGAGCAGGTGGCTTGCACGTCTTGGCTCTGTCTCTTTTGCCCTTTGCCTGTCTTTCCCTATTTGTTCCCCTCCCTGGACTTCTCTATCCCTGTCACTTCTCGTCTCCTCCCCCAGCCTTCCCCTGGCTGCTCCAACCAATGGTGACATGGAACCACAGGCACGTTTTCATCACGCCAAAGCGGCATTCCGAATCTCTCATTTTAAAAGCCAATTATTGGAATTTCTTCTGTTGATTTTGTAAATCCCTTAATGAAGTGACCCTTTCTCCCACACCCCTCTATTTCTGTGATTACTTCTGAGGCTGCAGGTACTGGTAGGAAGGCTTCCTCCTGGCCTCATTTCCCTCCTTAGCGAAAGCCACACAGCTCCTCGAGGTGGTTGATTTGCCAGACGGGAGCCCGTAGCAAAACCAACCATATCAGTTCTGCTTTCTATTTATGGGACCAGTTTGGACACTCCTGAGTCCCACCAGCCTTTTGCTGGGTCGGGATGGCTGCCTTGAAGCTGTGAAAGGGACAGAAGGCCCAGAGAGGGTGCTCATTCATAAGCAGCCACACAGCACCGAGGTTAGGACTGGGCCGCTGGACTCACAAGGCCCACTTATGAGTTGCGTAACTGGTCCCAACTGAATGGGCCTCTGTGCCTCAGTTTCTCCATCTTTACAATGAGGATATTCGAGGGCCCACAGCACGAAGCTACTGTGAGGTTTAAACATGTAAATGGCAGCCCATGCTGCCATGATAGGTTTCTCCCCCAGACCCAGCCATAGTGAGCAGCTGAACCTCAAAATCAAGTCAAGGTCAGAACTAGCTGGAGAGATTTGCCAGACATGGCGAGGCAGCCACACGCCCGTGCTTCCCGCAAGCATGCGGTAAAGGGGGGCTCACCTTGCCTTGTGAGCTGGGAAAGGAGCAAGTCCCTTCCTTGGCAGGATGACCCACATCCCAGGTGGCCCAAGGAGGATACCCACACCCTCGGCTTGCCTTCCTCTCCTGTCCCTGCCTGTGCCCAAGAGTCCTACTGCACACGCCCCCACTGCACACTGTTCCTTTTGCTGCTGCTCTCAAGGGATGCCCTTTCCCTGGTGGCTTCACGCCTCCCACGCTGACTGTCCACTCACTGGTCACACATCACCCACCATCACCCAGTGCCAGGCACCCCTATGGACACACACACACACACATGCTCACACACAGGCACACACATGTACACATGTATGCATGCATGCATGCACACACACACACACACACTTCTGTGTGCATGGAGCCTGCTGTCTGCTGCCCTCCCTCTCCCCACCAGCCTTCCCTCCCTCTGCTCTTATTACATCCTGAGACTTATTTTCTGCTCAGTATTAATGAAACATCGTCTCCTTGCAAAAGCCCCTCACTGATGAGATGGCTCCGACCTTCCTTCTGGGTTTAATTTGAAATAAACAGAAGGCTCACCCTTCCTAATTTGAGGGGGGAAACACGTGACTCGGTTTGACTCGGCCCCTGCCACCATCTGTCTCCCCTGCCCTCACCCCGCCACGGTAGCCCTCTCCTCCCTAGACGGTCCCCTGCCCATCCCCATCTGTCTCCATGAGGCCTTTTGGCCTCTAACCTCCTCGTCATCACTGTGGTGTCATCAGGAGGCAAGGTGCTGACCATGACATCTAGGGAGGCCGAGGCCAGGGGCACGGAGCAAGTACAGAACAAGGGATTGAAACAAGCTATTTCCTGTGCAACATGTGGCTCTCTGTTTCCATGTGGAATGAGCTACTGAACAATGACAATGGTATCAAGAGCTAGCACGTACTGTGTGCCAAGCTTTGAAACAAGGCACTTGGAGCAACTCATTTAATCATGAATGAAACAGATACTATAATATCTATGACCTAGACAATATCTTGCAAAGAGAATTAAGTGATTTGCCCCCAGTCGTGCAGCCAAGAGCCAGGAGCCAGGAGCCGAGCCAAGCACTCTGCCTCCCTTCTTCTTGCCCACACATCAGGAGCTCCAAGGGAGAGGTGGGCTTCCCAGTGTCCTGAACCTTTGCAGGCCCCTGGAGTCAGGGGACCTCTGAGATGAGCTGGTGCCTCAGTTTCCACATTTATGAAATATGCATAATAATTGTATCTACCTTATGCAAGGTTGCTGTGAGGCTTGAATGATTACTTCCAAAGTATTAGAAGCGTTCTAGAAGTATCGTAAGTTCTGGAAGGATTGTAAGCCCTGTATCCATCAGCATTAGCTAGTACTCATCACTTTTATTGTTTTCGTATTATGGTGTCCAAGGTAATGTGCTAGGTGGTGTGGAAAATGCACCAGGCATCAAGACTCCTCCTCTGGAGTGGTAGGGAACCTGAAACAGGTCCACACATAAATGTAACGCAGACTGCGGTGAGCACCGGTGTAAAAGGTACAAGCACAGTGCTAGTAAGAAAGGGGAAATTTGCTTCCAACGCAGCCAGGTCAGGCACCTGTCAACAAGTATTGACCGAGCTCTCACTATAGGCTGGATACTAAACACGGGCATGGAAAAAAGAACCTAATAAGGACTGGCCTTAAGGACCTCACAGCTATTGGAGCAGGCAACAGCCATGGCTCATGGAGGTGGCCTATGGCCCTAGGACTAGCATGAGGTGGGGGCTAAGTAAGGAGGGGACTTCTTAGAGGAGGTAACACTAACCCAAGCCTTAGAGAATGACCAAGAGTTAACAAGACAAAGGTAGCCTTTGAGCTAATTGGAGAGAGGCTGGGATTCCAGCCAGTTAAGACTCAATAAGGATATGTCCTTCCAGAGGGAACTTCACGAGCAAAAGCAACTAGTTCTAAAAGGGCAGGCTGTCCTTGTGCAGAGGTGAATGGACCAGTCCAACTAAAGTATGAGAGAAGAAGCTGGAGAGACAAGGCCTCATTTGGACAGTCTTGTAGGAGCAAGCCAGACAGTACATTACTACTGAATGTATCAGTTAGCATCTGCTGTGTAACAAGCCACCCACAACTTCGGGATTTACTGAAGTCAGCAGTGTGGCTGAGCTCAGCTGAGATGGCTCATCTCTGCACCATATAGGGTCAGCTGGGCTCCTACATGCCTTTGTAGCCAATTAGCAGGAGTGGCCTCACCCTCATGGGCACAGAATGTGGGGGAGACAGGAGGGAGGAGTAGCCAAGCCAGGCAAAGCAGCATGGGATTACCCTGCGGGGGTGAGCATCAGGGTCTTCACCCAGTGCCTGGTGACCTCTCATTTCCCAAGGGGACAGAGCACCAGACTTCTAAGCCCTAAGCACTCTGCCATCCTCTTTCAAGGGAATGAGCTCTGTCTGCTTGGAGAACCAACAATGTACCCCATTCATACAACGTTGGACTGTTTATAAAGTGTCCTGCCACACTGCATCTCACCTGATCCTGGCAACTACGCCGTGAATCTGGCTTCATCATATTCCTTATTTTACAGATGAGGAAACTGAAGCCCAGAGAGGTTATGCAACTTGCCCAGGACCACAAGCTAATAAGGGACCCAGCATTTGAACCCAAATGGCTTGACCTTCAAGTTAGCCAAACAAAGGGAGAGGGACAATTGGAGAAGAGTGACTTATTCCAAGAATTGCAGGTCATTCTTATCCACAAGAGGAATTTAAGTTAAAAATGGGTGAAAAATGAGGCTGGAGAGGTTGGCAGGAGCCAAGAAGTTCAGACTTTGTCCAGATGGCAGTGGGGGACCTTTGAATGCTTTTTTTTTTTTTTAGATTTTTATTTTATTTATCTGATAGAGATAGAACACTAGCAGGGGGAGTGGCAGGCAGAGGGAGAGGGAGAAGCAGGCTCCCCACTGAGCAAGGAGCCTGATGTGGGACTCAATCCCAGGACCCTGGGATCATGACCTGAGCTAAAGGCAAACCCTTAACTGACTGGGCCATCCAGATGCCCCTCTTTGAATGATTTTAAACAAAGGAATGCTAGCTATTCAGCAAATGGCAAGTGAATGGGTGGGCGAATGGGGTGGATGACCAGACATTTGTAAAGATCACTCCGGGGACAGTGTGGAGCATGGGGAGAGGGGTTAGGTATTATATCCAAGCAAGAAATGCGGAGGGCCTGAGCCAGGAAGACTGTCGGGAATGGAAAGGGAGAAACAGACGTGAAAGGTATTTCAGAGAATTCACCAGGACAGTTAGCAATGCAGGATGAAGGAGAGTAGAATGCAGAAAGACTTGCCAATTTCTGGCATTGCTAACTAAATGGTGATGCCATTCCCCAAAGTGGGGACCATGCATTTTGGGAATTTGTCCGCACACAGATGTCGGTTGAGTTCCGCAGGAAAGTGATGTGCTTCTCCCTAGACAGTGCGTAGAATGGCAAGGGCTGGGCAAGAGCAAACCCTTGGCAAGACCAACAGTTAAGAGTGGGGAAAAAGACAGAAAGGCACATCCAGGAAGGGCAGGAGCAAACCAGAAGGGAATCCTGGAGGCCAATTTAGGATCTAGCTATGCCTCACCTGGTCTCATTTTCTTCTTAGTGCTTATCAGCATTATTTTTGATCAACCCAACATTATGTTACATATTCATTTACATTTACTGTCCATCTCTCCACCAGGGCAGGAGCCCTGAATCCCTAGTGTTTCGCACTGGGCCTGGCACCTACTGGGTGATCAGTACAAATTTTCTGAATGTAAGTTGAACTGGCAGTGAGAAGCAGTTCTGCAAAAGCCCGCACATCCCCAGTCGTGTGTGGACGTTCTGCGGTTCTGCACTTTGGCCATGCGGTGGCGCATCACGGGGAGCGAGGAAACGGGAGGCGGGGGTTACCAGTGGCCCAGAACCTGACAAGAGGGCACAATGAAAAAAGTGAGCAGTGAGTGGATCTGAACAGCAAAAATCATTCATCTACTCCCTAGCCGACCCCTCTCAAGCACCAACTGCAAGCCAAGCCTGTGCTCCCGAGAGCCCTCTGAAATTGGGTTGGGGAGGGGAGGCCACAGGCAGAGACAGAACCCATCCTGCATCAGCATGGGGATATAGGACCATGATGAGGGCAGGAGGGTTGGTGGAAAGGGCTCTGAAATGTTACTGCAGTTTCCCGTGTAGGTCTGTAGGCCGCCCTGACCCTAGCGGATAATGTTATGGGGTCAAACACACCAAGTTCTGAATTCCAACCGTATCACTTATCTGCTGTGTTGCCTTAGCCAAGTGATTTGCCCTCTCTGAACCTGTTTCCTGCTCTTTAATATAGAGATCCCAATAGTACCTGTTTTGAAGGATAATGAGGATAAAATAAGAAGGCCTTTGGCACGGTGTCTTTCACATAGCACCCAAACTAACTGTTATTCTTAAAAATTGGACAAAATAACCAATATCTGCATAAGTCTTTACAAAGTTCTCTCTCTGCATTCTTCATATCATAAAAGTAATCCTCATAATCATCCTGCAGGTATCTTTATTACCCCACTTTCCAGATAAGAGGACGGGGGTGGTCAGGTTAGGGAACTTGCCTGCCCGTCATGCAGCTTGTAAAGTAATGGACTCAAGCCAGGTTCAACTGAGCAAACATATCCAGGGGATCCCCTGCAAGGCAGGCGCGAGGCCAAGTGACAGGGATCCAGGATGGGTGAGGTTGCAGCCTAGGGGAGAGACAAGCATCTGCAGATCACTTCCATAGACCAGGTTCGCTTCCGAGACAGAAGGGTGCCCAGGAGGCTACGGGCTCAAAGACAAAGGTCATTTGGCTCGAGCTTAGCGGTGTCTCGAAGGCTGGGGCAGAGTGACCCCGNGGAAGACAGGGAACGAGAACTCCAGCATTCCAAGTTCAAGAAATGCTCTGGGCAGGGGCGCCTGAGTGGCACAAGTTCATGCTGGGCTCTGACGTCAAACCCACGTTCCAGCACGCAGCATACACCCTCTCTCTGACTTCAGTCCCAGGAAGTCATGGAGGGAGAGGGCCGCCAACAAAGGGACAAAGGCCCGCTGTGTGCTCTCATTGTCCAATGAGCTTCTCCTTCAAAGCGCTCATCAGTTCGCGATTATTCTAAGAGCCCCCTGGACCAGTGCTCCTCACACGCTGTTGTGCATACAAATTACCCCGGGTCTTTTTTTCAATGCCGGTTCTGATTCCTGATTCGGGAGGTCCTGGGGTAGAGCCCAGGGGTCTGCATTTCCAAGCAAGCTCCCCCGTGATGTGGATGCTGCAGGCCCGTCCTGGGCACGTGCTCTGAGTCATAAAGTTCTGCCCGTCAGCTCCCCGAGGGCAGGCCGTGTTTGGTATTCCTCAGCCACTCTATGCTCAGGTTGTGACAAGGAAGAGGCCGAATGGAAGGAAGGAAAGGATGAAGGCCGGTGAGAAGAGGGGAGGGAAGGAGGAAATGCTGAATGCTGGCTGGCCTGCAGGCCCGAAGCTAGAGACAGGGATGTGCTGCTTAAGGGCAGCCCAGAGGGCCCCCGGGGGTCCTCCCTCCGTGGAATCCGCGTTGGGACTCCTAGCGTGAACTAAACCCACTGTGCACCCCAGCCGGGTCCCTGGGGCCTGGGGCTGAACACCGATGCCGAAACACAAGGAAGGCCAGTGCCAGCAGCCAGCCTCCTCCTGATCTGTCACCATGCCCAGACTGCAGCCTTCTCCGCAGCCTATGAGCCAGACAAACCGGGCTGGGCTCCCTCCTCCCCCAAAAGGAACGGTGCTACCTGCAAACAGCCTGAGAAGCACCCCACTCCCACCCCCAAGCCCTCCCAGCCCAGGCTGCCCTCTCCAGCAAGGACAGGAAGCAGCCCGTCCCCCAGTGTCACACAATAGAGTTTCTACACTGCTGTCCCAGAGAGGGCTGGCAGGCTCCCCTGCTTTGCCACCCCCCAATACTCACTCATCCACCACCCCTAACTCTACCCCCACCACACATACACACACACACAGAGTAAAAAGTGCTGAACCCAGAAATCAACGCCCATGACAGACCTCCTACCCAGCAAGCCTCTGTTTACTCAACAAATCTTGTGCTCCTACTATGCGCCAGGCACCGATCCAGACCCAGAAACACTGCAATGACCAAGACAGACAAAGTCCTTCTTTGTGGTCGGGAAGCCTCCTTTGTAATAAGGGGAGACAAACAATAAATGAACCCGGTGATAAAGAAAATAAAGTGGGGGGAGCTCACAGAGAGGAATGGAGGGGGGCTATTCCACAGGGCGGCCAGGCCTCGCTGAGGATGTGACATTTCAGCTGCTCCCTCCTTGACAGGAAGAAGCTGGCAGGACAAGGATACAGAATAGAGACTTCAGGCAGAGAAGAGCCAGGGCCAGGCCTGGGCCGGGGGTGAGCTTGGCTGGTTTGGCAAACAGAGAGGCGGTGGGCAGGGTCCCGTGGGGGGCGGGGGGGAAGAAGTCTATGCAGCCCGGGGCTGAAGGGGCAGGTGCTAGGAGGAGTCTGAACTGTGTTCTAGATGGAACGTGAGCCCCTGGCAGGGTCGGACAGAGCAAGGACACACCTGGAGTCACGTTTCTATCCACCGCTCCCAGAGAATGCAGTGTGTGTGAGGTGGAGACCCAGAAGTGCCCTCCAAAGAGCTCAGCATCTGTGAGGGGCTCTGCCATCCACTGGGGGCAGGAAGGTGGCCTGGCTGACCTCCTGCTCTCCTCCGGCAGCCATTAGGCAGCATGACCCTCCACGTCCCTGCTGCTGGCCTTTGTCGGCTGGGGTGTCCCATCGGCCATCTGTGGAAACCAACCCCCTGGGCTGACTGAGCCTCTGAGGAATCCCGGAAGCCTTAGGTGACCTACTGGATTTCGGAGGGAGCCCCCACATGCTGCCCTTGGCCTGGCACCAAGGGAATTTTGCCAGCCTGTTCTGGCAGGGTTGGCCAACCGAGCAAACCAAGACCACCGAGTCAATGAGCTTGACACTATCGTTACTGCCTAGGCTTCCTGTGAGCAATTCCAGAATAGGGCAGACACCCTCTGACCCCAGCTCCACTTTGCCCTCTTGCAGCCAGTGTCCTGTGGGAAGGACGGTCAGATGGTCACCCCAGCGTATGCTCTAGTCCAGAAGCCCAAGGCCTTCTGATCATGGAAGCCCTTCTTAGAGAAAGCTGTGGAGCTGGGTGGTGCTTCATCGGATTTTCGCCACAGAATCTCTTTATTTCCTACGAAGGTGTGAAGAACCTTAGTACAGAAAACAGATGAAAGCTTTCCCTCCCTCTGGAGCCAGGACGTGCTTCCCAAGCCCATCCCCCTCCTCCTTGGCCCTCACCCACTGGTAACTTTGGGCAGCACTTGTGCTCTCTGGCCTCAGTTTCCTTCTCTGTCAATGCAGAACTCGATTCGGTCTCCCGACCTCACCTCACGACTCAAGTCCCCTCGCCCCCCACACAGGGAGAGACGGGGCCCCCCCGTTGCACACGCACGCGCATGGCACAGTCTGCAGGGCAGAGCACGAGGGGAGCCCCCCCAGCTCCCGGGTGACAGGAGGGCAAACCTCGAGGACCAAGCACCCCTACAACTGGGGGGCGGTATTTGCACCACGCGTGCCGGTCTGAGGCAGAGCTGTGGCCTCCCGGGCCGATGTCCAGCTCCGGGGCCCCGGCTCTGCCTGGGGAGCACGCAGGGCTTCCTCAGGCCTCAGTCACCCAACAGTTAATGCATTTCTTCTTGACTGACAACCAGCACAACACCAAAACAGTCAACTATTTTTATCTCCGGATTAATCACAAAAGGCTAACGCTTCCACCTTCCCTGTGATTAAAAATTAGGAGACCAAACTCTATAGTGGTTCAGGATAATAACCAATCCTGGGAGGGCAATGTTTGAATAATGCATCTCCAGACTCGGGCTGCTCGCGCCTCCCCGCACCCCACACCCAGCAGCCCCAGCTCTGGGCCCAGGTCTGAATGGAGAGGTAATGAGTCGCCCCCTTCCATCCACACTACAGCTGCCAAGAGCGACTGTTGATTTCTATTCAGCCTCATGGTCCTCAAACCTCCTCCCTCCTCACCCACTCCCACCCTGCACACCCCAGCCCCATCCGCACCCCCTCCTACCCCATCTGGTGTGCAGCGAGGCGAAGGCCAATCAATAATGCATAGCTACATGAATAACCGCATGATAACCACNAATGCATAGCTACATGAATAACCGCATGATAACCACTTATTTAGGAAGATATAATCAGGACCCATTCTGAGGATGGATGTGTGTGTGTGTGTGTGTGTGTGTGTGTGAGAGCGTGTGTGCGCGCCTGGGTACTCATGAAGCAGCGTCCCACTCCTCTCTCCCCTCCTCTGCGCTCCCTCTAATCCAATATTCCAAAACACAGGACTAGAACAACAAGAAGGAAGCTTGGCCGCTCACTGCATTCGCTTTCTAGAAAGATTCTCCTCGGGCTCTATGCTGTGATCACAATATGATAGGCACCTGAGCAGAGGCCCAGAGACAGTTCGTTCTCAAACCTGCTTAGGCTCTGGAACTCTCCCAATGCGTGGGGCCCACCCCTAGAGATTGGAATTTACTTGGTCAGGGTGTGGCCTGCCAACAGCATTTTTAAAATCTGCCCCCCGCCCAGTATTGTAATATGCAGCCAAGGTTGGGAAGCACTGTCTCAGACCCAAGAAATGTCAGCGCCAGAAGGAACTATCCAGATCTCCTGTTGTCCTTTCGTATTTTGTATCTGGTGAAATAAAACCAGGAGGAGGGACAGCCTTCCCCAGTTCACCTTCTGATTTAGGGCACTTTCCACAAGACCACATCCCCTCCTCTTCACTGGGGAGTCCCATAGACAAGGATGGCCTGGTGTTTCTCCTATTCTGGAGCTTCGAATGGTTCTTTCCAACTTCTCTGGCTCTCAAGCTCAGCCAGAGCCCCTCCATCCTGGACACCTACTGCAGAGAAAGCTGCCACCACAGAAGAAAGGGGGGCAAGACCCTCTGCCCCAGCCCTCCCTGCTGGAAGGGGCCCAGCATTGCATAGAGCTAAAATTCCCCTCATCAGCAACTGTCACACCCACCCCCCATTTGTGGAAAGCCCTCATTAGCCTCCCTTTTGCTCTCTGGCCACACCAGCACCCAGGCAGCCTCTGGCACTAATGAGGGAGTTTGGGGTGGGCGGGGGTGGGGGCGCCGTCCTGATCGTCCAGCCCACACGCAACATCTGCCTGAGCCCGGAGCCCCCTGGGGAGGCTGGGCAGGGTTGGATGAGACCAAACTGCCTCTCTGGGCCAGGATCTCCGGTGGAGTTCTGGGGCTGCTGATAGCATCTTGGAAGCCCCGAGGGTTTGTTTTTCCTCAGAAAATAGAAACTTGGGGGTTGGCACTCACTGGGCTATAGTTCAGAACCAGGCCTCCTCCAGGCCAGGAAGGAACAGGGCACAGCACAGCGGGTAGCTGAAGGTGCTACTTTCGGTGTTTACCTGGCCAGAGAGCCTCCTGGAGTCTCCTGGGTGCACTAGGAGAGTGGCAGCTGGGGGAGGCCCTGGGAAGGGGAGGGAAGCCAGGCAGGTTGTGGGCGCAAGGCCTTGGGGGGCAGAGGCTGGAAGGCACAGCCTGCTGGGTCAGCACCAGCCTGGCACCACTGTCTTCCCCGATCCCACCGTGCAGAAGCTTGCACGGGGCCTGGACGGAAGCAAGGACTTTGCCTGGCAACCGGACAAAGAAGGCCTTTTGTGCTAGGACCCCAACCCATCATCACCCAATTTGCCCTTCATCTATTCCCTCAGCAAACATGCAGCTCAGCCCTCCTCAGGCCTCCGGACTTGACTGACCCAGCCCCTCCCTGGGGGTGGGGTGGGGAAGCCCAGGGACTTCCCAGGTGGTCTCCAAGGAGCCCTTCCCCTTCTGTGGTGTGTCCGTTTGTCCACGGAGGAGAGGCAGGGAGCCACAGAGGCCTGAGACCCTCCATGTGTCCCTAAGCTCGGACATCAGAAGAGGTTCTATGACCTTAGGCTAGTCATTAAACTTCTCTGGGCCTCTCCTCCAAGTAATGGTCATCTGTCATCCTAAGTGCCCACCTACATCCCAGGGTCGTCAAGGGGATCTAAGGGGTGACTCCCGTGGACTTGGCAAATGTTTGTGGAGTGCCCACCAGGGACTGGGTCCTGCGCTGGGCCGGGTGGGAGAGGCAGCCGCTGTTGTGGTCATCTTCCCCGCCACGGCACTGCCCATCTCTCGGGAGCCGTGAGGCTCCAATCACCCTGCTGTGAAATACAGTGGGAGAAGTGGGCGGCAGGATTCATCCTAACTCTGGGATGAGGCAGTTGGAGCCATTCTGGAAGAATCAAGTGCTAAGGAGATGCCAAGGGTCGCTCAGCCCTCTGAAACACTGTCTCAGCCTTGCAAGGTTGCCCGTCCGTCCCCTGTCCCCTGACCCTGCAAGGGCAGGGGCTGGCAGGGCGCTGCAGGTCTCAGAGGCCCTGGTTTCCAGCCCTGGCTCTGGTGCCCATTCCCCAGTGACCTTGATCAAGTCACTTAATCCTGCTGAGCCTCGATTTCCAGATCTGTGTAATTGGGATAACAATAATGTTTACCTTGCAAGACCATTGTAAGGATTAAATCAGACAACAGATGTGACAGTGCTTTGTTTAAAAAAAAGAGAGAAGTTAAAAAGGAAGAAAGTACAGATATTATCTCAGCAGCAGAGCTTTGCTTCCCGATCCGATCTGTGAAACGGAGCTAATGACGCCTGCCCTGTCCCCTCCCGGGCTCATCGTGAGCGTTGGATGAGATCATGGCAAGAACATCAGCTGCAAATAAACATGCAGTGCATATGTCAGGGATTATTGCTGTTGTTGCTATTATTGTTATAATACAAGGGGATGATACATTTTATTAAAGTATGATAATTATTGTTTGTCATCGGCTTCATAAAATCCACCCAGCCCAGCCTGCCAGCCCTGTCGGAGGGGAGCAGCGCCCTCAGTCTGACCTCTCTACTCCTCTCTCCCCTCCCCACCCCTCAGTGCCACCTGATGACCCAGTCATTCTGGGGGGACCTGTGATCAGTCTGCGGGCCGGGGACCCCCTCAACCTCACCTGCCACGCAGACAACGCCAAGCCTGCGGCCTCCATCATCTGGTTGCGGAAGGGAGAGGTCATCAATGGGGCCACCTACTCCAAGGTGAGGCCTGGGGGCAGGAGGAGGGGCGGGGCCGCGCGGGGAGGGGCGGGGCCTCGCAGGGACGGCCAGCTTTCCCAACTCTGCCCCTCTTGCTCTCTGTGCCTGCTTTTTGACTCTCATTCTTTGTTACCTCTCTGTGTCTTTTTCTCTCTCATTCCATGTCACTTGTTCCCTTTCATCCTATGTTACTATTTATCTGACCTTTTCTGTCTCGCCGACTGTGTAACTGTTTTCCTCTCTTCTTTCCTGGGGTAATTGCTGGGCTTGGTCAAGAATAGAGTAAGGTCGGAGGAGGAAGCTCAGGGACAGAAGTGGCCAGGGCCTAGGGTTGCTAGATAAAATACAGGACACCAAGTTAAATCTGAATTTCAGTATAAGTATATCCCAAATATTGCATGGGGAATAGTTATGTGCCAAACTGAGACTAAAAAATTATTCACTGTATATCCGAAATTCAGATATAACTGAATGTGCTATATTTTTATTTGCTAAATCTGCCCAACTTTCCGGGGCTACCGGGTAAGGCCGTTTAGGTTCTTCCCTGTCCAAGATGCCTGACTCAGGAAATCCAGCCCATAATCCCTTACCATGCCTTGCACCTGCGGTGCCCACCTGCAGGTGTGCCTTTCTGTAATTCACACAAGGTACCATGAGCCTGAAATGCCCTGAACTGGCCCCTGTATTAGGTAGGTTTTTATTTTCTACATTTGATGATGCTTTGACATCTCAAAGCCTTGCCGAGGAGGAGGGACTGCCTCCCCCAGGCTTAGCTTATTCCTAGAGATGGCAAACCACGTGCTGAGAACATGCCTTTGATATGCAAACCATCCTACATCCAGACCCTCACCACCTCCTTTCAGCCAGCTAGGAATCCCAGGTGCCAGCCTCCAACCCTAAATCCTCAGGGCCAGGGACTGGATAACTGGAGATCAGTCCTATAGCCTAGAGCTTGTGGAAATTATTCAAACCACCCAATCCGAAAACCTTTCAGCTGCTCACCCTGCTTTGTCCATTCTTTCCCACGAGAACCATGATAAAGGCTTGCAGCACGTTTTCCCCTTGCTCGCTCTGCCTCCCGACCAACACTGATGCATACCCTTGTGCCCCTATGTAGAGCAGAGAGCCCCCTCCTCTTGGCAGCTGTAACACACGACCTTCTTCATGGCAGTCATCTCCGGATCTGCAGGCCTCACCCTCCCTGAATAAAAATAAAATCCCAGGTACCTGTTAAAGCCGCCCCCACCAAACTCCACTCAAGGAAATTGTAAATAGAGTCCCAGACAGCGTTTATATACCACAGAGCCTTTAAAGATGAACAGGACCGTGGAGGATGGCTGGTCCGGTTCCCTTGATCTACAGATAGAAAACCAAGGCCTGAAAGAGAAGCGACTGTCCTTCTCAGTTGGGGAGTGGCCCGAACCACAGTCTCGTGGCACCCAGGGCTGCGTTCCTTCCTGTGTTCCTCTCAGTACAGCTTTAGACCGAGGGGCAGCTGCTGAGAGGCCCAACCACCACACCCAGGCTCTGAAACTGGAGCTCCAGGCCCCCAGATCCCCAGCTGTCCTCTCCCTGTGGCTCTCCTTGGCTTCAGAAAGTGGGGAGATGTGTGACCCATTCCCCACTCCCACCCCAGCCCCTCTTCCTGGGTCTTGAAAAGATAAGCAAGGCTTTCATCACCAGTGGGGGCTATAAGGCCAGAATGATGCTTCTCTGAGGGTGTGTCCTTCCTGTCCAAAGCGGACACCTCGCGGAGGAGTCAGCCCCAGGGCTGCTGATCAAGGCCGCACCCCTTCTCGGCCCCCACCCAGAGCCTGGTGCCAGAACCCGGGACAAATGCCCTCCCTCCAGCACAAGTCCACCCAGGGGGAAGCTGCCCTTTGAGAAAGAAATCCCTCACTCACGTCCTGGGCTGGAGCCACCCCTGTTGCATTATGAAATACAAAAATATGGCAGAGGGAATATATCACTCAGACAAGGATGAAAAGGAAGGCAAGGGGTGTTCCTTCCCATCTGGGCATTTGTCCATTCCCTCCCTGAAGTTGGGCCAGCCTGGCCCCTGCCAAGGTTTATATCCTGCAGAGGACACACCCCCATCTGGTGAAGAGAAAGGTCAGAGTCACCCTGCTGAGCCTTCCAGGGGTCACCTCGCCCTAACACGTTGTGTCCATGCGGAGAAGCCCCTCCAAGAGCCTGGCCCAGTGCTACAGCAGACCAGAGCTGGAGGCCACGCTCACCATCTGCCCCCCAGTCCCCCAGCCCTGTTCGCACCCCTGCAGGCCAACAACCAGTGTGACGGCACCGGGCAGCAAAGGGCCGGGGTTCCAGACCCTGCTCTGTGAACCTCAGGAGAATCATTCCTTGGGCCTCGGTTTCCTCTTCCGAAAACAAAGGAGTTGGACCAGGTTACTGTATGAGCAGGCTTGGGCCGCCATAACGAAATATTACGGACCAGGGGCTTAAACGGCAGACATCTATTTCTCACCGTTCTGGAGGCTAGAAGGCCAAGATCAAGTTGCCAGCAGGGCTGGTTTCTGGTGAGATCTGTCTTCCTAGCAGACGGTACCTCCTCTCTGTGTCCCCGCATGGCCTTTCCTCTGCGTGTGCAGGCAGACAGATCTCTGGTATCTCTTCCTCTACTTAGAAGGACACTTTAGCACCCTTATGACCTCATTTAACCTCAGTTACCTCCCTAAAGGCCCTATATCCCTGGCCCTAGTCACACTGGGGGTCAGGGCTTCACCATATGAATTCGGGGTGGGGTGACCCAGCTCAGTCCAGAGCAGGTGCCTGCCAGCTCCTATAAGCTATAAACCTACGGCTTGGCGCACCCAGAGAAGGGTGGCTGACCCCACTAGGGGCCATCAGAGCCCACTCCTCTGCCTCCCCCTCCCGCCCCGGGACTGCAAGGACCAGTCACACAGGCACTTCTGATGACCCGAAGGCCCAGCAGCCCCAGACAACTCTGCTTGGCGGGGGGGTTGAGGCATAAGCAGCTGGAACAGAGAGCGAGGGTTAAGAGAGCACTCAAAGGCACGCACAGTCAAGCGGAGCCCAGCGTCCACACAGAAGATCGCCCGGGGCAGCCCTGACAGCCCTGAGGTCTGAAGCCCTGGGTATTTGTCCCATGGTGCTGGTTAAGCCCATGGGCCCCGGAGCTAGGCAGCCTCACTTCGAATCCAGGCTCCACCCCCTTCCAGCTCTGTGATGGTCAGCAGCAAGCTACCTAACCTTGCAGTGCCTCAGNGCGTCCACACAGAAGATCGCCCGGGGCAGCCCTGACAGCCCTGAAGTCTGAAGCCCTGGGTTTTTGTCCCATGGTGCTGGTTAAGCCCATGGGCCCCGGAGCTAGGCAGCCTCACTTCAAATCCAGGCTCCACCCCCTTCCAGCTCTGTGATGGTCAGCAGCAAGCTACCTAACCTTGCAGTGCCTCAGTGTCCCCACCTATGCAGTGGGAGCAAGAACAGTGCCTGCCTCAAAGGATAGCTGTAAGGCTTGAACGAGAAGAGTGCCTGGCCAGCAGGATCTCTGCCCGGTCCTCACGTGAGCCTCTCAGGCACACAGGTGCACCTTGCTCTCCCCTTTCCTAGATGGGAATGTCAGCGTCGCTGTAGGGCTCCATCACGTATTATGGTAACTTCGTCTCTCTGCCTCAGTTTCCCCAGCTGCAAAACAGGATGCTGTTAGCCACAGACGCCCAATAGGGTTGCTATGAGACTTAAAAGGCGTGATGTACAGAAAGCCCCTGGCAGAGAGCCAGAGCACCAGCCAGTCGTGTTAGACCCTCCTCTCAGAGCCCCTCCTCTCAGACCTCCATCCAGGTAGCCTCCCCAGAGGTCATCCAGCAGCCCTGGTTTCAGGGAGCCTTCTTTCTGCTATTCAGCGTGTGGCCAGCAGGGGAAGGGTGAGCCAGCAGGACGGAGGATGGCTTCACAGAGGACGGCCAAGTCCCTTGCCCCCCACCCCCACTCCCAGCACAAGCTGTGGCGCCTCCTTGAACACGCCACCACCAACGCCCTGGTGGCCGGGGTACTTGGGTGAGTGCTGGGACTCCCGGCCGGTGTCTGGCTGCGGAAGCATGGGAGCTGGTGGCAAGGCCTCTCTTCCTGCACTCCCAGCCTCAGGCCACCTTCTCTGTGCCTGGCACCAGAATGGAGATCATGTGGCATTCATCTGGAAAGCCAGCAGATACGCAAACCAGGAGAGGCAGGACAGGTTAGGGAAGAGGGAGGAAGCAAGGATGGGCTGAGCCCAGAGAGAAACCTTCCTGGGGAGGCAGCTTCCTGCTCCCCGTCTGCTACTTCCCCAACAGCTGCCAGGTGGCAGGATGAGGCCTTGACTGATGGGGGAGGGGGGGCGGGTAGGACGGTTGCTTGGTCTTAGGACCACCCCCCCACCAAGTCATGTATGTATCTACCCAGAAGCCCCTTACTCTCCAGCCCTACCTCTCTTGCTCCCTCCAGCTTCAGGCCACTGCCTGCCCAAGGGGCCCCCCACGCACCCACCACCAGGACCAGGAGCCTCAACAGGGCCCGTTGAGGAACAGGCCCGTCTGGAACAACACCCCTTAAGGCCCTCACTGGGGCCCAGCTCCCTCCACGAGGCCCTTCCACTGTGTATTCCCTTCCCACCAGTCACCCCAGCACCCCCCTCCCAGCTGTTTCCCTTAGGGGCTTGGAGTCTCCACCCAGCATGACAGCCGCCACCCATCTTGGCCTTCTTTGTGGAGGGCATCCATTCTCACCCAGGGCACAAGACTGGGGTCCCTGAAGATGCAGGGTCTGGGGCAAATGTCACTGCGGGTTCTGCACCTTCCCTTATAGCCCTCGTTCCAGCCAACCTGACGAGAGGCCTAACGGATCCCCCAGGCAGCTGTAAAAAAAAAAAGGACACAGCAGGTGGGGGAGGTGAGTGAGGGGGGAGAAGCGGGAGGCCTTGTTGCCAGGCAATCAGGCCTCACTCAAGGGCTTTCCAGGCTGTTTGCATATCAATGAGCTTCCCAGATTTAGCGCGTTGGGGCACCCACCCACCGCATTCCCTCCAACCTCCACACAACACACCCGCTCCATCCCGGTCACCTGTGGTTCCCACACAGCCATCACCAGGTTGCCTGCCTCTTGGTGGAGCCTCTGGGCTCTCCACGGCCTCAGGCCGTGGGGGCTTCGGGAAGAGCTGAGTGGCCGCCGCTGCCCACACTGGACAACCGCACACAGGGTACACGCTATCCGCCCCGGCCCCGGCTCCAGGCCTCTGCCAATTCAATGCCAAGTGCCTGCCCTCAGGGAAAGCACGGCATGGCTGGGGACACAGGAAGCTGCACAGGACAGGCGGGGTTCAGAGACGCCTCACACAGCCGCTGAGATAGTCTGGAAAGCTGAGAAGCTGTTCGTGCGTGGATGGAGGCCTGTGGACACACACAGGCAGAGGCAAGGAAGGCCAGCCATGAAGGCTGCTGCTCGGATACTCAGTCCCATGCCGGTGCTCCTGCCCCCCGAATCCCCGCACACGTGTGGGCTGGGTCCTGGTTAGAGCCCAAGGGGCCCGGGCACCGGGCGGGTGACTCTGAGTCCAGGGATTTGGCTGCATGCTCCTCACCACCAAGCTGGGGGAAGGGCTACCCCAAACCTTGGTGGCCGCAGAGACAAAGTGACTTGCCATTAATAATCCACTTACCCTCCCTGAGCTGATTTGCATGCTAATGAACGTTTCTGGGGAGGAGGTGGGAGGCTGGCGCCCACGGTGTGTCCCCAGAGCCAAGTTCAGAGAAGGGAAGACCGGGAGAAGGAGCTGGGAGAGGAGGAGAAAGCCGGCTGGGACAAGAACCTGCAAATGACAGAACATTCCACCTGGCTTGTCCCTTCAAGGCCACAAAGTCCAAAGTCTTCATTTGCATATGAGAAAAGGGGAGATTGGGGAGATTCGTGAGAGGGGAATGAAGGAAAAGAGAGGAGAGAAAGAAGAGGAGCAAGGATCAGGAAAGACTGAGGAAAGAAGGGCAAGTAGGTTGAGAAGACAGATGGAGGCCAAGCGCTGGCCACAGAGCAGACAGGCCACCAGGCCACGGTTGGGGGGGGGCGGTGCAGGTGTATGGGCCCGCCTCCCTGGCTCTCCCCAGGAACATCCTACCTATACCACCCTGCACACCAGCCTCTTCCTGGGGACACCTTCCTGGGGGTCTGATCCCTGGGACCTGGGGCCCAGGGTGAGATGCTCAGCTTCCCAGGGTGAACCAGCTGCCGAGGCCTGCCTTCCCCTTGCTCTCCCCTTGGTTAATGAACACATCTCCCTTTTCTCTAATTAGGTGGAACAAACAACTTGAACCAGAATTTTTATTTCCCAGAAAAGCACATGCCCGGACACAGTAAATATGTCATTAATCATCATTCGGAGGCACGGGAGGAAGGGAAGCAGTCAGAGGGCCTAATTAGGAGCCCGGGCCTCCCCGCTCCCATCCCGCCAGCACCCTGGCAGCCCTGCTCCCTTCCACCAGGTGGGGAGCAGATCAATTGGAGAGGTGCCTGGCAGAGTCAAACTTAATGTAAATGTTCTTGTTAGTACAGTGTAAAAGTAAAGAAAAGGGGATGAGGAAGAACCATACCGACCTACCTCCCCATCTCCCCGCTCCCTCCACCCTACCCCAGGTCTTATTTCCATCCAGGAAATTGTTCTTATTAGCGCTTGGCTATTTATAGACACGTGAAGTCTGCTGAAGAGTCCAGAACCATTACTGTGGTAGGGCTGTCCCTCCCTCCACTCTGGCTTGGCTTGGGACTAAACCACACGTCCCCGCAGCCCCGTTCTGCTGGCCTCTAGTTTAGCTCCTGGCCCTGAGGCTGAGCTGAAGACCCTTATCCCACTGACGGCCCAGCCCCAGCCCTTGGCTTGCTGGGATTGACCCCATCACTCCGCCAGCCCTGCTCCAGGACCCCTCTGCCCAGGGCTGAGGCCGCCACCCCACGTCCCAGGAACGAATGTGCCATAGGAGCCCACCCAGGCCCAGGTAGTTCTAGAACGTGCGGCAGAAATAGTCCAGGGGCGCCTGGGTGGCACAGCGGTTAAGCGTCTGCCTTCAGCTCAGGGCGTGATCCTGGCGTTATGGGATCGAGCCCCACATCAGGCTCTTCCGCTATGAGACTGCTTCTTCCTCTCCCACTCCCCCTGCTTGTGNGCCCAGGCCCAGGTAGTTCTAGAACGTGCGGCAGAAATAGTCCAGACCACTGCTCGGCTCTGTGGATCTCTCTGGCATCTCAGAATGTGGCTTTGTCTAAAGCAGGATGGTCTTATTCTAGACTAGANGGTCCAGACCACTGCTCGGCTCTGTGGATCTCTCTGGCATCTCAGAATGTGGCTTTGTCTAAAGCAGGATGGTCTTATTCTAGACTAGAATCTCAGGTCATGTGCTCCTAGTGCTGGAGGCCACCAGCTTTGCCCCAGCTTGGCTGAGAAGGACCACACAGAGCTGAGGACCCAGACAGCAGGTTCCAGTAGCTTACATGTTGCTGCTGTCAAGTAACAAAAACTCGACCAAGTAAATGTGAAGATCTAATTGGCTTTATTAAACAATTCATGATGCAGGCGGCATCTCATCCAGCGAGTAGAAAGGCATGCCGAGGAGGGGTACAAAAATGGAAGGTTTTTAAAGGCAAGAGATGGAGAGGGTAAAAGGAAATTATTGGCAAAGAATGCCTTGTTTCAGGCAGGTCCCCCTTAGGGGGACCGGAAGGATGACCTCCCCTGCTGACCAGGAGTTTCCAGGTTGGCCGGTTAAACGTCACATCCCAGGGGGGCTGGGGTTTGAAACCGCAGGAGGCTAGGTAGGTATTAGGTGTTGGTTTGCTGATGCAGGACCCTTAACCTAAGTGACTCCATTTTGGGCCGGCTGTCTCCCTTTCAGCACTAAGTAGCTCAGCGAACTTAAAAGTCTGCTGAATCCCTCTAACTGTTCCCACCTTTAAGTGAAGATCTTACTAACACCCTCTAGCTCGCAGGGAGCAGTGGTGGGTGGGTCACCACCTCCGGGGTCACCATCCTCAAGCACAAATCCCAGCCCTGCCCGGCAAGTTTCTGACTCACTTTGAACTAAGTTTTCTTTTCTATTAAACAGAGCCAGTGCTCCCTTCCTTTCAGGGTCTGGTGAGAACAGTACAGGTACTATCTTAAGGGAGGTTTTGAGAAGTCAAACCTATTCATCTATCTTCTGGCTCCGAGCAGGCGAAATTAGACAGCGTCCAGCACCTTCTCTGGAGGGAGTTAAGTAGCTTCCCAGGATCAAAAGTCCCTGAGTACTGAACAAGTCCAGGCCCACCTTGGAAGTGGTCCCTCTGCCCGACACACCTCCCCAGCACTTACCTTGCTGGGTCACCGGGAGCTCAGGATGCTGGGCGACAAACTGCTAGGGAAGGAGCTGGAAAGGGGTGCAGCAGCGATGGGGGCACTGGCTGCAGCGTGGCCTCATGAGCCCCACTGGAAATGGAAGGAATGGAAGGCAAGTATCTAAAGGTTTTCAGACTTGCCTTTGTTTCCTAGGGCTGCCGTCACCAAGTCCCCAACTGGTGCCTAAAACAACCAAAACATATTGTCCCACCTTGTGGAGGCCAGAAACTCTGAAATCAAGGTGTTGGCGGGCTGTGATCCCTCCAGGGAGAGTCTTTCCTGGTCACCTCCATGCCTGGTGGCTCCTGGAGTCCCTTGGCTTGTGGCTACATCACTCCCATCTCTGCCTGTCTTCACGTGACCTTCCTTCTTGTTCCTTTCTGTGTCCTCCCCTCTTCTTCTAAGAACACCAGTCATGGATTTGCCCTCCCCCCACCCCCCTAATCCAGGATGATCTCATCTGGCGATCCTTAACTAATTACGAATTACTTAGCTAATCTCTGAAGACCCTATTTCCAAATCAGGTGACATTGTGAGGCTCTAAGATGACATGAATTTTGGGGGGACACTCTTCAGCCCACTATAGGACCCTCTTACTTATCTTGCCGACAACTTGAAGTATAAGTTTGGCAGAGCTCCGTGGCCCCTCCTGGTCTTGCCGGTTTTCTCATCTGTCACTGGGAAAATAATGGCATCTGTCCTGCCTCCGATTGTTCAGGACTCTAATGAGGTCAGGAAGTAATATGATTTGAAAAGTTGCAAGGGTTTACATAGATAAAGTAATGAAATGGTCAGTGTGGACTGATTCTACCTGTAGCCCAGCCCAGCCCTGACCTTACCCCCGTCCCCCAAGCTGCACCCCCTCCTACAAGTCACATGATTGCCTTGGGGGGGACACAGCCTCCCCAGCTGTACGCACCTGCAGACCTAGAGCCTCCCCGAGGCTGATTGTCCCACATGATGGGAGACCTTCTAGTTCCTTTGTCCTTCGGCAGCCCAGCTCTCTGCAGAGACTTGCACCCCTGGCTGTCCTGAGCTGAGGGCTCCTTCTTCTTCTCTGAGGCTGGGACACGTCTTCCCCTACCTGCCCAGGCCAGCCCAGACAAGTGACATGGGGCCTTCTCTCCCCGCTCCCCCAGACCCTGCTGCGAGACGGCAAGCGTGAGAGCATTGTGAGTACCCTCTTCATCTCCCCGGGCGATGTGGAGAATGGGCAGAGTATCGTGTGCCGAGCCACCAACAAAGCCATCCCGGGAGGGAAGGAGACTTCGGTCACCATCGACATCCAGCGTGAGTACTAACTCGGCCCACCCAGCCCAGCCGGGACTGGGGTGGGAACACCCCTCCCCACCCCCCCACCCCTGCCCCAGAGCTCTCCCTGCCTGGAGCACAGGTTGGAGGGAAAAGCCAGGCCTGGACAACCAGCTCACCAGAGCCAACACGCAGCTTCCTCCTGCTCCCTTCTGCGAGGTGTCTGAAGACTGGAAATGGGTCAGACAGCTCCCTGGACTGGCCAAGGCTGTGTTTGTGGGCACCCAAAGGGCTTGTCCTTATTGTCACTTGAAGTAACGACATCATGAGGATCTTTTCCCAATGACACGTTCAAGCCACATTCCCAAACCTGGATCAGGTAGGACTTTCCACATCAATAAATATCAAGCAGGCCCCTAGCTCTGCTTTAACCCAGTGGCCCCCCATGCTCCCTCGGCGAGAAAGCCAGAGCAGAGGCACTGGGGGCAGCAGGGCACTCAGGGCTCCAGAGTGGGGCGGGCAGCGCGTGCCCTACAGAGGGTGGGCACATGGGGGCCCCTCTCATGGAAGGATTCAAGGAGAGAAGAGGAGGAAGGAGAGTAGTCTTTCTTTTTTTTTTATTTTTAAAGATTTTATTTATTTATTCAACAGAGATAGAGACAGCCAGCGAGAGAGGGAACACAAGCAGGGGGAGTGAGAGGAAGAAGCAGGCTCATAGCGGAGGAGCCTGATGTGGGGCTCGATCCCACAACGCCGGGATCACGCCCTGAGCCGAAGGCAGACGCTTAACCCCTGTGCCACCCAGGCGCCCCAGGAGAGTAGTCTTTCCGTCAGCCCATACTTTCCGGGAATTATTTCATCTTTGCCACAACCATCTAAATAGGTATGCCGGTGGTCCCTGTGAGGGGAAACTGAGGCACCCCGTGGTCCATCAGCTTGCCCAAGGCCACATGATTATCAGAGNCCCTGTGCCACCCAGGCGCCCCAGGAGAGTAGTCTTTCCGTCAGCCCATACTTTCCGGGAATTATTTCATCTTTGCCACAACCATCTAAATAGGTATGCCGGTGGTCCCTGTGAGGGGAAACTGAGGCACCCCGTGGTCCATCAGCTTGCCCAAGGCCACATGATTATCAGAGACAGCCTGGCTTTCCGGAGCCCTCACCGTAACCCTCTTCTACACTCCGCACACAGTAGGTCCTCAGTGGGAGTCAGTTCTCACAGTCAACGTCAACAGTCATGATGCGTTCAAGTTCCCCCTGCATCCTGTTCCAAAGTCACCTCAAAAGCCCCCTAATGCTCTCTTAAAATTTCCCTGAAGAGCCTGTGGGCCCCAGAGAACAAAAAAAAAAAGTGCTCAAAAAGGTGGTCCCATGGCCTTACCCCCAGTCCTGGACTAGTTTGGGTCTGAAGTATCAGCATTTAGAAGTGGACTTTTCTTCCCTTAGATGGCCCTCCCTGCCAGGGAGCACGATGCCACCACGTGCTGGGGCAGTTTTGGTGGCAGGCTAGAGCCGAAGGCTGGCATGCATCTCCTTCTTATTATTTTATTCATTCTAAGTCACATTCATTTAAAAACCCCTGCCCCACAGCCTGGCTCATGTAAGGCTTCTGGATCTGTGCTCCACATGGCTCTGGAGGGCTCTGGGGCTGTGTCCTGGCGTTTCCAGGGCCCCTCTCGGGAGCCAGCCAGCAGAAGTCCCTAGTCTGTCTAGAATCCTGGCAGCAGCCGCTTAGATTCCAGAAGGCAAAAGAAACTGTTGTAACCCTGAGACAGGCTTGCTCTGAACACCCAGACACAGCAGCCGAGTTCTTGGAGAAGGTTCTATCTTTACCATGTTCACTGGTTAGTAGCCTCCACTCCCTCACCGCCACCAACTGGAGGCGTCTTCTGTGCCTCATTTACTGAGAGCCAAGAACAGTGGGGCTCTTGCCAGACCGGGGACCAGGGTGATGGGAAGGAGACACTCACTCTGGGGGGCCTCCCTGCCTGGCTGTCCACACCCACCTACTTCTTCCGAGCACCAGCTCTGGAGAGGAAGCAAGGTGCTCTGGGGATCAAGTGGTCCAGCATCCAGAAAGGCTCCCCCACCCATGGGTTGTGCGGGCCGAAGCTTGTCACTTCACTCTGGGGATGCCAGTCCTTTGTCCTTTGACCAAATGATGTCCAGAGTTTTTTCTTGCCCTTAGATTGACCACGATCAGAGCTCTCTCCAAACACAAGCTGAATCTGGGAGGAATGAGGGTGGGGGACACAAGGCCTCCAAGCCTCCCACTGCCAGGCTGCGGGTTGTGCCCCCCCACTGATCCCCAATCTGGTTGGTAGGCCAACACCAGCTACGGAATCCCACACAAAAGGAGCCAGCCTGCAGCTCCCCACAGTAGCAGCCTGGGCCCCGGCAGGGGGAGACCCAGCAGCAGCCAACGGTCCCCTCCAGGCCATTATCCATCACACCAGGAGAAGCTCTCCTGTCAACAAGAAAGCCATCATCCTAACAACAGCCCACCAACTGGTAAAAGGCGCTCCTTTAATGCACTCTAATGAGATGATCCCTTCACCAGGGCACACAGCTCAGAGTCCGATCTGAGGAAGACACCCGCCTTGCCAGGTCTCTGTGCCCTGACTGGGGCTCCCAGAGAGGCTGAGGACCCGGGTGCCCAGTTCCTAGCTCAGCCCCATCTGAGGCGGGACAGGGAAGTGGTTAAGGCCACAGCACTCCCCCTGGTTTAAACTCTGGCTCCACCACTTACTGAATGATGCCGGCCTGGTTCTTTAACTGCTGTGCCTCAGTTCCCCCATCTGTGGAAATGACAGTGCTTCCTTCACACAAGGGCTGTGAGGATTGAATGAAGTTGTTCCGGGGGACGTTTCCAGCACAGTGCCGGGCACCTGGTACTTGTCCTTGCCGTGCACGGTGCCCCGCCCCGCCCAGCCCAAACAGGGGAGAGGTCTCCGGCCACTTGTCCCCTCTCCTGAAGGTGTTTGCATGTGCCTGCCAAGCAAAAGCGCCCGCTCTCTCCACCACCTCCTGCCTGCCTCCTTCCTCCTCCATTTATCCATTTGTTCATTCACGAAGCGTCCAACTGTTTACTGTGGACACCGTGGGCCGGATCAGAGCTGCCTTTGCAAACCTGCTCATTTTCTCAGTCAACCACGAAGCATCCAAACTCAGCAAAAGCGCATTTGTTGTTTGTTTCCCTTGGTCTTTATATGTTACCCAACGGAAGACAAAGCCCCCAGATTGAGTAATGGGAGAGAAAGCTTAACACCCCCAAAGTCTCGCTACATCTGGACGCTGCATCCAGCTGCCAAGTTTCAAATGAATGTGCTATAAAATCACTGAGTCATGGAGTTTCTCTCTTTTCCACCCCCTCCTCGATGTAATACTTCCCCTGAACGCACACTCACACACACACATGCACACGCACACGCACGCACACACAGGTTGCTGATGGAAACACTAACAGACTCTCAGCTGTAACATCTGTTCGATCTGATCTCAGTTCCAGCAGCTACATCAAAGCTGCCCCCCCGCCAGCTATGCAGCCGACATCACAAGTGGGATTAAAATCATGTCTAATAGTTGGAGAGGACATAAACTATTTATACCTCCAGAGCCTGGTAGACGCCCGAGAAGTCCTACTCTGCACATCTAGAGGAGAGGGGTGGACAGAGGGACACAGGCGCCTAGGGGTCCGGGGTGGGGGTGCAGATGAGACTGGCAAGGGTACAACCTTCTAGGGACCCGCTGTCCTGGGGCCCTTCGAGAAAGGTGGGGTACCAGGGATTTGGCCGATGTAAGGAAGCTGCAGGAGAGAGGCAGACTCAGGATAAACTCAGAACGGCAGGCAGCAAGAAGGGTCCCCCCACAGGTATACGCTCCATCGCCCTGCTCCCCAAGACTCCTCACTCTATAAAGGACACCCAGCGGGCACCATCACCTCCTCAAACAAGAGTTGGATGGAGGGGCTCCACTCCGCCTCTCAGGACTGAGTTGCACAAGGCCATGAGCCAGCCAGCCATGCATTCGGCTCCAGATGGCAATCACCACATTCCTCAGCCTCAGGACATCTTCTCCAACTCACAGCAAGATGCAGGCTCCTCCCTGGGTCTCCACATCTCTAGGGCTGGTGTCATCGGAGCCCTAGGGGCCCTCAGATGCCCCATGGAGCTGGCTGGCCCTGCAGAAAAGGAGCGCTGGGACTCCTGACAGTCCTCGCCCTGGAAGCTGGTGGCCCTCAGCTGGGGGTGGAGGGGGGAGCGGTGGGGAACAGCAGCTGGGGAGAAGCTACAGGGTTCTGGGGGTCTTAGCTCTCCTGGGAGGTGGGAAGAGAGCTCTCATGGCTGGTCCTTGCCACACTCCTCACTACTTGAATTATGCTTTAAAAACAAAGATTGTCACCTCCCTTGTAATTCTCCGTGAAAATTCTCCACTGCTGCCGTAACAGATGCTCCCAGGATCGTGGTCCGCATGCGGAACTGGGGGCTCGTGGGGAAGATCAGGGTCCCCAGAACAGTCAGTCAGCCACCCTGCTCAGGAACCAGAGTTCTCTCCCCCACGTCTTTCAAGCTGTCTGCAGATATGGGCACAGCCCTGTGAGCCACCTCTCTGGCCCCAGCCCCTGGGCCCCAGCACTGTGCAATGCAGGGAGACATGACCCAGCCTGAGCACCTGCAGGACAGAGAGGCCGAGTGGTCTAATGATCCCAATGCCAGGGTGGGCTGGCCTCAATTCACAGCCGGGGGGCTGTGCATAGGACTCTCAGGGCCTCAGAAGCCCACCCATGGTCTCAAACAGAGGCTCACCAGGTGGGTTGGAGTCCTGCTCCCCTCGTGGTGCCCTTCTCAGGAGCCCAAGAGGGGTCAGCTTTTTTCTCCGTGGTCTCTGAGAAACTGGCTTCTTTTGCTGAAAATGGGCTGGACGGAACCCTAAGAAATCCACATGCCCTGCTGGCAGTTTGCCGTGATCTCTGGTGAGGACTGGCCCAAAGATGCAGCCCAGGACCCTGGCTTGGGGACGGGGACCACACTGCCCTCACTCCGCCCAGGGTTGAACCCCAGCCAGCCCTGTATGATGAGGAAGGAGAACAGGTGCTGGTCTCTGTTTCCGCCTTTCTCTGTGTGTGTGTCTCTCTCCCTGTCTCTCTTCTCTAGCCCTCGATACTGTGGGGTGTCTGTCCCCAACACCATGTCGCATTCTGTCTCTGTCTGCTTGGTCTCCTCCGGTCTTTTGGCTTTTAGTCTGAAATCTCTGTCTGATTGTATGTTTCTCTGTATATGTCTATCTCTGTTTCTCTGTCCATCTCCCTGCTCTCTGCTTCTCTCTGTTTCTTTTTTTTATTCTTCCTCTGCATTTCTCAATCTCTCTGTCTCTGCCTGTGTCTCTCTCATTTCCCTGTCCCTCTTCTGTGTAGGTGTCCTCTGTCTGCCTCCCATCCCTTCTGTCTCTGTCTCTGTTTCCTGTTCCCCTCTCCTCCCCCTTCCTTCCCGCTCCCTCTCTCTTTCCCTCCCCCTTTCCCTTTCTCCCTCCCTCCCTCTCTCTCCTTCTCTCCCCCCCTCCCTCTCCCTCGCTTCCTGTCTCCTCCACCTCCTACCATTGAGCACTTCAGAGCCTGGCTTCTCATCACGTTGCAGGAGAAAGACTCACCCAGCCTGGGAAGCCGAGGGCTGGGTGACACCAGTCAGGGCCCAGCAGAGATGACCAAGCTGGTGAAAGGGTGTAAATGCCACTTTCAAGTTAACAGATATTCCAGAACCTTTATACAAACAGATCTGAAACAGACATTTCAAAGACAAAAAATGTGTATTTAAATGGGGCTTAGTGTCCACACTCCCCCTTGTGCCCCCTGCACCCTCTTTTCCCACCTCTCTTGTCTGAAGTGTTTTGTTCTCTCGAAAGGCTGGAAGATGGGCAGCATGCCTCTGGGGGCCCAGGAAGCCATGCCTCCTGGCTGGCTTTCATTTAAACACAGGGCCTTGAATCCACAGGAGGAGCCCCCACCCCGCCACCAGAGCAGCTAAAGCAGGCACCCCCAGAGAGCAAGGGAGCCCCCTGTTGAGGTCCCCAACTTTCTGGGGAACACCAGAGTGGTGGCTGCTCTAAAGGTCCCTGCTGGTAGAATCTCTGGCCTTTACCCTCCCTGTCACCCAGGGGTTCTTCTTGTCCCCAAACCATGGACACCGGTCCCCCTGCTTGCAAAGGAATCTCTTCTCTCTGCAGACCCCCCACTTGTCAACCTGTCAGTAGAACCACAGCCAGTGCTGGAGGACAACGTCGTCACGTTTCACTGCTCTGCAAAGGCCAACCCAGCTGTCACCCAGTACAGGTAAGAGTCCCGCTGACGAGGCACAGCCTGGCCCCTGGACCCCTCCACACCCCTGCCCATCACACGGGGTGTCGTTTGTGGTCCCGAGCACGCAGTGCACAGGCTGGTTCACTGCAGGTGCACAGGATCCTTCTCCCTCCCCCACACACCCGTCCAGCCCTGGCCAGGTAGCCTTTCCCTTTCCTTCATGTACGTGCACACTTCCCTTCCACCGAAAGCAGTGGGTATAACCCCTTCTGCTTGGAGAGCTTGGTTATCCCTTCTTTCTGAAAAGAGGCAGAGAGGCTCAGGGAGAAAAAAAAAGGGAAAACAACCAAGAGAAGCAGTAAGATCAGAACCTAGATTCTAGCCATGTGCTTACCAAACCGTTCACCTGTGTCGGGTAAGATTTCTGGGACAGATGGCCCTGCTAGCAGGCGCCTCGGATCATGTCCACCCATGGCCCTGGTGCCTCCCTTGCTCACAGCACTGGTAAAAACACCACCATGTTTTACCCGCTCTTCTTTCCCTGTTGATGGGGCTTCGTGAAGGCTAGAACTGCAATTTAGCCGCTTAGGGCACTCAGCGTGGAGCCCAGCGCAGGGCATGCTGCAGGTGCCTTACAATGCAGGCCGGCTCCTCTGGGCACCTTCCTGCCTGGGCACCACCGCTGCCACCGCCGCACACGGCGTCGAGAGACGCAGGGCCCCCGGAGATGCTCAAGGGCAGACTCGGACGCTCACCTCCTTTAGACGCCCTGGGGAACTTGCCATGGCCCTAGCTGTCCCGTCCTTCCCCACCAGCCCAGACTCGATGCTGGAGCCCAGAGCGTTGCCTCTGCCGTGGAGATGGGTTATTAAGCCGCAGCTTCTGCCGGTGCCAGGGATGCTAATGGCCGTAGACTAGATAATCAGCCGGCCAGTGGGAGAGGAGGACAGGGACGTCAAGAGGCAGCACAGCCCAGAGGGCTCCATGAGAGGAAATGGGCCGAAGAGGCAGCCAGAGACTCATGTTGGACGCAAGGAGTTGGTCCCCGCGGTGCAGATAATTGAACGACACCGGGACACTGGCACCAAAACTCAGGGAAGGCGTGGAGTCTTTATCCTTGAGGATATTTTAAAATAGGATGCAAACCCATCTGTCCTGTCTGGTGTGACGGTTCCCTGGGCTGGAGGCAAGGGAAAGTTCACAGCAGGCGCACAGCCCCGTGGTCCTGTGGGTCCAGGGAGCGGGTTCAGTTTGGCTGGGATCTGGCATCTGTCTGGAAGCCACTAAAATGCAAAACAGAGGCCCAGAGAGAGTCCCTTCCTCTGGGCACCTGCAAGGCCTGCGCTCCCCTCCACAGGGCCGGCTTCTCTCTGCTGCCGCTCCAGGGGCCTGCTTACAATCCCTAAACGCTAGGCCCCACGTCCCCAGAGACCTCAGACACCCGTTGCCCTGGGCAGCCCCGGATTCCCACAGGTGCCCAAGCAGACGCACCCCATGGTCACCCTCACAGCCATCCCGGGAATGCTGATGGGATCCCAGAGACCAGAATGTACAACGTCCCTGTCTCTTCACAGCCAGGCTCCAGGTCATTTGAGGACCCAGTTATGGGAGGGCTGGGCAGTGGGCAGGGCCATTCTCCGGGGCCCAGAAATGTCCGCCACTCCACCCCGGCCTTCTGACCGGGACAGGGTGAGCGAACACCCCAGAAGTCAGGCTGCCGGGCCTGCCTCTTAAGGGCACCACCCCCTAAAAGCAGACCAGCAGGATTATGATAATGAAGTCCGCATCTCCTTCTGGAGAGATCACCGTAAAGAAACGGGGCGGTAGGGGCGCCTGGGCGGTTCAGTCGGATCGAGCCCCAGGTCGGGCTCCCTGCTCAGTGGGGAGTCTGCTTCTCCCTCTCCCTCTACCCCTCCCCCACTCATGCGCACGTGCTCTCTCAAATAAATAAATAAAATCTTCAAAAAAAAAGAATTGTGACAATATATTAATAACTAGTGAATCTAGGTGAAGGGAATATGGCAGTTAATAGGCCTATTCTTGCCATGTTTCTATAATTTCAAAGCAGTTTTTAAAAAGCTAAAAAGTTAATCAACAAGCACAGAGCATCCAAGTTTCCCTCCACCTACCTGCAGCCCCCCAGGGTCCCAGGTCAGCCCCCAGTTACAGAGGGGCAGCCGTGGGTGCAGGAAGGGGCTGGCCTCCCTGCAAATGCTCACTCCCGTGGCTTGTCACCTCCCCTCACGGCCCTCTGATTAGCCAAAGGCCCTGAAAACACTTCATTGTGGACCACAGTCCCTTCGGGACTCCGGAGACTTTTTGCAGAAGCCCTTCTGGCCACCAGGAAAATTTGGGAGAGAGGGGAGTGGAGCAGTGGAGAGAGGCAGGGGCCACCCGCGCCCAGGACACCAGCCAGCCCCTGGAGGAAGGGCTCGGCCAGCAGGCAGATGGTGGTTCTAGATGCCATGTTGGGCTCCAAGAGGAAAAGCCTTAAACAAATCTCCTCACATAAGTACATTGATTTTTCCCAACTGACTTTGACAAGATGGCGGGGATCTGTGTTTCTTTACTTCTGTATTCATCTTGATTGCTTCCTCCTGTGCCACTCCGAGGCTGTGATCTCAGAAATTAGAGCTATGCTTCCTCCACCCCAGCCCCCGGGAAGGGGACGTGGGTGGGCGTGGGAGCAGGTGTGGTGGACTCGGCTGTCACTTCAGCTGCCCCCCAGCACCGGGAGCGCAAGGCGGGCAGGCCAGGTCCCGGCACACGAGGAAGCGCGTCTCCCCACCTGCTACTTGGTACTGTCCTCTAAGGCTCTCCTGCGCCCCCCACACCCCCCTTCAGGTCCCAGGGCAGGGACCACTGCCCAGTGTGAAACTCGGGGCTATTTAAGGACAGCCTATCAGCTGTGACAGCTAGGCCTCCTGATTCTGTGATATAAATAATTAATCCTCTTACGTTTGCTCTGGCCAAGTTAGACATTGATTGCGAAAAGCTTAATCTGACTCTTTTTCAGAGGGGCTGGGGAAAGTGGGGTGGGAGCAACCACGGAGACAGGGCTGGGGGGGAAGGGGGAGTATGCAGGGTCCAACTGGAAGGAGGAGCAGGTGAAAGCTAAGCCAAAGAAGAGAGAGGAGAGGGAAGGGCTGAGAGAGGTAGCCTTGCGTCCGGGTCACCCTGGACCCTGGGGCCAGCCACTTGAAGGAGTGGTTTGAGCTTCTGGAAGGGATCCCTAAAGAGGGTTTTATTGGTGTGGAAGAGGAATATAAAGAAAGGGTGGAAAAAGACTGAGCAAGATACGAGCAGGGGACACTTGGGATGTCCCCAGAAAGCCTTGGTTTGGAATACCAGAGGGCCCAGCCCCCACAGCCAGCTCCTGCCTGTGACCCTGGGAGAGGAGAGGCTAGGAATTCCTCTTGCGCCCCATTCCGCCTCTAAGGAAAGGACAGACCCTGCGGGGGCTAAGGGCAGCCGCTGCACAGGGGACCAGGCTCGGACAGCACAGCCCTGCTGGGGACAAGAAACCGGAGTCCCCCAGCCGTCCCACTGGGCTTCAGGCCTGGAGGGAGTCCCAGCAGTTCTCCTGAGCTCCTTGGGGCTGAGAGGGTGAAGCTTGCACCCTCTGTGACTTACACCATGAAGGGCCCCAGAGAAGAGAAGAAAGCCCCATCTTCTCCAGGAGCTCCTCCAAGGACAGAAGAGGACAGCCCATCAGAACCAGCTCGCCCGGGTCTTAACCTACCTACCCCAAGCCAGGAGCAGGCCTGGGAGAGCAGGAGGGGCTCACCCCCCCTCCCTGTCCGGCCATGTGTCCGGACCGGATTCTGCCTCAGGCAGGGGCTGCGCCTGACTGTGAAGTCTGGTCATTAAATTAAAGTTAGAAATTGAAATGATTCATGAATAACTCATAATGGTTTGTTGGGAAGCTCCTTAAGCTCTCAGGGAGCTATGGTTTGCTCTGTTGTTAAACTATAATTGTTATTATTAATCATGTTCTTAATAATTATGTGATATTAACTCACGATAATAACCACATGGTACCAGCCTGGGCGCTCCACGCGATGCCGAGACACGGCCGTCTCTCGGGGCTGGACGGGCCGGCCTGAGCATGGCGCTGAGAGAGGCAGGGCAGGAGCTGGCCCCCTGCGGTACCAGCAAAGGCTCCAGGAACCAGAGAAAGGGGAGGGGAAGGCAGGGGCGGCAGGGAAGCTGTGGTTACCAGGAGTCATGGTCATGGGGTAACAGGAAGACAAACACCCCGAAATAGGCTTGGAATAGGAGCCCGGTTGGAAGTTTTGTGATTGAAAAAGTTAAGTGTTGTCCGCAATGGAGTTCAACCAGGGGAAGCTAGGAGCTCTCTCCCTGGGGACCTGGAGGGAAAGGCCCTACCCTCACATGCACACACATGCACACACACACGCACGCATGCACACACGCGTGCCCCGGGGGGCTCCCAGCCCTGCCTCACAGATAGCAGGCTACCTGATCAGCACTGGTCCAATGCAAGGATCACCGCCCCGGGACCGGGACCAAGGCAACCCCGGGGCTTTTCAGTCTCTCGCCTCTGGTTGTACCGACTGGTGGATGAAAGACAGATGAAAGACGTCAGCACAGCTATCTTCCCACGCCTCTGAACAAACCAGGACTGATGGAGCCAAAGCCCCTGAGGACCAGAGCCCAGGTGGAAGGCTAGAGGCAGGGCAGGAAAGAGAGCAAGTGCCATCCCTGGGAGAGAAGAGGAGGCACTACGAGGGGACCCACCCTGGGGACAGGAGTCAGGGCAGGAGAGCCGAGAGAGCTGGCCCAGCGGGAGGAGGGGCCATCGGGACCCCTGGCTAAGACCCCTCCCACACACTCCCCACCTTGTCTGGAAATCAGGTCTGTCTGCGTGTGCGCACGCATGCGCTCGTGTGTGTGCAGACGTGCACGCATGTATGGGTGTAAGCCGCTAGACCTTGGCCTCCATCTTTTCCAACAGGGATCCCAATAGACAGGGCCCTCGGTAGAGCTCAGAGCAGGATGGCCAAGCTGTCCAGGGACTGACGGTGGGTGAGTCATTTCCTAGCCAGTCAGATGGGCCACCTCTCTCCAGAGTCACCTGCTTGTCAAGTGCCGCTCACTGCCTAGTGACCCGCCGACCAAAGCCCACTGCCTCCAACAGCGACTCTTCCCCTGGCCCCAGAAGTTACCCCTCTGCGGAGATTCCTGCTGGCCCCTGGAACCGCCCCCGCACTGAGGGACCGACCCCCGGGGGGGTGCCTAGCCCTGTGCCACCCCATGCCACATTCCACCGCCCAGCTCCTGGAGAGACGCCCCCCCGGGTGGGAGGAACACCCTTGCCATTGGAGGTCCACAGCAGCACGCGGGGCCTGTGTTGCAGGTGGGCCAAGCGAGGCCAGATCATTAAGGAAGCATCTGGGGAAGTGTATCGGACCGCCGTGGACTACACGTACTTCTCAGAGCCTGTGTCCTGCGAGGTGACCAATGCCCTGGGCAGCACCAACATCAGCCGCACAGTGGACGTCTACTGTGAGTGCAGCCTTTGGGGGGGAGCATCCCCGGGCGGGCCGGCCCTGGGGTATCTCCGCTCCAGGCTGCCGGAACCTTGCCGGGCTCTCTGAGCACGATAGAACCATGCCTCACCAGCTCACAGAGCCGCCCCTTTAAGAAAAGCTTCTCGGTGTGGTGTTTCTGGCTTACCTTGACCCTCGTAGTAACCCAGGGAGGCAGGAATTATTATTCCCATTACTCAGATGAGGGGATGGAAGCTCAAGGTCACTCAGCGAGTAAGTGGCAGAAGGAAAACAGAGGCCAGGCTCAAGAAAAGCCACTGCGGACCACAGGCCCGGCTGCCTCCCATTAGGGACCCTGGTACACCTCCCTCTGGCGGCCTGGCAGGGACCCCCGGTGAGCCAGCCCATCACTGACCACTGGGTTGCATGTGTTCACAGCAATAAGCATTAGCTCATCTACTGCAAAACACTTTTACCAACATTCTTATATCAGGCCCCTCCCCTTGCCCCCAGTGACCTCAACAAGGTCCCTTTTCAAGGGACTAATCCGGGTCTCTGGACCCTGGGTTTCACATTCTTCTGCTCCTGGAAAGCAGCTAAGCCCCTCTCTGCACACCTCCCGTCACCATGCTGAAGTCCCACCAGTGCACCCACTCTGGGGACCAAGGCTTGGTCTGCAGAGCCCTCCCGTCACCGTGCTGAAATCCCACCAGTGCACCCACTCTGGCACCAAGGCTTGGCCTGCAGGAGGCTCTGGTTACAGGTGGTGTGCACGGGGGAGGCGTGAGGAGCCTCCATTAACACTCACCAACACTTTGCAGGGGCCTGGGACCAGGCCCAGCTACTGCAGTGGGGCTGGGAAAAGGCTGCGCAGGACTGGATCAGAGCATAACCTGCGGGTGAGGAAGGGGTGGAGAACATCAGGAGAGGCCTGGCTTCCTCCATGCCTTGTCTCAGAGCCCCTGGGAGGACCCTGGGAGGGCTCCAGGAGCTGGGCCAAGTGCATAGGGTAACTGGACTCCAGGTCCCCAAGCTAAAGCCTGGAGGAGGTAGGCAAGGACCTGAAGGCGGACACAGAAAGATCCCAAGACCCAGGATTTCTAGGGCAGGAGGAAGTCCCTTCTGCCAGCAGGCTGGGCTGGGGGCTTCCTGGAACCAGGGCAAAGGGCAGGAGATGGGGGCAAATCCCTGCAGAAATGGGGCCAGAGCACTTTTTCCTAGGGCTGTTGCTGCCAGTGGGTGGGCCCGAGGGAGGCCAGTCTGGGGGACAGGGGTCTCTTCCTTACCTCCCGAGTCCCTCTCTCAGGCCCCTCTCCCAGAGCTCCCAGCCCACCAAGAGCCCTGTCTCCCCCTTCCTCCTCTCACAGTTGGGCCCAGGATGACCACAGAGCCCCAGTCACTGCTCGTGGATCTGGGCTCTGATGCTGTCTTCAGCTGTGCCTGGACAGGCAACCCCTCCCTGACCATCGTCTGGATGAAGCGAGGTTCGGGCGTGGTAAGTCCTCCACGTGGACTCCACAGGGGCCTGGGACCACGGGCACTGCCTTCTGGGGCCCCTCTCACTCTCTGACTGGGGATATCAGCCTCCCGTGGAAGCTGAAGGGAGAAGGACCCCAGAAAGAAGAAAGGGAACCCCAAATACCCACAGGAACCCCCTCAGTCCTAAATACACTCAACCATTACAGTTTCGCCCCATCACAAACCTTAGAAGAAAAGCAGCTGGTCACCAGTGTGCTGGGAGTAAAAAGTTTCTAGAAAGGCTTTTCAGCTTTCCCCAAATAGTTAAGTTCTCCTTCAGCTTTTGAGTGAAGTTTTGCGGTCTTCCTGTGTTCCTCTTTTAAAGTAAATGTGTTTTTTAGAGTGGATAAGTTTATCAGACACCCCTCCCCTCAGAGGACCAGCGAGAGCCTGGGGAGGGAAGTCAAGGGAGAGGCAGACAGAAACTGGCCTCCGGTGGCCTACTAAGGGCTGGACAGGGCTCCATCCTGTGAGCAGGACCACCGCATTGTAGAAATAAGAGCATCAGAGCAGATAAGTAACTGCCCCAGGCCATGCAGGTAGTCACCGCCTGAGGCAGGATTCGAACTTAGAGCTAGCTAAGGCCAAAGTCTTTGGATCACCCCTAAACTCTATCCCCAAAGAATATTGAAAATGACTCTGAAAAACAGGTCCAGGCACCTGCAAACATCAGCGGGGCCAGCCTGGTAACAGGGTGGCGGGCAGCCCTGCTGTGTGAGAAGGCCTCCGGGCCCCAGCCAGACAGTACCCCTCCCTCTTGCATGCTCCCCCCTCCCCCATGTGCCTGGCCTTTAGGGCTGCGAGCTGGTGTGCAGCTGTGGATCTCCCTGGGGGCAGCTCCCTGGGCACACTGTCTCCTACGCCACCCCTGCGCCTCACTGTCGTGCTGAAGACCAGGTCACTTACAGCAGGCCCGCCTCGCAGCCCTTCTGGTTCTAGAAGACAGAGAGAGTCCAGCTCTGTTCTCCGTGTCTGATTCTCCACATTTCTCCCAGGTGCTAAGCAATGAAAAGACCCTGACCCTCAAAACCGTCCGCCAGGAGGATGCTGGGAAGTACGTGTGCCGAGCCGTGGTGCCCCGCGTGGGAGCCGGGGAGCGAGAGGTGACCCTCACAGTCAATGGTAAGACCCTCCCCGCCTCGTGCCAGGAGGGTGGGAGGGAGCAGAGAGGGGCCCAAGGTGTCTTGGTCCCAAGGCATTGCCTCAGAGGGACTGTCGTTGATTCTGGGCCTTGCTTCCACCCCCCACCCTGGATCCCTAGTGATCCTGTCCACCTCTTCGAGTCTGTGCAAAGCCCAGCCCTGAGGTAAGGAAGGACGTGGCTAGTTGGGTCACCTTCCTTCTTCTTTGTTACTTCTCAGGGGTCCCAGTCTTAGGACTGGTAGCTGATGAATTTTATCCTGGCCAAGACGAAAGGGTCAGAGGATCACGAGGCAGCCAACTTAGATCCCATATCTACTCTCTGACCTTGACCTTGGCCCCGGAAGGAATTTAAGGGAGCATCTCTATGACTCCTGGCTGGCCCTTTTCCATTGCATGACAGCCACTCAGTTGGAGAGACCTGTCACAATTTCCACGAGACAAAGCATTCGGGGGTCCTCTTGACAGCAGAGTCTTATCACTTACCATAAAACATTACAGCAGGAGAGGGTTTTCAGATGTTCCCAGAACATGGATGACTGCTAGATGACACATTTAGGGGACAGAGTGTCAGACCAGCCTGGATGATGGCATATAGAAGGTCACAGAGAAGCTGGGTCAGACCCAGGAAGGCTGTAGCACCGCAATGGAAATCTGATGTCCCTGCTGATGAGGTTGTGGGATATCGGGGAGGTGAGCCGGGGTGGGGTCCGGAGCCGACTGAAGAGAGAATTCTTGAGACTTCTTTGGTGCAAAAAGGTGGTTTATTAAAGCACGGGGACAGGACCCGCGGGCAGAAAAAGCAGCACCAGGGTCATGAGGAATGGCCCATTATATACCCTCAGGTTGGGAAGGGGTTAGGGATAGCGTAAGACTCTAAGGAATTTTGGAAGCAAGGTTTCCAGGACCTTGAAGGGCCAGCTGTTGTTGGGAAAGGTCATTTATTACCGTCTAATAAAACCTTAGTCACGAGACCCTTCAGATGTATATCGGTGGGCCATATGCTTGGGGGATGATTGCCAACACGTATCGGGGGTGGGGGTTAGAGAAAAAGGAAGTTTCCAAAGGAATTTTTATATGTTAGTGCAGACTTAGAGGGTCCTGGGGGAGTGGGTCAGGCTAGGATTGCCTCTTGCTCTTAGCTAAGTATTAACATCGAGGCAGCTGAGTCCCTAGAGGAACGTCACTCTGCCTGTTTCCAGGACTTGTCAATGGGCTGTAGGTAGTAAGGAAATTTAATAATTTTTCTTCTGCCTTTGTTTCCCACATCACCTGCCATGGTAAGCGCTCGGGCCAGGGAGGGCAATCAAAGCTGCTGGTTGGAGGGAGCTGGAAAAGCTAAGGCCAAGCCTCCCCAGTGTTTCCAAACTTCCTCACTCCTCTGGATGTTTGGTTGCCCTTTGCGAGCCCCCTGGTCCCACCCAGTCTGCCTCTGGTCAAAGCCCCAAGGTTCTGAGCCGCAGTGGGACCCGAGCCCCAGACCCACATTTGTAGGGCCTCTGGGTCCCGGCCCCAGATCAGGGCCCTAGGGAGGGGCTGAGCAGTGTTCTAGAAATCTGCCCTCCTGGCTTCACCTCCACCCAGGAAGCTGCCCACGGGCAGCCTCATCTATTCTCCCCCTTTGCTGCAAAACTAAAACCAGCTTGGTGCTTCCTTGGCTATCCCCCTCCGGCTTCCCCATTAGCCAGCTCCCCTCCACCCATTTCTTTTCCTCTCCTCCTCCCCCAGAGTCCTAGCAGCCCCAGAGGGAGGGTGAATCTACTCAGACCCTGGGGGCACTCACAGGCCACCTGTCCTGGGCAGAACCCTGACTCAGGAGTCTTCCTGCCTCCCCCTGTGTCCCCAGGACGACACCCATAAATTGGCACTGCAGGGCTAAAAATAACAGCATCTGATGGCGCCTCCGTATATCCATGGCAACGCAGGCTGCAGCCTTTTCCTGCTGCTCCGGCGTCTGACACTCGGCTCTGGCTCCAGGCCCTGTGAAAGCAGTGGCCTCCCCCGGGCCGCTCTGGGGACTGGCCTATGACTGTGGCCAGCTCCCATCTGCTGGCCCCAAGACCAGCGAGCTGGGGACCCTCCAGGGTCCCCCAAGCCTGAAGCTTTTAAAGGAACAGCCCCATTTCTGGGGAAAACAGAGCAGATAAAGGAGGGACCCACATTCCATTGTCACTTGAGATATTCAGGCATTTCCCAGCAGGGATTCCAAGTGGTTTCTTGAGGAGGGAACTGCACACCTCGGGAGGACATTTCTCTTGGAAGGGACACCCCAGCCTGGGACCTGGCGGCTACGCAGGGTTCCATCTGCACCCCCCCCCAGGCATCGTGATTATATCCCCCTCCTCTGTCTCCAATCCTGTGTCTCCCCTAGATCGGCAGGAGAGAAACACCCAAGGGATTGGAGTGAAGCAAGGAGGCTGTTCGTTTGTTTCTGCCGAACTAGGGTCATCTCGCCCTGATGCAGGGGGATGGATTAAGTGGCTCAGGGGGAACAGCCGACCTGGGAGAGGAATGATCTAGAGAACAGGTGGAGGGATGGCGAAGCCCTTTGGAAAGGGGCCTGGGCTGGGCTGAAGGGACCCAATATTATACAAGGATCCAAAAATGAGATGGGGTTCTCTTCACAACACACCCCAGCTGGTGAGCGACCGCTGTCCATTGCCTGTTGGGAAGTTAACTGGCACAGGTCTTACCTGGTTTGGCCCCAACCGGGGATCTGCAGACAGGGGGAGATTAACCACACTACCACTATGCTTTGACTGCCGGACTCCACCTTTATTCTGATTTCTTTTTTCTTCTAAGAAGCCCTTAAACACTTATGCATTTGCCTGATGGCTTTTAGAATGCCTGAGAACCCCCCAGAGAATTCCTAGCTCCTGGGAAGTGAAGGGGAAAAGGTTTAATGGTATCGTCACTTTCAGCCAGCAGCAAAACAAAGTGCCATTCAAGTTCCTAAAACATCAAGCCCTCCTGTCTTTTCACCAAAGGCTTCTTGGAGCAAAAATATGTAAGAGAAATTGGGCTCGGCCCACACTCGGAGCCACCTTGGGGTGAACACCCTTACCTGAAGGGTCCTCCTCGTCTGCCGCACCCAGCACCAAGCTGTTAGCCGTCCTAAACTCAGTAGCAGTCACCTGAGTGTCTCCCAGTGCCTCCCCTCCCTTGGCTGAGAGCTGCTCATAGAAATGCAAATCTGTTTTAATTAAGGTAGCTAATAAACAGCAATTATGTTTGCAGCAATTTTTGTTTTGTTCCCGGCATAATTTTGCCTGTCCTCCAGATGCCTTGCTCTAGCTCCTTCTCCTCCGTTTTCTGCCACCTAAGACCCAACATTTTCCCTCAGGGATTGGGAAGGGGGTGCGAAGGTCTCCATCCCTACACCCCTTGCTTCAGCCACCCAAGCCCCAGCCAGGAGGCTGAATTCGCCTCTCCTCCCTCCCCCTTTCTGTGCCAGCTGGGCATCGCAGGGGAAAGACTTGGGTGAGATAAAAGGCAGAACTGGAAGAGCACTCTTAGACTTCAGTTAGACTCTCTCAGCTATGGGATGAGGCAGATAAGACAGGTACTCCTGGAGACATCCATAAACACTTCTCTCTCTTTCTCATACACACGCGCGTGCACACACACACACACACACACACGCGCGCGCGCGCACACTGGATGGGATCATGTCCTGATCAGCTTTGGAGCCCTGGTCTCACCCGGGCCGGGTGGGTCCGTCTGTGGAGGCAGGCAAGGCCATGAACTACGATCTCCTAAGACAGACGTGACATGAAGGTTGTGCACAAGCCCAGCGTATTCCCCCCAACCAGGGTGATCCCTCCTCCCCTTGGTAGAGGAACATCAGCCTTTCCTTCTCGTCCTCCCCGCTTTGCCCGGCCCGCGAGAACACCCGGTTTGTTAGGCAAGCGCGCCCTCTCCTGGACACGGGGGAGAATGGCTCGAATGGAACAGCCCGCTAGGGCAGAGGTGATACCAGTTCGAGAGGTAACATTACTTAGTACCCCTTCCTCCTCGACCCTAACCCCCTACTCCCTTCTTAGGTTTCCCACCCCCTTCCTAAAGCTTTCCCCACCTGCCAGGCAGAATCATTCTCTCCGCTCTGAAGTCGGTTAGCTCTTCATGCGTACTGCTCCGTGGTACGAACACTCACCACCTTTTATGACGGTTATTTCTGTCTTCTGGGCATTCTGACAGACGCGTTGGCTTGTCTTCCCTTGAGAGGTTTATGACTGAACGTTTAATTTATCTTTGAGTCCCCTGCCTCGCACGTTACCTTACACATACAGGCCTCCAGTAAATGTGTGTCGAACGATTGGATTAATGGGTCAACTTCTGAACCCTGCCCAAGAAGGGTCAAGCCAGGCACCTGCCTTTCCTGCATCCCTGATGTGATGCTATCTCCCCAACAGGACCCCCCATCATCTCCAGCACCCAGACCCAGCATGCCCTGCATGGGGAGAAGGGCCAGATCAAGTGTTTCATCCGGAGCACGCCGCCACCCGACCGAATCGTGAGTGCTCTGGGGCCGGGAGGGGAGGGCTGGGCCACTGCCTGCTCAGCCAGCAGCCTGGCGGGGCATCTCAGCCTGCAGCTTATGACCACCATGCCTCTGAGCTTCCTGTCTCCGTGGGGAAAATTATATGTGCCTTGTCTCTCTGGGAAAGACATCATGAAGACAGCGTGCTCCTAGGGCTGGTCTGTAGGGGTATTTAACTCTGCTCTGTGGTCCAGCTGGGCTCTAATAGTAATAACAGAAATGCTTCCAACCAAGTTCTGTGTCCTAGGAGCAGAGGGGCAAGCGAGGGTAGCAGAGAGGAGTGATAAGTGATTGCTTCCCTTTCCTGGGTTCAAGGCCAATGTTTGGCAAAATCCTAGACAGAGTATGGTTTCTGGTCGGCAACCCCCTTTCTTCGTACCCCCCACCAAAAGTCCTCCTCTGTTGGCCTCCACGGCCGTGATGCCCATGGAGAGCATGCCCCACTTACCAAGTTTCCACCCCAAAAGTATCATTCCATTTTCCCTCCCTCAAAACTCACCCCCAGCAGGGCCGCTAAGGCAACCTGAAGAGTTCACACTTGGGCCCTGCCAGTTGTTGGCTTTTGTAAAAGCCAGGGTCTTTACCCAAGTCCATCTGAACCCAGTGGGAGGCCAGGCACAAAAACAGAGAAGAGGGAACATTTTCTAGCATCAGTGGAAGTCAGATACTATTTTTAGTGGTCCCCGATGTCTAGGATAGTCCTGATAGAAGACTGCCCCGGGGAGGACGTAGGGGGTGCGCACTGAGCAACAGGGGTGTGCGTGCCAGGGGCTGGGACACTGAAGCTGTAAGCATTCAAGGTGTCGTCCTGTAAACTCGGATATGGTTAGGGCATCGCTGGTGTTACACACTTCCTCAGGCATTCGGTTCATTCACTGTCTGAAAAATTCACACACAAATTGCAAGAAGTCATACATAGAACTAATAACTATGCCCCGCCCCCCGTTGCCTTCGCCCATTACTTTGCTTTAAGTTATAACTGTAACCCACGCCCATTGCAGAATAATCCGTTCGCTCTTGAGCACGTTTGCAGGATCTTTCTCTTCACAAAGCTCTAACTCTTGGCCCGCGGTTCTCAATGGGACAAGCCTGCCCCCCACACCCAGGGGACATTTGGCATTGTCTGGAGACATTTTTGGTTGTCACAATTTGGAGGGGTGCTACCAGCATAGAGCAGATGTTGGCCAGGGATGTTGCCAAACTTGCTACGATGCACGGGACAGCCCCTGCCACCGGGAATGCTCCAGTCCAGAATGTCACCAGCGGCCAGTCTGAGGAAGCACTGTCACCTCATCTGCGACCTCCGAGCCCTTACCTGCATAGATTGCCACATTCTCCCCAATGCCGCGAGCCCACGCGTGTGTGCCGGGCGCTCACACGCTGAGAAATGCCAAATGGCTCTGAGAAGAATTAAACTCTCAGCCTGACAAACTAAGACAGGTTAGGATGGTCACAAATACAACCCTGGGAACATACGTTCGTACAAAGGAGCAAAGTGACAAAAGTAGGCTCAGTCACTCTGGGGCTGGTCTTCTACCCCCACCTGCCAGGGTAGCCGAGGGCCCGCCGAGGGAGGGGCTCCGATCACGGTCATGGGGTTCCCTGTCTGCCTGGAAGCTGTTCCAGGGAAGAGCCACAGAAGGCCCCCCGTCTATGGAAATGCCTCCGACGTGGCCCAGCCTTCGTGTGTGCGTGCATGCGTACGCGCACGTGTGGGGTCATGTGTGTGTGTGTGTGATGTGATGTGTATTGTGTGCACACGTTCGTGGTGTGATGTGTGCGTGGACCTGTGAGCACACATGCTGGTGCTACGCGGCTGTGAGTGTGGATGCAAGCCTGACAGCGCCCATCCCGGAGCAGGGAGGTGGCAGGACGGCACTGGCAGGGGTGGGGGGTCTCCTGCTCACTATGCACACCTCGGACAGGCCTGGTCCTGGAAGGAGAATGTGCTGGAGTCGGGGACGTCGGGGCGCTACACAGTGGAGACGGTCAGCACGGAAGAGGGGGTCATCTCCACGCTGACAATCAGCAACATCGTGCGGGCCGACTTCCAGACCATCTACAACTGTACCGCCTGGAACAGCTTCGGCTCCGACACGGAGATCATCCGGCTCAAGGAGCAAGGTGGGGGCCGCCAGGGCCACCAGGGGACAACGGGACCAGCAGGCCCCCTCCCCGCCAAGGGCACGGCCCCAGGCAAGGTCTTCCAGGGTCCTGAGCCAGCAGAGCCCAGCTGAGGCTACAGGCAGGTTGAGCCAGAGGACAAGTCACAGAGCTTTTCCTAACTCGTTCTGTAGCCTTGGTCCGGTCACCGGAAGTGACCCTCTGGGGTGCAGTTCCCCCAAGGCCAAGGCCCTAGCCCACACCAGGAAAGGAGACCGGGGAAATCTGCTTAGGGTGGTCGTTCTCCAGGACGACCTGTCAGGAAAAGGTGACCACAGAGCAAGCCAAGCTGATTGCCATGATGCGCCTTCCAGCAGCTTCTAAGGGCCCTGGCTTCTGTGCAGTCGGCATTTCCCTAGTGTCCTTAGGGGTGTGTCATCCACTGAGTTGTGTCCCTGCGGGGGTACACCAGGACGGATGTGTTAGGAACCTGGCCCAGCCCGTTGAGACAAGCCAGCCCGGTTCCCCGGAAGTCCCCCAGAGGGTGCTCATGCTAAGCTAAGGGGTAGCACTTGAGCCGCCCCAACCCTGGTGCATGGGGGCGGGGGCAGGCTCAGATCACCTGCAGTTTCTCCAGGAACATAGAAAACATATGGACCACGTGGTCTGACGGGGACACGAGCCAGACGGCAGCGCTGGGCAGGAGGGCTCAGAGCTGCTTGGTAGGCCGGGGACGGGGCGGGGGGCGGGGGGATGTCTCATCCCCACTATGACCCCCTGAAGAGACTGCCCAGCACCTGGTCAGAGAAACGCTGAGAACTCCAGTCTCCGCTTTAAGGTCTCACGTGGCCCACAGGGTGGGAGCCTCAGAGGGGCCCAGCCGGGTGGTTCCGAGAAGCTCAGCAGACAGCCGGCAGCACATGGGTCCTGACATGGGCTGCAGATATTGCCCCTTTGCTGGGGGGGGGGCGGCGGGGGGGCTCGGTCTGTGGCAGACAAGGCGGCCCAGGCTTCTCGGCCCTGGCAGCGTCCAACCCCTCCAAGATGAAGGCTCACCCACAGACCGTCAGGGCCTGGCAGGAGATTCTGGGCCAAGCAGGTGGTCTCAGCTGGACCCCTCGGACCTCAGCGCTCCCCTGCGGATCAGTGTCTCCCCACACCTCTTCACTAATAGTGCTGCTTTGCATAATGCTTTGCACATAATTTGCATACTATCATCCACACATCATCCTAAACCCTCCCAGTCCCCTGTTGCTTGCCCTCCATGTCTTCCCCTGAGTGCTCCCACCCCCATGCCCTCCCCTTAGTGTTCTCACCCCAACCTCTCCAGAAACCCCCCCCCCCCAAGCCTTAACTTCTCTCTCTGGTCCCCACCCCTCTGGAGTCTCTTCTAAGTCAGTCTGAAAGAACGCCCAGTTCAGTTCAGCTAGCCTGGGTCTGTTGGGTGGTCCCGGAAACATGAAAGAGGAGGGAGCCCTTCATCCCGATCCCCACCCGGTGGCCGGCCCCAGGCCCACCCCACCCTGGCCAGCCAGGCCCTGGCTGTGGACGCTTGCTTTATTTCCAAACAGGTTCGGAAATGAAGTCGGGAGCCGGGCTGGAAGCAGGTACGGAAGGAGACTTGAGAACTCCCCTGGGCTGGGAGGAAGGGACCTCTGGGTTAGTGGGGGAGGGACCCTAAAGGGGTAGGGAGGCCTGTGCAGGCCACTAACTTCTCTGCCCTCCCCCTACTTCCAGGCTTTAGTGCAGCCAGAGCAGGGAGAGGGGTTTCCAGCCAGCTTGGGTCTAGAGACCCCAGAGACCTATTTCCTCTGTCCCTGCCACCAGAGCCCACAGGCTGCTGGCAGCCCAGGACACTGGCTCTCGGTCCCCCCCACTCTGTTCCTCCCATCCCCTCTCTTCAGAAACCCTGGCTCCTCCCCTCTGGGGTCCCCTTGCTCCTGGCCTGGCCTCCCTCTGTTTCTAGGCTCTCCCGGACTCTTCCTGCTTCTCAACATCATCACCAGCTTGGCCATGCTTCCCAGGACGCCAGGGCCTCCCAGCCCCTGAGCCTGCATAATCCATGCTAATCCATGCTTTCTGCTGCCTCCTCCTTCCCGCCTCCTGCCTGCCTTTCCCCATTGAAGTGTCATCTGGCCCTGGGCTGAGGCTGCTGGGCAGTGCCTCCCTCCCCAGGCACCCAGCAGCAAGGTGGTCCTCAGGCTCCCGGGGTGGAGTTGCTCTGCCTTAGGACCCCACACAAGACAATGGCCTCCACTCTCCAAGCAGAAACCCAAAAAGAGAATCAGGACATTGCAAGCCAGACTCCATGGGGCCGACAAGGGCGATGGGGAAGATGTGGGGGTCCTCTGCCACATTGACCCTGAAGGAGCTAGGGCCCTCCAGTTCCTTCATCAAGCTCCTTGTGGGGCCCACACGTGCCCCACTCGGGGAGGATATGCCCCTTTAAGAGCACCAGTCTGGGAGCAGGCAAGCTCGCAGAGGCAGTACAGACAGAACTCCTGCTGTATTCTCCCTCATCTCAGAGCCACTCCTGGTGCTGGAAGTGGTGTCGCCTCCCTGTCTCCATGTCACCTGTCTGTTCACACTCATGTGCAGCTCCCTGACACCTTCCTTCCTGGCTGAGACTCCTTGTGCCCAGTTCCCCTCCTTGGAAGGAGGGGAGGCTGAGCAGGAGAGCCGCCCCTTCCTCCAGCCCCTCTCCAGGGAACATCCAAGAGGGACAGCCCGCCCAGGCGGCCTCGGCCAGACCCCAGGTAGCCAGGCAAGGAGGAAACACACACAGCCGGGCTACAGAGGGACTGCCACCCCCGGGGTCCCCCTGTCCCCGGCAGACCCTCTCTCTCTGCCCCCACCTGCCCACTCAGAGACAGTTCTCCAGATCAGATGGTGCCCTTTAACAACTGAAGGAAATGTGGCCTCACAGGACACCAGAGTCAGAAGTCAACTTAGATACTGTTGCCTGGTCTTCTAGTCCGACGGGACAGACATCGAGGCCTGCCGAGCTTAAGGATCCTTCCACGGTCATCCTTTGGCTTTGAGCTCAGCTGAGACAAGACTTGCGTTTTTCCAAGGAGACTTATTAGGAATCAAGGAGGAACCAAATCGAACCCAAATTAATAAAAATTCAAAAGTACAGAACCAATGAACTTCCAAAGCAGTTTTCCTTGCCACACAGAATTAAAACACAAAGACAGAAATCATCTATGTACCAAAGCAAGCTCTCGGGTCTGACTGAGGTCTACTGAGGTCAGGTCCCCTTTGTTACACCTGACTGTTGAGACCAACCTAGACACCTCCCATTTTTAATCCCTGAGTGGTCTCCGCACCCCACTTCTCCTGTCCCCTCCCTGGCCAAACTCATAGTGGTCTCGGCCACCAGTAAGCAGGTGGCGAGTGCACCGTTGTACACATCCAGCCTAACCACCACCACTGCCCGCCCCTGCCACCTGCTCCTCCCGGGAGGGGGGGCACCCGCCGCCACCGCCCAGCTGCACTTCCAGGAGCCAGGGCTGAGGGTTTCTTCCTCTCTTCTTCGCTTTAAAGCAAACAGCAATGCGAGGCTAACCCACAGCCCAAGACAAAGCCCCAGACATTGCGCAGTCATCCACTCTAACAGTGTGGGACAGGTTATGGGGCAGGGAGCTCAGTCTCTAGAAGGAATTTTCTTCTTATTCAAGGTTCTGACCTTGCTACTTTTCTCCTACCCCTCCCGAAGCAGGAGCAAACACTTGACTAGGGCTGGTGCCAGGCTCAGTTTCGAGGCCTTTCCTTGCATTCACTCATCGAAACTCCGTAACAACCCCCCATGGAGTGTGCTGTAATTATCCCATTTTAGAGATAAGAGAAGTGAGGTAGGTTGCTCAGAAAAGGTGCTGGCATCTCGGCTGTCCAGAGCACATGAACTTTGGAGGGCGCTGTATGATACAGCAGATGGAACTGGAGAGCAAGGTGAGGCCTGGATTTGCCCTGGTCTTCTGCAGCTGTGTGTCCTTGACCAAGTCACGTGACCCCTCTGGACCTCAGTGTTTCCAGCCATACATGGGAGGCTTGGACTCAGCAGGCCATAAGGTCTCCCTGCCCCCCAGTTTTCTAATTCTATTCCCAATGGATTATTCAGGGCTCCAGATCCTGTGCTCTAGCCCGTATGCAGCCACAGAAGGGCTAGGGCGGTCTGGAAGAGCATACCCCCTCCATCTGCCCTCCCCATCCACATCTCCATCAGGCTAGGGCACTAAACAGACAAGCTCAGCAGGGAGTAAGGGCTTGCCTAGCTGGAGTTCTGGGCCTCTGGCAGGGAGGGCTACCAGGATGCCTGGGGACTGGCCTGGGAGGAGAAGGAGCAGGACTGGGGGGTGGGGGGCCAAGGAAAAGGAGCATTTCTCCTTAGAGAGGTGGGGGCAGCTGCAATCATGACCCCCCCCCTTGCACCTAAGACTTGGGCCTCTGGTGGCTACTACCCTGATGCCCAGCAGGCCCGTGAGGACACGCTGCCTCAGGCCTGAGAGCTCTCTAAAAGCTGGTGGTCCCTGCCATCCTCCGCACTGGGAACGGGAAGAGGAGAGCACAAACCAGGCAAACGAGGGAAGTGACCGTAGTCGTTTTTCAAAAAAAAATCCAGGACTTTCTACTCTCCAGCCACTACATGATAGACTATTCCTGGTTTAGTACAGAAGAGAGCCAAACGGTACCCAGCCTTGCTTCTCATCTCCGGGTAGCCCTCCTTGCCCTCCTCTCCCCCTGTCTGCTTGCCTCCCTCCCCAACCACCACTGCTCCCCTCTTCCCCAGTTCCTCCGGCCCTCTCCTCCATCCTGAGTCCTGCTGGAGCTGACCCCTGTTGGACTCTGCCTGGGTCCCCCCGGCCCCCCCACGAGGGCCTGAGTGCAGGGGTCTGGCCCCAGCCTGGCAGGGGCTGCACCCAAGGAAACTGGGTAAGGCCCTGGTGGGGAGAGTGGCCTGTCCCCGGTTTCTCATCGGCTGTGCCCGCTTCTCTCCCACAGAATCTGTGCCGATGGCCGTCATCATCGGGGTGGCCGTAGGAGCTGGCGTGGCCTTCCTCGTCCTTATGGCAACCATTGTGGCCTTCTGCTGTGCCCGCTCCCAGAGAAGTACGGGAGGGAGACCCGGGATCTCAGGGAGGGGGACAGAGAAAAAGGCCAGGTTTAGACTGCTCCGGAGAGCAAGTAAGCAGGAGTGCCGTGAGCAGGGGGCCCTACCATGCTGTGAGCTGCTGGGGTAGGGATGGGGTCTTGGCATCTTCTCATGTGCCGTGCTTTGCGTGGCGTCTGGCACGTAGTGGGCACTCAACTGATGTGGACTGGACTCAGCCGAACTTCGTCTGACAAGGCCATCAGCCAGCACTTGGGACTGAACACCCAAGGCTGTATCAAACGTAGAGAACTCTGGGAGGGGGTTGGGAGAGAGGTGGCTTGATCCTTGCCCTCCAGGTTCTGCTAGTCTAACCAGAAAAGTCAGTCACTGCACCCACGGGGGAGAAAAGCATTCAAGGAATCCCTTTGTGAAGACTTTTAAAGGTCCTCAGTCACTGGCAATAAAATGCACTCTTGAGGAATCACGTGTGCCTGGAGTTCCACCCCAAGAGCAGCTCTGACGTTAGATGTCGAAGGCGGACGCACAAAAGTATAAAGTGGGATGACCGAGTGGAGGAGAACAATGGAGGCACGGGCTTTAGGCCTACCTTTTTCTACCACGTGAGCCTGGGCAGGCCACAACTATTCCAGGCCTCAGTTTCCTTGTGTGCAATAGTAAGGGATTGTGCAATGAGACTTTTATGACCCCACTGACTCCCTCCACCACTTGGAAGTATTAGAAGACAGCGGGGTGTCCCCCACCCCCTGCTATGTTTCCTCCACTCCAAAGCTAGCAGCCATGGCTCTCTTGCTTGCCCCCAGTGGTGTGGTCTTGGAAGCTCCCTCACCCCCCTCTCAGTGGAAGTTATAGGGAAGCATGTTGGAGCAAGAGTCTTCTAACAGAGCTCCCCGACTGGAAATCAGCTGCCTCCTCCAGAAGCTGTAAAGTCTCCACCACGGAAGCATTGACCCAAGAGCTGGACAGCCATGTGTCAGGGACGTGTCTGCCTTGGTGGGGGGGGGTAGACCATGGGACCCGGAGGCCCCCTCTCACAGTAAGATTAGTGATTCTCTGAATGGAGAGAGAAGAGCCTGGTAGAGTAAGCCAGGGAAGACTTCTAGAAGGAGAATATAAATGACCTAGCTCTGTAAGGCAGACAAACAGACCAGGATGGCCTCTCAAGCCAGGGCAGCAGCAGTGGAAGGCTGAGGTAACACGGCCCACAGAGAAAGAGAGCCGAAGCCCCAACAGCCCACAGCACATCCAGACAGGCATTCTACTGGGGGTTGGGGGGGGGTGACCCGGAAGCTACTGAGTTCAGGGGCTGGAGGGTGATCCCTGGGGGCGGTGGGGGTGGTGGGGGCCTGACATCTCAGGCCCTGAGGCCGGAGGATGGGAACTGAACCTGTCATCTACACTTTTCCTGTTTTTCGTCCAGATCTCAAAGGGGTTGTGTCGGCCAAGAATGACATCCGAGTGGAGATTGTCCACAAGGAGCCGGCCTCCGGTCGGGAGGCCGAGGAACACCCCACCATTAAGCAGCTGATGGTGAGAATGCCGTCTTATCCCCACCCCATCCCGACCTCTGGGTCCCGAAGGTCCTGGTTCCAGAGGCTTCTTGGTGGCCCAGATGCTCCTGAGAAGGAGAGCATCGGTCAAGATGTGCCTTCCTCCTCCCATAATAGGTCAGGCACCCATTCTCCGCCGACAAAGAGTTATTGTGTGTCTGCTACACTCGGTGTTCTGGGAGACTCGAAGCTGTCTAAAATGAAGTGCCAGCTTTCAAAGCACCTGACTGTTCGGTAGAGAGACAAGACATCCATATGTTGCTACTTAGTACATAAGTCTATACACACATGAAAATGATAGATATTCAGTACCTGCCCTGCCCCTCCCCCAAACCCAGCCCCAAAAGTCTGCAAGAAACACAGCTTCCTCTCCAGGAACCGGAGTGCTTACCAGAAGCAAACTCATAACTTCTTCGGCAAACCTAAGCCTGCCCCTCCTCTTCCCGATTCCTGTTAATTGACCGTAATCCACCCAGCTGTAAAAGCAGGAATCTGGAAAACTGTGCTAGAAAATGCTAGTGCATACGATGGCATGGTTCAAATACCTTGGACGAGCAGCAGCAAGCCCGGTGGTGAAGAGCATGGGCCTCCCTGTGCCTCAGTCTCCCCCCCTGTGAAGTGGGGATGAAAGTCATAGCTTATAGGGCCATGGTGATGGCTGGATGAGTAAACCCATAAAGGGCTTGGAGCCTGTGGAACATAGTAAATGCTCAAGAAATGTTAGCCACTGTGTTGCTGTGAAGCCGTCCGTTCCCTTATCTGTCTCCACTAGGTGGTCAGCAAGCTGCCTGTTTCATCCCTGTGTCTCCAGAGCCTCCCAGTCCCTGGCGGATGCTCACCAGCGTTACGAGCTGAACTGACATTTTCCTCACCGGTCTTTTTCTTTCCAAATCTCATGTCACGTCCTTCCTCAATTCCACTTCAAAAACTCTCTCAAATGTGTGCCCTTGCCCCTGTCCTCCTAGGACTTCCCTGTTGGGGCCTCATCGTGGCTCCCTGGACTAGTACCACCGCCTAGTGGTCTCGCCACCTTTTTTTTTTTTTTTAACCACCGTATTCAATCCACCCTCCAGAGTCCCACAGAAAGGGTCCTTCTAGAAAGCAAATCGGATCCTGTTACTATCCTATTTAAAATCCCTCCGTGGCTCCCCTGCCTACTAGGTAGACCACGAAGCATGTCATCAGGCCCTTCATCGAGAGGCGGTTGCTGGACTTCCCAGCTCCATCTTCCTACCAAATGCACCCGGCCCTCCAGACACCCCAAAAACTTGCCGTTCCCGGCCTTTGAGTCTTTTATACCCCCAAGGCTTTGGTACCTCTGGCTATTAATTTTGCCTGTTAAATTTCACATTCTCCCAAGAGAATCAGCTCAAATGTCACTTCCTCCATCATTGTCCATGCTTGTCCCCCCCCCCGCCCCCTGCTGGCAGCCACTTCCTGCTCTCCTCAAACATGGTGCATGCTCCTGTTTTATAGTGCATTGCTCGGATTCCCCATCAGCTCCCCAGTTATCTCAGAGTCCCACAAGGGCACGTTCCCAAATCTACGCGTGTCCGTTTCCCCCAGGCCAAACACGGTGCCTGACACAGGAGAGCAATTAATCTTACAAGAGCCTAGATCCAAGAAGGAATGGACGTCTCTGTAGATGAACTTCATCAAGGCTGGTGTGGAAGTCCCCTGGCCTGTCCTTCCTCCCAAACATGATCTTGAATTCCCTCCCATTGGGACATCCTGATTGCCTCAGAGTGTCTCCACACCCTGCAATCCAAACCCTTGAGAAAGAGTGGGGGTCACTCTTTAGTCAGTTAAGAGGGTGTGTGTGTCTGGGTCGGGGGGAGGGACCCTGGCAGAGGGACCTGCTGAGAGCCTTCCCTCCCCCACTCCCTCCACCCCGTGGCCCCTGTAAGACCCCGAAGTTGATGAGAGGCAGGCTTAGAAGTCGAATCTGGCGGGAAAGCCCTCCAATCCGGGCAGACCCAGAGCATTTACCAGAAAATGAGAAAAGCAGCATCAGTGAGGGCGAAACAGAATGGAAACCCTCTGAATGATGCCATGAGGCTCCAAAAAGAGACCAAGAAAGTGAGTCACAAGGGAGAAAACATGCCAGCTCAGAGAGTGAGTGGGAGGCTGTCCTAGATCATGTCATATGCAGAAGTGACACCCGGGAAGCATCACTGTGGTTATCCAGATTCATATACCCACCGTGTGCCAAGCATGCTTGATTTTTCGCCTTCCGTGTAACTGTTATTTTCATTTTCAGTGATCGAGAGCTATGCCATTCCATTCATTCATCCAACATAAACATAACATTTGTGACAGCCCTACGGTCTATCAGGCACTGTGCTAGGCTGACAAACCAAGACAGTTATCTGTGATTCCAAACCACAAGCATTTTGGTCAATGATCACAATAGACAGGCTGCTGTACCAGGTGTGCTGGGGACCCAACCTGAAGCTAGAAGTGATCCTTGCCCCAAGGCTCTTTGGCATCCGTTAGGAAGATAACTTATAGTACATGGAAGGCATTGCTATGAGTAACAGGTGTGGCCCATGTTGCCAGCATCTCACAGTAGTCATGCATGGTGATTCTTTCCTAAGGCCTCCACTGAGCCTAGTACCGGGTATGAACTGCCCTGCTGGGACCCCAGCCTGTGCCCTCTGAACCCAGAGGTTCTGTAATCATTTATCTACACACCCAGCTCCCTGTTGTGCACACCTATATCTTAATGTCCCTCAATGTGCATATGCCTGGCCCGAAATTCAGTAAATGCTCAATGGATTGAATTGAATCATCCAAGTGAGATCTCTGGAGGTGATGCCCTAGCCCAAGGGTAGAAAGTGTGGTCTTACAAACTGTCCCCCCACTCCTCCTGCCTCTCCCTGTCTCTCAGGACGGGGTCCAGGAACAATAAGGACATCTGGAATCTCCCCGTCACTCCTCTTATCTGCCTTCCCTGGGCCAGGCAGTGAGAGGAGGTGGGGAGGGGGAGGCAGAGATGGCAAGCTTCTTTTGAGTTCATTCCTCTATCTTTTCCTTGGGGGACGGGGACGCTTAGCCCACCTCCAATCTACTGAGCCGCCGTTTTTGCGTTGTAGATGGACCGGGGTGAATTCCAGCAAGACTCAGTACTGAAGCAGCTGGAAGTTCTCAAAGAAGAGGAGAAGGAGTTTCAGAACCTGAAGGTAAGAATAGCCACAGGTTGTAAGTCGCAGCTGTGGAGTCCTGACTTCGGCTCTGACGCCCAAGCCCCAGCTCCAGACCAGCAATGACAGGAAACAAGGAGGCCGGAGGTCACCTTGAGCCCAGGGGCCCACTCTCTCCCTGGGGTGGGAGGCTCGGCGGCCCCAGGAGGCCAGAGAGTGAAGGCTGAGGTCCCACTGTCCTCCTCTCCCACAGCTTCCTTACAACCACAATTTTTAAATTACGTCTCCATGTTCTGGACAAAAACAAAAAAACGCACTTCAAGTGGGCTTCTCAGCCGGCTTTGCACCGCCCTGACAGCGACACGTGGCTCGTGGAGCGCCCCCTGCCGGGTCCCCTCGGGATCTCCCCTCCCTGCGGCCTCCTGAATACCCGCCGCCCCCTCCCCTCCGCCCCAGGCTGCTCCTTCCCGGGGCACCCCTGTGTCCCCAGTTGTCCCCTTCCTCCCGTGTTGCCTCAGGCCTCCCTGCGTCAAGGAGGACCGGCTGGGCCTAGAAAGGCCCGGCCGCTGTGGGCGCAGGCTGTGGCGGTCCGGTGACATGGCTCTCGCTCTGCACCCCCCCCAGGACCCCACGAATGGCTACTACAGCGTCAACACCTTCAAAGAGCACCACTCGACCCCCACGATCTCGCTAAGCAGCTGCCAGCCGGACCTGCGCCCCGCGGGCAAGCAGCGCGTGCCCACGGGCATGTCCTTCACCAACATCTACAGCACCCTGAGCGGCCAGGGCCGCCTCTACGACTACGGGCAGAGGTTCGTGCTGGGCATGGGCAGCTCGTCCATCGAGCTCTGCGAGCGGGAGTTCCAGAGGGGCTCCCTCAGCGACAGCAGCTCCTTCCTGGACACGCAGTGTGACAGCAGCGTCAGCAGCAGCGGCAAGCAGGACGGCTACGTGCAGTTCGACAAGGCCAGCAAGGCCTCGGCCTCCTCCTCCCACCACTCCCAGTCCTCTTCCCAGAACTCCGACCCCAGCCGACCCCTGCAGCGGCGGATGCAGACTCACGTCTGAGGAGCCCAACCCGGGGCTGGGGAGGGCTGCGGGGCGCTGGGGAGGGGGGGCGTGCCACCTTCTGGCTCTCCAGAGACTGTGGGTGCTTTGCAGAGGACCCCAGAACCGGCCGCTTCCGGGACAGCCCCCCGAGTGCCTCTGCCGCCGCCCTCCTCCGAAGCCCTGATCAAGCACAAATCCGGGTCCCCAGCTGCAGGTGCCAGAGGCGGGCCGGTGGGGACGCGGCCAGAGGAGGCCGCTGCGAGCGCTGTGCTCGGTGCTGGATACTCGATCCCCGGCCCTTTCCTGGAGGCCCCTCCCACAGGCACTCGAGGCAGCTAGAACTTGGCTTTAATGAAACTGCCGTCCACTCTCCGGCCTCCCCACGAGCTCTACCCCTTGCTACCCGCAGCCCTATCCCTGTGCCTGTCGCTCCTCCACACCCCGGGGGAGAGGGGAGGTGAGGCGCTTCCCAGCCCTGAGCTGCCCGCCAGACCCCCAGCGCCCCCTGCTGCTCAGAGCCCAGACCCTGGATGCGGAGAAGCCAGAAATGGCCCTAGAATATCTCTCCCACCAGACTGGCCGTGAGCCCGCCCCCAGTTTGTTCGGTGTTTTGTGTCCATACTCTTGCAGTTCTGTCCTTGGACTTGAGGCCTCTGAACTCTGAGGTGGGACTGGCCCAGTCAGAGACTGGTGTCCTGGGAGGGGCAGGAGGGAACAGGGGCGCACCTGGGGAAACTTGCCCAACACTCCCCTCGCCAGGCTGTGCAGTTCAGAACCTCCCCACCCACCCCTGCTTCCTGTGCTGCCCTCCTCCCCTACAGCACCATCGGAGCTAATATAAGAAGTGTGAGAGCTTCTCTGGGCCCGGGTTCTTCAGTTATCTCAGAGAGTGTTTCCTGGAGCTCATAGGGCTTAAGGGGACTAGAGGTCAGGTCTTTAAAATGATGAGACTAAGCTTCTCAGCTGCTGAGTCTCCAGGGGCCCAGATCCACACAAGGAACAATGGTTCTGCCTTCTGCAGGACTCCACGGGCAAGAGAGAAAGTCCATCTACACATCATCCCACCTACTCGCCAGCTGAAAATAAATGTTAGGGCCGTTACTCCACCATATCCGTTCTGTCCTTTCATTCCTGAAGAGCCATGGGAAGAAGCCAAGAGCTCAGAGTATGCTCTGGGAACACAAAGTTCTTTGCCCTTCTTTGATTCAATTGTCCTAGATAATGAAAGCAGGTGATAGTTCTGGATTTGGTGGCAACAGCCCCTACAAGCAGGCTCCTCTCCCCGTGAATGGGCTCAGCCCAGAGGGTGTGCAAAGGCAGGACCCATGCCCAATACAGTGCAGAGGCAACATGGTCATCCTGGGCTTTAGAGGGGTCATTCTAGGCCTTTCTCTCAGCAATGTGCTGCCAGGGAAGCTCCCTCTGTTAGAGGTTCGGGGCAGGAGGCTCTCTTCAAAGAGCGTATGCCACTGAACACCCTAAGACTTTGAGCCTCAAATAATGTCAGAATGGCTTTGTTTGAATGGAAGACTCTAGGTAGGGATGGCAGACCAGACGGGATGGACAGATAGGGGCAAATTAGAGTGCTGGCTGAGAAGCGGGATCCAAATGGAGCTTTGGAAAACCCAAAGTGTCCCTGAGGTTGGAGGCTCCTCCTAGGTTAGACCCCTCCTTGTCCAACCTTCCCCAGTAATCCTTACCCATCATAGGAACCTGCACCTCAAATTCTGTGTTTCTTTCCAAATATACTGATTCCTCGGATGACCCCAACCACAGATTTTATACGTAACCTTCATAACGCCTCTACCCAGAGGAATAGCCTGCTTCTATCATATTTCCTATTGCTTCAAAACTCCCCAGGTCCCTAGATGACTTCCTTTGCAGCGCCCACGCCCAAGAGAGTAGAATCTGACAAGAAATGTAAATGTATATCCCAGTCCCCATCCTGCTCCTAGTACCATCTTGGCCCCACACCGATGCCGGGATATTGGCCCATGGGCTCGCTAGGTTCACCTTGACAAGGCTGCTTCTTCCCTGTACACATTTCCTGTACACCAACAAGGAACAAGGATTTAAGACCAGATGCAAGGTGGCGTGGTGTCTAGGAAGGAGATGACTCAAAGATTAGTCTATTAATCCTCCCACCCTTCCCCACCTTGGAGGTGGGTGGCACGGCTACCTCCTAATTTTCACCATGCCTCCCTTGTCCCTTACCCCTTGCCCTAGCCACATACACATACACAGGTCTCATAAAAGGGTGGAGGTGCCCATTCTTTCCTGGAATCTCAGGTTATGACGGTGTAACTAGAAGAACAAGTAAGAACTCTGTTCTCCCACAGAACGGAAGGAGCTCTCTCCTTCTCGAGCTTCAGGTGGTCCGGGTAAGCATGTGAACTATCATGGTGGCAAGCAGAGAGCACAGGGGCTGCGCCATTGAGACTTGGCCACGCAGGGCCCAACCCCACGAGCTCTCTCCAATGCACAAATCCAGCAAAGAATTGCTGAAAGGATAGGAGGTCACAAGTAAGACCTTGGCAAAAGAGAACCTAGTAACACCTGGAGTCTTCTGGAAAGTTGGGGCCTTGAGAAGGGAGCCTAGACTGCATTCCGTGCCCACCTCATTTGTCCCCAGCCCTATTTCCTTCTCGCAGAAGAGTGAGGGCACAAAAAAAGCTGGTAAAGGGAGGGGTTAAAGAAAGTTTTGAGGCAGAGGGAAGCCCTGGATTCTCCTGTAGGTGATTTCCAATTAACTGGAACGAGTGCTTCAGATTTGTAATCTTACTTAACCTTCACAAAGGATTTTACAGACAAGGGAATGGGGCTTCAAGAAGCCAAAAGATTTGCCCAAGGTCACAGGGCTAACACCATCCAAAGCACAAACTCAAGGCCACTGTCACCCTAGAATATGATGAAGATGGCCGCCAGTAAAGGCCACCTGCTAGTTCCCACTCCGGGGCAGGCTAAGCTAGTAGGGACCACAGCTCCGTTAGGAAGGCGGGCGGGACTGGTTCCTCCACGTCAAGTCCCCAGGCGACCTGGAAAGACCGCACTCCTGGGAAACAAAGCTATTCTGTGTATCCAGGCACCCCCACCCCCACCAAGACCAGTATCCAGTTTTCTGATAGCTTTAAAATTCATTATTGGCTCCCAGTCCCTGGATGGGAGCCCGGTTTCTGATTCTCAGGCTCGCTATCAGTCTGGAAAGCCCGGGGTCATTTCCAGTACCTCTCCAACTTTTCGTGGAACAGGAAGCGCTCTCACATGATGAGCCAGGACACCACAACAAATCCGTTTCTGATGAAGCTGATTGAAGCAAGCGCTCTGAAGTAATAGGGCTCGAAACTGCCTTTGAGCTTCCGGAGGGGACGGGATCCGGGGAAAAGAAAATAAACATGAGGCCGTCCTTGGGAGGCTTCTCAGAACAGGAGAAAAGGAGCCAACGGGAATTCCATTTCTCCCTGCCTGCGTGGGAGGAACACAGGGGGTGTAAGGCATGTGCTCTTATGGAATTTGAACTGAAATCCCAAGGTATACACCCCAAGTTCCATTCGCTCTGCCCAGGTGTCGCGTGTGCGGTTTATGAGGGCACCAGAAAAAAAGACCAAGGCTCGTGGGGGTGGGGGGTCCTGCCATTAGTTTATGCACTAGGAAGTTTCCCTACAAGATAAACTCTTTATTAAAATTAGAAGTATAAGTAATTTAAATAAAAATGATCTTAATTTGCATAGAGATTTTTATTTAAAATACCACTTGCTGTGCCTATTTCAAGATGAAGGACATCTCAGCTAAATCTTAAATTTTACTGCCCTTTTACAAAAGTCTTTTAAAAACCTCTTATCTGAGTTGTTTTAGGAGATGTAACTCTATACCAGCCATTTATTTGCAGCTTTAGCCTCAAAATTACCAGCCGTCTTTGAGAATCACTGATAAATAGCTCTCGCTCTCACTCTGATGGTTACTTCTTGTTAGCGGTAAGGCTCCAATCATCTTTTCCCCAACCCGCTCTGTTTCAGTCTTTCTAACTAGGTCATAAACTGGGGAAAATGAGAAAATTTCAAGCTAGTCGTCTTTCTAAAAATAAAGATTGTTTCCCTGGATGAATACATTTTTGTTATAAGGAGGACCATCCGTTCTGTCTCTCTCTAACTGCTATTCCTCCTGGGTCCCTCTCCCCCTCCTTTCTAACGGCTAAGTCTTTGACATACGCTAAAAGCTTTCATTAGCACAGGCCCTGTCGGTTTCTTCACTCCTACCCAGCCCTCATCTTTAAAAGGCCCTTTGTGAACACGCACCATTCACAAGTGACATCGTTGAATTGTGGTCCACATCCCTGCACGGTGCCACTCCATGTTCCCAGAGCGCCTCTCGGGGACAGTCCACTCAGCCCACCCCCAGGCCTAGGACATCCTCAACCGCTGAGTTTGCTGATCAGGCACCCTGAGCTATGCAAAGACATTTCCTTCCTTTGTTTCTTAACCTACGGCTCTTAGAAATATATATATATATATATGTATATTTTAAGATTTTTAAAATTTATTTGTCAGAGAGAAAGAGTGCACAAGCGGGGGGAGCAGCAGGCAGAGGGAGAAACAGTCTCCCCAGTGAGCAAGAAGCCCCTTGCAGGACTCAATCCCAGGCCCCTGGGATCATGACCTGAGCCGAAGGCAGATGCCTAACTGACTGAGCCACCCAGGCGTCCCGGTCCTTGGAAATATTTTGGAGTGCTAGGAAACCATTCAAATAATGCACCCTTTTAACTGTCCTCTGTGCCGTGAATCTAAATGATTAATGCTCAAAGACAAGGTAAATGAAGTCTCAGGAAACAGGTCTTCTTTGGGAGAACCTGGGTCTTAATATTAACTGGGGCTTCTCTGAAATCTATTACCAGTTATGCAAGGGGAAAGTGCTACTCGGGACAGGAGCTGGGGATTCGTTTCCTGGAAGGTCACCTTCAATTAGGCAAAGACATTGTCAGGGGGATTAAATTAAAAGATATCACTTTCACCCCCTTTGTAAGGAAATTAAAGGGCCCTGCCACCTGACCAGTAGGCAGTGTATTCATGATACAAACGGACATTGCACTTGGGAGAAATAATGAATGAAGAAGAAATTTTCCCATAAGAACCTCCTTTCTGATTTTTAATGTAAAAGTTTCTCTAGCTTTCCTGCCATATGCGGCTACAGCAGTGGGACAGAAACCTACAGAGAAAACTGGAGAGAATCTCCCTACCAGACTCTTAACTTCCACTTTTGTGAGTTTTTTTCCTTAGAAGAAAAACACATTTTTAAGCAAGAGAAGATACTCCTTAAGTGTTAAAGTTGGTGATATATGTAAATAGTGTTTTAGGAAGCCTCAGAATAATAGATGGTTCTGGAATAGCTTAGTTCAGTAATTCCAACTTCTATCCCCTAGGGTGATTTCAACATCTGAGGCATCGCTCATTGCCTCCGCCCAGCTCCGCCCTCCCAGTCCTGCCATATCTTTGAGAGAAAGCTGTGCCGCTTGTCGAGGGGTGGGTGGGCTTTAAATTGTTGGTCTTCTTCAGGAACCTAAAATCAACCCCAAAAGTTCATTTTTCCCTAAACATTTTTGTCCAATCCTCTGTGCTATGCCCCCTGGACAGGACTGTGGTCTCTCCCACCTGTCCTAGCTCTCTGTAATCACTATCCATGCAGTGGAGCCTTCTGATACATTTGGGATCCCCCCACCAAAACTGACACCTAATGGGCTCCAAGGTCTCTTTCTCGGGCACAGGATCCCCCAAATGTCTCAGGAGCGGTAAACTCGCTGCGAAAGACCTGGACAGGAAAACAGGCTATCACTACAGACATTCGCCATATAGCCCTCCTTAAACTTTTAAGTTGGAATATTTTCCTAGAACCGCGTCTGGGTGCACAACCCGGGGAATGCTCAAAACTAACAAATAGTTTTCTGAAGCTATAATTAAGACATCGAAAAAGTCAGAGGGTCTAGAGGAGAACATCCCAACTCTGAGATTGTCCCTGTCAACCTTAGTTTAAGACCCTCCTCCTGCATGCCCTCAAAATGATGTTGCCCAAGAAACCACTTTCTCCAAAAGCCCCTAAAGGCATCTGACTTCAACTTGCAAACCACTGCCAGAGAACAGTTTGAACTCACTGTTCATTGTTTGATTATGCAAAGCCTGCATTTGAGTCATTTCGCCAATGCTGTACTTAGCTCGTGGGTGAAGACAAAGACTTTTCTGTGAGCAGCCATGTTACTGAGTACCTGCGCAGGTATCTGGCTCTCCAGATGCGTACCTCACCTGTTGCATACCTTTCCGGGAGTTTCCATCATGCGAGGCAGCTTTCCAATCTAATATTTATATCATACTTCACAGTCTCCACAATGTTTTCACAACCGTATTCCCATTAGATCCTTGAAACCTCACTGTGAGATAGACATGCATCATCACTCTTTTACAGATGGAGGAGCAGAGGTGTGCTTGGCTAATTACACGACAGAGCAGGGAGAACCCACGATTCAACCGTCCGAATTTTGTGCGCACTCAACCGTCCGAATTTTGTGCGCACTACGCCTCGCCGCCTCAAAGACAGAACTGTTTCCAAGCTCAATTTTTTTCATAAGGTGGACAGCCTCTGGGGTAAAGGAACTGGATGTACTTATGTCCTCAGAAAGTGTAAATAAAAACCCGAAGTGTCCAAAATTAAGGCCACACCATGTGATGTGAATACAGAATATGATTTATTTAAATGTGTTCCTGAGCTAGGTGAAAGGCCTAAACTCTGTCTTGCCCAGCTAGGAGGTCAAACTGGGGGGGGGGGGGCTCTTCAGTTCTCCGGGCCTCAGTTTCCCCCTCTGTGGAGCAGGGCTGGACTTCTAGAGTCCACAGTGGACGGAGATCTCTTCAGCTCCCTCGCAGTCCAAGTATGTTTCCCCCCAGGCCTCTGCGGTGAAGTCAACGTAGGTCACGTGAAGGCGGCCCAGCGGGAGGCAGAGGAGCCCTGGTCTACAAGGCCTGAGCAAACCCGGGTAGAAGGGTGCAGACCCTCCCACCGCCCCGGCCTCCCTCTGCGGCCAGGCCCTGAGCCGGTTGCCAGGGAGGCGCCGACCTCGGACGAGGCGGGGCCCTGGGGTCAGCGCCCCAGAGAACTCCGGGGCGTACTGCGGGAGGTCGCCGCCAGTCCCCACCCGGTTCCCACAGGGGCCAGCGCCAGCCCCGAGCCCGCGCCCGCTCCCGCGACGCATGCGCGCCCGGGCCTCCGCCACCGCCGCTGGGGGCGGGGAAGGCGGAGCGCCTAGGCTGCTGCGTGGCCCACCGCCCGCGGGAGAGAAGCGCGCGTGCGCCTAATTAACGCCGCTCAAGGACACCAGGGATTAGGCTGGGCGGTGCGCGCAGACTGCGGAGCTGAAAGGGGCCGTGAGCTCATCCTGGAGTCTAGACTGCTGGAGCGGTGGTTCTGGGTGCTTGTTAAAATTCCAGATTCCTGGGCTTCCTCCCCAGCGGCCTGGATAAGACCCAGGAATACATTCTTAAATCACCCCCAGATAGTTGTGGTGTAAGTGGTCCTCATTGGCTGGGTGACCCTCTCGTCTCAATGAACGTAGGATTTGGAGCATAGACCTGGAGAAATGACTGGCCCACGGTCATACAGAATGAAGTGGCAGAGCCCGGTGTAGAACCCAGATGCGTAGACTTGAACTCACGTGCTTTCCCGCAGTGTTCCCTACTTCCCCTCCTGCCTCATTTTCAGGGCATGTTTGTTTAATCAGTACCAGGCGGACCGGGAGGCGGTTCATTCCCGTTGGCTGCGCTAACTGAAGAATGACAGTCCCTTTCTCAGAACACCAAAGAACCCCATCCAAGGACTCCAAATCAAAGCTCTACTCCCCGCTCTGACCTTGGGCCAGTACTGACTCAGTCTGCGATCTGTGTTGGGGCTGGGGCACCCTGGAGAGAGCTGAGCCCACCCAAGGGAACAATGGCCAGTCTAGATATATATGTTCCCTCCCCATATACACCCTTATCAGTATGTAATCGTGAAACTCTCTGCATCTGGCATCAGAGGCATAACCCAACAAGAATGTAAAATGCTCCCGTGTCTACATGCATGTGTGTGGAGATTAGGGGGAGGGTCTGACCCATCCCTGTGTGCTGGATTCTGGCTCAAGTTTAGGCGTGTTCAGTAAGAGGCAGTGGCCCCCGTCCAGGAGGACAGCTGGATCATATGTGCTGACAGCCACTTTCAATGGCCCTGGATGGGGAAATGGACACTCCCTTGCATACCCTCACGAGAAGCTGCTGGGGAAGCCTCAGGGAGAAGCAGAGCTAAGATCCCTGCACACGTTCATACACCCCTGTGAAGTCAACAAGTCGTCCCCCATCCCCCCACCACCACCCAGGTCAAAGCCTGGGAGACAAAGCTTGCCCCTGTAGAGGGGAGAGGGCTAGAGGCTGCAGAGGCCAAGGCCCTATTTGCTTTCAGAATCCCCCTCTCCGCTGGGGAGAGACAGCTAGCAAAGTGAAGCCGCCAGGCTTCTGAGAGAGCAGGCAATTCTCCTCCCGGTGATGGTCCTCATGCTCTGTGGCATGAGCCTGGGCATTCTCAAGGCTACTCGAACACTCGGTCCAGAAGTGTGTCGTCTTCCTCTGCTTCTCCCAGATCTCTGCCCCTCTTTATCTGTCCTCTCCCAGTCTCGCTGTCTCAAAACCTCAAGGCTGCAACTCTTTCCGAGAAAGCCAGGAACACAGCTGTGAGTCCCATTCCCTATGGGGGAGTTCCAGCTCTCCCTCCTGGCTCCAGATGTAAAGAAACAGCTGTGGGGGTGGCAAGATGCCTAGTTGGCAGCTAAGCAGGGCCTGGGAAGATGGAGAACAAAGCGGGGAGATACAGGCAAATGGCAGGGCTCTCATAATTCTAGAAACCCAGGGAAAACAGCATTTTGTCCCCTGGCACAGCAACTGGCTGGAGAGGCCTTGCCAAATCCCCCAGACCCTGCCCAACCCAATCCTGGCAGCCCGGGCCACTGGGCAGGATCTTCTGTAAACTCCATTTTATGATCCCCACTTAATCTGAGAAAGGAAACTTGGCTTCCTTTCTCTTACTCCACCCCTGTCCTCAAACGCACACCTCCCAGCATGAGGTTTTAGAAGGGAAAGAGAGGGAGCGGGGAGAGGACGAGACGGTTCTGCCACACCCATCTGGCATTCTCCTGCCTCTCCCTACCTCTGGGAAGTGAACCAGGGTGTAGAACGGCAGGCTGGGTGTCCAGCAGACAGCCTGCTCTGGGTGCCACCTGCTTGCCTGCTCCACCAGGGTGACGATGAATGACCTGGCAACAAGCACTGAACCTAGTAATTATTTCCTGAATGACCGTGGCCTCCTTTGGGTCCCACTGGGTCCCAGAGACGCTGCTGGTCTCTAACAAGCCCGTCTAGTGCTGGGAATGGGGGTCCACTGCCGTGACCCATTGTCCCCTCCACGTCCCCCCCAACCTAAAGGAGACAGGGTATCACAACTGCTCCCATTTTAGGGAAAATAGTTTAATGTTAGGTTTCAAACCTCTCTTCTAGATGAGGTCCCATTCTCCGTGGAACCCCCATCCCGGTGCTCTTCCCATGCCTGCTGGGAGGGAGCAGCTCTTCTCTGGAGGGCACCCACCCGCTCCAGACGCCCCTGCCCTCCTGGGAGGCCTGCTCTGGGTCTAGGCTGTAGTGGGCCCAGCACTTTTGTGTTTTTATCAAAAGTGGGCAGAATACTGTATTTTGCCCCCTTTTTCAATGCCATGGGACCAGCCCGTGGCACAGTCCTACCCTTTAATTAAATAGCCCATAAATAAGCTCCCGGCGCTGGTGGAGAGGGGGTGCCCCGGCACGGCCCCCGCGCCTCAGCCAGCCTCCCGCCACCCTGGGGCCTTCACCCCGACCGGATCCGGCCGCCACGAGAGCAGCCAGGGGCACGGCCCCATCTCAAGCCCGGCCAGTACCAGGACCCCTCTCCACACAGGGGAGGGGGAGTCCAAGCAGGTCATGCGGGCCCCAGGCACCCCCACAGCCACGGATGGGGTCGCTCAGGCGGCAGAGCGGTCAGACCAATGGGTACAGCTCCTGCCCCAGTCAGAAGAAGGTGAGGTTCTTGACCGCTCCGATCTCCAGCATCCGCTTGATGGCCAGGGCCTCCTGGGAGACATTGTGGCCGGACCCCTGTGGAGAGAGCCAAGAAGCAAACTGAGGGACCTCCCCGGCCCAAGAAAGTCACTCCGGTGCTCCCCACAGCCCCACACTTCTGGGAGCTCCCTTCCCTGGGCTGGCTCCCAGAACGAAGACAGGACCTGTGTGGCCAGATACAGAGGGCTCAGGCCAGGAGTCCAGGGGTCTGGGTTCCAGTTCTGACACTCTGAGCGACCTCACCACGAGCCGCCTCTGGGCCCCTGGCGCCACTCTCACTCACCCAGTGTCCCCAGCTCCGCCCCAGCCACTTACCGCCATGGACTTGAGTGTGATCTGTTCATAGTAGTGAATGGTCTGCTTCCTGTTGTGGGCGTCTGGGTAGCCAAAGCCGGCGATATGCACCAGGTCACAGAGGTGGAGCGCCAGCGTGATGGCCAGCAGGCCTGTGGTGGGCTTCTGAGGGACAAGGGGTGGGCAAGGTATTAGAGGGAGCCCTGCTCCCGTCGCCGCCTTCTGGGCCAGCCCCGTGCAACAGACTTTGTCTTTCCCGGGAATGTTCTTCCCCCGTGCGGTCTACCCCGCAGTCACCGGCACATGCGGCTCCTGGGCACGGGCGTGGGGCCGATGCAGCGGCTCGAGAACCCAGTCTTTTACTTTAATTTTATACGTAATTAATTTAATTAACTTAAACTTAAATTTAAATAGCCTCAGGTAGCTCAGGGCTACCAGACTGGGTAGGATAGCCCAGCACATCTCGGGGAGGGTTTGGGCCTTGAGGCATGAAGATGGCAATCGGGATGACGATAATGACAACGGTAATAATCATCATCACCTGTTACCTTTTGAGCACTGACCGTGTGCCAGACGCTACGTTAAGTATTTTACCCCGTATAATACGTGAGGGCATCCGGTCTTCACGAAAACACTTTGAGGTAGACACTCTCATGGGCCCCATTTTACAGATGGGGAAACTGAGGCTTACGACTCTTCGCTCAAGGAGTGGAAAGGTTCGGCTCTCTGCCTTGGAAAACCTCACCTCTTTCAGAAAACCTGGGAGGCTCTCTCACTCATGGGCTTATGAGAGTGGGCTCTCCCCTTCCGTAAAATGGGAATAGCAATACTTTTCCCACCCACCTTATGGGCTGCTATGGGGGAAGGAGGAGACCTACTTTCTCCATCCCCAATTCATCCAAGGGGTTGGGCGACCTAATACTCTAACCTCACAAACCTTGCCTTCGTCAGCTCCAACAACCCGCCAGCCTGACTGCTTCGGCTGCCCACTCCCTGGACCTTGTCAGCCTAGGTTTTTCCCGTGTCCCTTCTGAGCAATCCTGTCATTTCATCTGTCCCTTTCTGCCGGGGCCTTCTGTTTCCCTCCTGTTGCTTTGACCACCACGTTATCGTATCTAGTTCACACCTCTGAAGAGCCACATTTCCATGGCCTACTAGCCAGCTCTGCCTCGTCATGGGCTCCTGAGACCTGCCGGACTCTCCTCTCCCCCTGTCTTTCCTATATTCGTTAAGCATGTTACCACCCAGCCAGATGTCTAAGCTGGAAACCTAGAATTGTGATAAATCTCTCAACTTCACCTGTAAAATAAATGGTGTAGCAGGAGGTCCCTAAGCTCACCCCCAGTGACCCTTGAGTACATGTGGGACCTACAAATCTGAGACATATTACATTATATTCTATTGCCCTACGGGTGCCATTGGCCATAAGAGAGAGAGATCATCCTGGTGGGCTCATTACCTGAGCTTTTGCATCTGGGTCTAGAGGTCAGCAATGGAGGAAGTCAGGGGTGGGAAGGGCTAGAAGGATTTATCATGTCATTGCTGGCTGGAAGGTGGAGAGGGTTATATCTTAAGGAACACAAACAATCTCTAAGAGCTGAGGGTATCAAGCCTGAAAGCCAGCAAAGGAAACGGGACCTCAGTCCTGGAACCACAAGGGACTGAATCCCTCCGACAAGAAGGACCCTGGAAGCGTGTCCCCCCACCCCACTCTAGCCTCCAGATAAGAATTCAGCCATGCCCAGCTGGACTTCCAACCGCCAGAACTATGAGTCCATCAACAGGTGTTGCTTTAAGCCACTCAACTGTGGTGATTTGTTAATCAGGCAGCAATGAGAAACTACTACATCAAGGGCATGCCTTCCTTTCCTTCCCACAGCCAGAAGCTGGGTTCTGGTCCTTCCCCCTCTGCTGCACACCCCATCAGGAACATAAAACGCCTCCTCACTACTCCCCTCAACTTCACATGCACTAGAACTCAGTGCTGGAGTTGCTGGTTGGTCTTGCCAAAGGAAATATCTTTTCCCAAAGTCTCTGCCCAGATGGGCCCCATGACCCCTCAAAGGCCCAACTCCAAGACCACCTCCTCTGTGGTGGGCGAGGTGGGGGGCTCCCAGCCAGCCTCACACAGAGGTCTGCCCCTCCTCCCAGTTCCTACAGCATTTGGAACAACTCTCTACGAGGGCATTCTGCCACTCCGTGTTGCAACCTGTATGTTTATTCTGCTAGACTGAGTGTCCTCAGGGCAAGGTGCATGTCTTACTCCCCAAGCGTGCAAATGGAGGGCCTGGGACTGAACGGCCACAAAAGGAGGCATTCAACGTATGAAGCTAAATCAGAGGAGATATTCAGTGAAGAATAAAATTCTTGATGCACGATTTGGCAAATACAGTGAGCATCCACTGTGTCTCTGCCATAGGCGTTTTATATAATTATGTTTTTAAATCCTACAAGGGCCTTAAAAGGTCAGTACTAATACTATCCCCACCATACAGATAAGAAAAAGCACGGCTCCAAGTGGCCAGTCTGCCCGAGGCCACAGAGTAAGCAGGACAGCCGAGCTCCGGCTGTGTTTACTAGTTACCTCTGACAACTATCCCACACGGCCTCTCTGGGGGCTCAGAAGGCATGTGTGGAAGTCCTTGGGAAGGTACGAGCTGGTGGCTAAAGCCCACCAGCTGAAACGAAAACCGTAATTTGCAAAACTGTACCATGACCTCCAGAACTGACATATCGCGCCAAAGCAGGACACACAAGACAAACTGAAGCTCGAGCGCCTTTAACTCATTCTGGCGAGGCTGTTCCAAGATAAGATCACAGATAAAGTGACCTAACAGCAACTGCACGGACTCCAGTCATTCTCAAGTCAAGGCCACAGACTGTTCCAGCAACTCCTTACCTTATAAATCCCGACCAGCACCTGCCAAGGCCTCTAACTCTGGCCCCAAACCCTATAAAAACCCTCCCCTAACTTCCTGCTCGGCAGATGCCCCCACGGTTCTCCATAGTCCACACTCTCCCTTCCGGCAGCCAAACACACCGGACTGAATACAGGGGTGTGGGCAGGAGGCTGTCCCAGGGGCTGTTCAAACGCAAACTGCTGTCTCGGTTGTTCCTTTCCCTTCTCCTGGGGTCCTCCAGGGCTTCCGAAGCCTCTAGAAATGGCCCACCCCGGCCCTCGGGCTTCCTGGCCGCCAGTGCCCCACCATCACCTGCACCTGCTTAATCTTGCGTGGCTGCTGCATTGGAAGGCTCAGCAGTTTATCAGCTGCTATCTCCATGAAGAAAGGGTTGAGAATCCGAACCTGCCTGGGGTTGACGTCCCAGATGAGGGGAGGTTGCTTCCAGAAGCCCTTTCGCACCTGCGGGGCACAGGATTGGAAGGGAGAGATGAGGGTGTGTGAAGACCTGTTTCTCAAGTCCAGCCTGGTGGTCCTTAGTCAGCAGATGGGGTCCACGTGATGGCAGAGCCCCCCCAGGAATGTGGGGTGAGAGGGGAGGGAGGTGGAGGCTAGGCCCGCACCCAGAAGGGGAAGGGCGAACAGAGAGGAGTGGGAAGAGAGAGGTGGGAGGGCCCTGCTCGGGGGGGGGGGGCAGGGGACATGCTGTGTAGAGTATGGGGTCCAACTACTGCCCACTTCCAAGGATATTCAGACAGGTAGAAGGGGCCTAAGTGTGGGGCGGTCTAAGCACTTGGCGAAAATGCTACATGGGACCAGTCGGCATCTGACTGGATGAGAAAAACATGGTGGACACCACCCAGAAGGACAGATCTCTTGTTCTAACCTACCCCCTGCCTGGAGATGTCTACTGACCAGCTCCTCTGCTCCCAGGTTTCTCAATGGCAAACACATATTCCAGCAGCTTCCCTGGCCCCAGCAGCCTCAAGCTTGGGACGCCACCTGACTCCTGCAGGCTTCTCAGAAGCCCCACAGAACATGGAGTTCACAACTTCCCCTCACGGACTCTTTAGGACCACAGGACAGACGTTGTGAAGCGTGAGGTCCTGAGACAGGCAGGGTCCCATCCCTGAGCTGTGACCCCTCGCCTCCCCGTGTCCCTGCTCACCCTCTTCTTATCACTCAGGATGGTCTCAATCCAGTGGAAGTCCATTGCCTTGAAAGCTACCAGGACGAGGAGTGTGTCTGGGTTGTTCTCCACTTTGGGGTTGAAGTGGGCTGACTCGGGGTAGAAGAGACGCATGGTGGTCTTGGAGCCCACATCGCCCTCGTAGCCAGCCACGGGCGCGTTGTTCAATCTGCAAGGCGGGGAGGAGGATGCCCGTCACCCAGAGCCCCACGGGCCCTCAACAGTCACTGCCAAACAGAAGGGACGAGAGCCCGTCCTACAGACCTGATGACCACGTCGTACTTGTTGATGGCATCCCCCAGCGAGCTGTTGCGCAGCCGGTGCCCGTTCCCCACCACCACGCAGCGGCGACACTTGAGACTGCCGTGGGAAGAGGGTGCTCAGCCCCGGAGTGACCCCTGCTCCTGCTCCGCTTAACCCCTGCCCGGGGTCTGCCCGGGGCCCGGCTCAGGGGTCCTTCCCAGGCTGCCTCAGCCCCTGATCCCCACGGACCAGGCTTCTCCGGGGAGTCCCGCTTGCGGTCCTGCTGACTCCACAGCCCTGGCCCTTAGCGGGAGAGGAGACTGAGCAGAGCACGGAAGACAGAGGAGGAAAGGAGGGAGGGCTCCTGGTGCAGACTAATAAGAAGCCCCATTTCGAAGCCCCCTCACCTGCTGCCCAGGCCTGCCTGTTGCCACGGCGATACCCTGCATGCTACGGCACCCGGCACCCGGATGCCCGGGCTCAGTTGCCGTGGACACTGGCGTCCCTGCCTCCCCTGGAGACAGGCAGGCTGGGAAGAAGGGTCAAATTGGCCACAGGGGACCAGAGATAGGAAGGCTCGCTGGGAGGTGCTAGCCCATGACTGTCGCATGGGGGCAGGAAGGGGAGGGTGCTCGGACTCAGGGCAGGGACTGTCTCCTTACCTCTGGATGCTCTCTGGAATGGAGTAGCTGGTGATGGCTAGAACCCGGAGGAGCAGGTCTTCTACAAAAAGACACGGATTGGGAGGGGCTGATGGCAACAGCTAGCTTTGCAAAGGCTGCCAACTCTCCCTCCGCTGCCCCCTCCTCCCCTGACCTCCCCATCGGAGCCTGGCTCAGAACGTGGGCACTGGGACCACGGGCAGCAAAGAACAAGAAGCAGTGTGGCCGAGGGGAGCCTGCCATCCCCATTTACCCGGCAGCTCTTACCACTCCCCTTGGTCCCGTAGGGCAGCTCATAGGCGGACGGTGTCTTGACCCAGAAATAATCCTTCAGCTGCAGGAAGATGGGCTGATCTCGGGAGTAGCTGTACAGAGGTGAGAGCAGGGCAGGGATGAGAAAGGGATTAATCTTGAAGAAGCCAGAATCAGGGTCAGGTCAGGCCCATGACTAATAGTATATAATATAATATAATATAATATAATATAATATAATATAATATATAATATTGTATGTAATTATTATATATTACATATTAATATAATATTGTATATAACTATATATTTTAATAATATAATAATGTAATATATTATACAAAATATATTTACATATTTAAATATATTCATATATTATGTTTATATTATATGTTTAAAGATATAAAATAAATAATATATAAAATATAATATATAACATTACATATAATAAATATATTGTTTATAATATATAAAATAATGAATTATAATATATACTATTTGGGGTCCCTGCAACCTCCAACTCAGTATATAAATTATATTTATATATTGTATAATATTGCATATAATAATATAGTTATTACACACACACACGCATATGTTCAAGGGCCTCTCCCCGCTCACAGGCTCCCCTAACCCACATCCACTAACATGTTCCCCTCCATCTAAGCCCACATTGAAGCCCCGCCCCTGTGAAACTCTCCATCCACCTGCCCCATGCCCAGCCCGCAGGCCCTGCCCCACCACATCCTCAAGTACTTACTTGCCAAACAGCTTAGAGGCCTTCCTCTCTGCCTCACCCTGGAAGCACGGCTCCTTCTTCTCTGGGATAGGAAAATAAAAACTAGAGACAGAAAAGGGGAGGAGGCAGGAGCTCCAGTCAGACCTCTCGGGCCCAGGGGCCAGCGTCCCAGGCAGCCTCAATCTTCTCCCGTGACACAGGTCCCAAGGTCCCAGAGGATGATGTGCAGGGTGGAATCATCTCAAGCCAAGTTGGCTCTGAGACCAACTCATGGCAGAGTCTCCAGCTCTCCCTTCTCCGGAGCAATGTGGGTGAGGGGCCCGGGATTCCTCGCAGACCCTACCCCCCAAACCCACTACCTACCCTCCTGGAAGGATTTCACGCTAACAGCTGAAGGGAGGGGGTCATACCCTGGCCCTCTGAACCCTCCTGGCCCCACTGGGTCTGCCACCCCATGACACTCCATCCCTGAGCCCACTCCTGAGAACTGCTGGAAGGACACAGAAGCCGGACTCACAGCTCAATGTACCTGTCTTCTCGGGAGATGGAATACCACACCATGACGACCAGGACCAGAGCCAACATGGCCAGCAGCTTCCAGCCTGCGGGGCACATACACAGAGGAGCTAGAGGCAGGGACACGTGGGGAGAGCCCCAGTCCACCGACCCTGTTGTGGGCCCCTGCAGCCTCCGACTCAAGAAGACCCGGTCCCTGACCCTCGCCTGGCTGTAGTTTTCCAGTACCGGGCTTGGGCCTGGGTTTCTACTGTCCTTCAAGATGAAGAGAGGCCCCCCCCTGGCTATCTGCCTGTCCCTGTACAGCCCCCAGGGGGTCCCCGATGCTGCTTCTGGGGGCCCATCCTTCAGGGCGGGGGATCCTTGGACAACACTCACGGGACTTGCTGATCATGTTTCTCAGCGGGTAGCAGGGTTCCTGGGGAGAGCTGTCATCGCGGCTGCCTCGGGCCACCTAGGAGGTTAGGAGTCACTGGTATGTGGTCAGCTCTGCAAACGTCCTACCTAGATCCTGGAGCAGGACACACCCACAGCCCGCCTTCCCTTCTCCAGAAGCACAGAGCTGCTTCCGGGGTGGCCATCCAGACAGCGGACATCCTCGTCAGCCCTCAAGGCGGCATCAGGGGTCCAGGTGGGGCCTGTGCCACAGGAAGGGAACCGGAGTCCCACTCCTCGAAGATGAGGTCCCATGCCAGACTGGACTACTCCAGCTTCCCTGGCGTGGTTTCTCTGTCCCCTTCCTCAGGATGACCTGGGAAGGGCCAGCTCCAGGAGGCAGACGGGAACCTCAACCCACTTTTTACATGGAAGTGAACCGTATAAGGCTGTGATTGGTACTGGATGCAGCCTAGGTTTACCTCTTCTCCACCATCCGAAGCAGTCCCTTAGTCCTGGCCACCACCCACCTCCATCCTCAGCCTCTCTCTACTCCAGCCAAACGCATCCACTCAGGCCAGGCACGGGGGCAAGGGTGGGCTATGGGATGGTCCTCCAGTTCTTCTAGACTCTGACTAAATGCAAACAGTGTCCAAGCCCTCATCCTCTCACTGCTGGGGGAAAGCTCCATGAAGGCAAGTGTTTGAATGGGAGTGCCGGGTGGGGGAGGGTCTGGTTGGTCAGAGGAAATGGGAGGCCCTTTGGGGTAAGGGCAAAGATGGCATGGCAAGGACAGGGCTCTGGAAGGGGGTCAGCTGCTATATGCACACAAACTCAGCCAGGGCCACACTGCAGAGTCACGGGGGAAGGAATTTAGGCAGCTTGCACAGCCACGCCGAGAGACGTGGGATGCCAGGTACCATTTTTGTCATCCACACAGTGTTCCCCAGTCACCTGAATCAGAAGAATTACCCTGGGCCGCTTCCTGAAAACCCAGATTCCAGGGCTCTTCCTGGGGATTGCTAAATGAGACAGGGTGGGACCTGGGACAGGCATTTTCACAAGCAGCCCAGGTGAGTCTTATGACCCACCTGGAAAGGGAGGGCAGCTCTAGTGTTTGTGCTCTCTCAGGGAGACCCGGAAAACCTCAAATGATTTCTTCAGGGCAGGAGACAGCACCAGGATGAGAGCTGGTTTTTGTTACAAATCATAAATCAATTATCCTGAACACTGTCCTATTACCAAGTCGGTGTTCTGTCCCCAGGCTCCGCTCTGAGTCCACAAACACCAAAGAATGAGAATCTTGGCAAGGGGAGGGATGAGGGGTGGGGACCAGAGCCAGACATCCTCAGGACAGTCAGGAACACCCATCCTCAGAGCCCAGTAGGAATAGAGGATGACCCTATCCAGTAAAGAAAGTTCTGGATTTGTAGTTAGAAGACAGCCAATGAAAGTGACAGTTCTAGTAACTTCCCTGATCACTCCTCCGAAAGTGGCATGCCTTTTCCATACCTCCCTACAGCCACTGCCAATTCATTCCTTACCCCGGCACGGTCCAGACTTCTCCCAATCTATAATAAGCTTAGTTACTTGCTTGCTTTCTGAATGCCTTCCCCTCTGGAATATGAGCTCTGTGAGGGTAGCAATGAGGTCTGTCGTGTTCCCAGCACCCAGCACACTGCCCAGCACAGAGCCAGTGCTCAGCAAGTACTGAATGAATAGCACGTCGGGTTAACTTGGGAGTCACTTCTCCCTTTCGGACCCTCAGTTTCTTTGGTTGTAAATCTGGGAAGTTAGCCTACTAGATTCTTGCAGCTCAAAATATATTTATTGGATCAGCACCACGGGCAGCACTAGGGACCTTATTAGAAATGCATAACCTCGGGGCACCTGGGTGGCTCAGTAGGTTGAGCATCAGACTCTCGATTTCTGCTCAGGTCATGATCTCAGGGTCATGAGATCAAACCCCACGTCGGGCTCTGCACTCAGCGGGGAGTCTGCTTGGAGAGTCTCTCCCTCTATCCTCCCCGCCCCCTGCTCATGCTCTCTCTCTCTCAAATGGATAAATAAATCTGAAAGAAAGAAAGAAAGAAAGAGAAAGAAAGAAAGAAAGAAAGAAAGAAAGAAAGAAAGAAAGAGAAAGAAAAAGAAAGAAAGAAATGCATGATCTCAGGCCCCTCCATACGGACAAAATCAGAACCTGCATTTGAATAAGATCACCTGAGGAATCATCTGCACAGTCAAGTCTGAGAAACACTGGCTCAGGTGGATGGTTTTTGACCTTGACTGAACAGGAGAATCGCCTGGGGTGCTAAAAATTTTAAAAAATAAGAAATAATTACGAGTGTCCAGGTCCCACACCTGGGAATTCCGACTTGATGGGTCTGGCCCAGCACGGGATTTGCTCGAGTCCCTCGGGTGACCCTAACATGCCATCAGGATTAAGAACCACTGAGGCAGACAAGGAGGATGAGGATGAGGATGTCCGCATGACAGCCAAAGCAGGCTGCTCAAACCTCGGTGTGTGCCTTCTGACTCAGTGGGCGAGGCCGGATACGAATTCTACCCAACGCCCAGGTGGTGCCCCATCACCCGCTGGGAGCACGCCCTGTGCTGCCGAGCTCCCCACCAGCATCGTCCAGCCCGGACATCCCCGACTTTATGACCCACACCCTTCGCTCCCCTCCACTCTCTCTCAGTCTTCACGACCAGCTCCCTTTGTATCAGGAGGTCACAACACGGGTGACCCGACTGGCGCAAGGCCAGCACCTGAGGAGTTAAAAACTATACAGACGCCTGGGTCCCATTCTCCAAGATTCTCATTTCATTGGTTCCAGGCAGGGTCCAGGCATTCGTAAGTGAAAAACAAAACCAAAACTAAAAACCACCCACCTCCCTGACACGAAGCCAGGATGGCCAGCCCCACACACAGCGAGCTCCGCGGTCACTGAAGGACAGAGACTCCTGGGCGGAGGAGACCTCCGGCGGCGGGCGCTGAGCACAGCTGACAGTCCAGATTCTGAGCAGAGCAACAAGACAGCTAGCCCCCCCGGACCTCTTCCCCGGAAAGCCTGCACGGGGAGGTCTGAGCCCAGACGGTGTGCGAGGCAGACTAACTCGGCTTCGAGCTTGCTCTGAGACCCCCGATCAGGGCTTTCATCAGCCCACGCCTCCTCTTGCTGGGCCAAGCCAAGACCAGAGTTCAGCAGCTGTGGACATTCCCGGAGCCCGAGCTTCTCGGGTGGCTTCTGCCTCCGGTCGACCCACAGCCTTCCCCCAGCCACTGGCTGCCCCGCATTATTGACCGGGCCCCTGGGTACGAAAGGACACGAGGACAGTCCCCAGAGAGTACCTGGGGGGCAGAGCAGGACTGTGCTCCACTCATGTCGCGTACGTGGCAAGAACTCCACAGCGCCCCGCGCTGACCTGAGCCCTTGCTGCAGGGCAGAACCCGGGGCACAGAGGGAGGAACTAAGCCCCCTACGCCCTGCCTCACGCGCCTCACACACAGCAAGTACCCAGCAGCTACCTGCTCAAGCAGGAGGAACAGCACGCATACCCACCCAAGGGCACAGCATGATACCTGGCCCCTCGGAGCCCCGGGAGCCCATTAGGGACAAGGCTGAATGTCCCTGAGAAGAGGTCTGGGAAGACTAATGGGGGAGGACGCAGAGGCTCCATTCTCATTGGCTCAGAGACCTTGAGCAAGTCACGTAATCGTGGGCACCATCCCTGGGTTCTGGAGGGAAAAACCTGGAGCTGCTGCCTGGAGCCTCGGCCAGCCCTCCGGTTCCCTCCTAAGCCCTCCACCTGGACACCACTGCCCACACCAGTACCACTGGGACCAGGGATCCCCTTCTGCCCTGTTTCTTCCCACTCTCTCCCCTTCACTCCTCTCTAATAAACAGACCTCGATCTCCCTCCCCCTCCAACAGAACAGAGCCCCTCCCTGCCTCTACCTTCTCTTCCATCACCCCTGCGTGCCCACGCTTCCCTCCACTGCTCAGACTTCTGTATCTGGGCCGCAGCCACTCCCACACCACCCCTGGCTCCCACTCGGATTTTTATGCAGACACGGCTCCTCCACCTGAAGCCTTCCGTGGCCTCTTGTCAAACCTGAGGAAGGTCTATTTTCTCTCTTCCTCCTGCTCTGAAGCCTGTGATACTGTCAGCCCATGCCTCCTCCTCGGCTTCTGGGTCCCGACTCTCCCCATGTCCCTCCTACCTCGGTGACAGCCTGTTCTGGCCCCACTCCCTTTAAGGGCTGGCGTTCTCCAGGGATCTGTCCTTGAACCTTTGCTCTCCCGCCTGTTTTTATAGGACAAGTTCATTCATTTTCAGATGTCTGCCCACTACTCCTACCCTGTTCAGTTCCTCCCCAGATCCCATCCCAGTATTTCTGGCTCCCCACGGCACATTCTACCTGAATGATCATTAACTCTTCGAACTTGACACGTCCCAAACTAGACCTGTGTCTCCAGCTCCACCCCTCCACCCTGGTCCCCACAGGATCATAAACTCTTCCAACATCCGCCCCCCTCACGCCACCCCTACTAAACAGTTACTAAACACGATTGTTTCTACCCCATTTCCTCATTCCAACCAGTGCTCACTGAGCTCCTACTGAATGCTTGGCATTGTGGGAGGCACTGGGGATGTAAGGCTTTACAAAACCCAGCTGAGGGGCACCTGGCTGGCTCAGTCAGAGAAGCATGCAAGCCTTGATCTCGGGGTTGTGAGTTTGAGCCCCATGTTGGGCGTAGTGATTACAAATAAAATAAAATAAAATAAACGCAGATGCAGCATGAAGGCCTCATGGTCTAGAGCCTCAGAAACACCTTATCTTTTTTTTAAAGATTTTATTTATTAATTTGATAGAGGGAGAGACAGAGAGTGAGCACAAGGTGGGGGGAGTGGCAGAGGGAGAGGGAGAAGCAGGCTCTCCACTGAGCAAGGAGCTTGACGTGGGGCTCGATCCCAGTACCCTGGGATCATGACCTGAGCCAAAGGGAGACACTTAACCGACTGAGCCACTCAGGCGCCCTCAGAAACGTTTTAGAATACAGTCCTCCAACTCCAGGTCTGGAGACATATCTAGTCTAGATCCTATCCCAATTTACCTGCTTCCTAATTGGTCTCTTTGAGTCTTTCCTCATTCAGCCCCCTTCTTTGGAACTGCCAACATGGTATGCTTCCAAGAAATAATTTGGATCAAACCACCCTCCTGTCCCAATTGCTCCCCATTCTTTACATGAAAAGCCAAAGCTCCTTAGTGGCAATCAGGACCCTTCACCCTCGGGTCACAGGTGTGAAGGCACACCTCCTACCCTCTTCCCAGGCAGGCCGCAGGAGCTGCCTTTCCCCCTCCCCTCTTCCCACCCTAAGCAGGAGGATACGCTAAGCCCCTCCCCACCCAGGACACCCTCGCTCCAGCATCAGCTCAAAGGGCTATTCTTCTATGAAGTCTTTTCCGACATTTCTAAGCAACCGCTGTTTTTCTTCCCACCAAATATTGTTTATAACTTGCTTCTGGCACTTAACAGGTAATATAATTTCATATTATATAATTACTGCTTTTCATGTCTTGCCCACTATCTTCTGACCTCTGAAACTGGAGGCTTGTTTATACCAAGAGTCTATCAGAGTACCTGGATTACACAAGATGCTTTATCACATAATATAATTTTATGTTATTTCATATGTGTTTTGTATCTGGCCTACGAGACTATGACCTCTGTGGTCTGGGAGACTTCTTTATATTTTCAGACTCTATTAAAGTTCAGAAGGTAGCAGATGTTTTGTAAACATTGGACACACGAGTAATAAGATGAGATTAAACGTGTATTACATCCCTTATAAATTACTACAATGTACAGTGCACTTACCATGTGGGATACCAGGAGGGACCCCACCCCATCACCATTGGTTTGGGGACCAGGTAAGTCACTGTTGTGGGGGGCTGCCCGTGCACCATGGAATGTTTAGCAGTTTCTTTGACCTCTCCACTAGATGCCAGTAGGAACGCCAGTCCCTGGTTGTGACAACGAGCTTGTCTCCAGACATTACCAAACGCTGAGAACTACTCTGCTAGACACTTTGAAGGGCTGTCCAAGTATGATCTCAACCCTATGAGTTAAACACGATCACGACCTCCCTTGTAGAGACAGGGACCCAGTGTATAAGAAGGGTCAGCCACTTGTCTGGGAATGTGGACCTAGGGAGGAGGACAAGGACCGGGACTTGGACTGCTTAGCTCCTGAGCCCACAAGCCTGACCCTAAACCCCCTCCTGCCTCAACAGCCCTCCTTGTGAAGGAATGGCTTCCTAGACGCCACGATCCCTCGAATGTCCACCTGCTGCCTTCAGGAGCAAGTAAAGGAAGTCAGTCCTCTATCAGATCCAAGTCCTCCGAAAGCTTACGACAGCTACGAGCAGCCTCCTGTGCTCCTTCTCAGGCAGCTTCCTAGTGGAACACAGTTTCTCTCCGCTGCCGTAGCCCAGAGCTCCTCTGGAAGCTCTCCAGCATGCTTCCAATGCGTGCTCCTGTAGCCACGGGATTAGTACGGCCCTCCATCTGGACACCAGACTTCCAGGAATGCTGGTGAAGCCTGCGCTCACTTATCACATCACACCCTGGCACAGGACTCAAATCCTTCAGCTGGTAAGCCAGGCCTCCTGGGCCCCGAACTTGGGTGGCTACGCTGTCCAACTGAAGAGCGGGACTGTACGACACCTGCTTACACACATTTCCCCTTAGGATCCAGGGTCACGTTTCCTCCTGTCAAGGTGGGTGAATCTCAGTGGTGCCAGCTGGCCCACAACGATTCCTCCCAGCTCAGAGTCCGCGGCTAATATTGCCACGGGGATCATGCAGGGCTACAACCTACTTTAATCACTCATTCTTGGGTGGAGATGGCCAGTTAATGACAATTCTCCAGAACAGATCAGTCGCCCACATCACTTCTCAGCTCAAAAACCCTCTAAGGGCTCCTTGTGTACTGAGAGAGACAGGGGCTTGATATCTCTTCATTTCTTTGTTCACCTTCGCTACCAGCCATCAAAAATTCCGCACACACCCAACAATTCTGATCCCCCTCCCCTGCTTGTAAAGATTTTTGTTTTGTTTTGTTCGGTGCCGTTATCACCAATGTCTAGAATAGCGACTGGCACACAGTAGGCCCTCAATGCAAATTCCCTGAATTAATAAACGGATCAATTCATCAGGGACGTCATTGGAGCAAGGGAGGAAGAGGCAGTAACAGCGAGTCTGATACTCGCTCCATCCCCTCCGCCCCAACCCCTGGCTGGACACAGGCTGCAGACTTTGCCTTCTCCCCATCACTGAGCAGCACAGTGTGACCATAGCACTGGGAAGTGAGGCCTGCCTTGGCCCCAGCTCACGTGGGAGAGCAGAGGGCTGAGTCACTGGCCAACTGCCTCAAGGCCCATGAGTAGGCAGATGGGGCCGTCTGTCTGGCCATCCAAGCTTGGAGGGAAAGGGGCCTGACAGGCTTCCCACGGAAGCACAGAAGGTTCCCCACCTTGGGGTCCACAGGCTGCCCCCCCTGCCCCTGCCATCAGACACCCCGCCCAGCCCAGCACTGCAGTCTCCTGGATAGAAACACTGTATCATCCACTTTATCAGCTGCCAGTCACAAGACACCAGAGGGAACCACTTGAAAATCATACTTCTGGTGTCTGCCTGGGAGGTGGGGGGCAGAGGCTCTGAATTCCATTCCCTGGGTGAGAAAGCTGAAGGTGTGTGACAGGGTAGAGAATCAACCAGGATGGACTCAGAGCTAGGACAAGAAAAGGAAAAATCTGGTGGGGCTGCGGACCCACCCCAGGGTCCCAGGTAGGGACTTTGGGGCAGGCTTCCCTCCTCAGACCTCCCACCCAGGAGCCCACGAATTTGGCCCCAGGGAGCCAAAGCTAACAGCACTACCAGAGATGGGGCTGGACCTCAGATCACTACCAATATGGCCAGTCCCCTCCCTCCTCTGGCTTCCAGATGCCTCTTCTGAAAACAGTGGACAGCACCAGCCCTGCCCCGTCCCACATGGTGGCCCCCAGCCACGTGTGACTGTGGAGTCCTTGCTGTGTGGCGGGTTCACACTGAGGTTTGTTGTCAGGGGAAATCATACCCTGGATTTCAAACACTTGGCACAAAAAAAAAAAGTGAACTATCACCTAAAAATTATTTATACTGATCACACACTGCAGTAATATTTTGGCTATACTGGATTAAAATACTAAAATTTATTTCACCTCCTTATTTTTACTTTTTAAAAAATGTGGCTAACTTAACATTTTTAAACATTTTATGTATTTATTTATCTATTTTTTAAAAATATTTTATGCATTTCATGTATTCATTTGACAGAGAGCACTCAGAAGCAGGGGGAGGGGCAGAGGGGGAGGGAGAGGCAGGCTCTCCGCTGAGCAGAGAGCCTGATGCGGGACTCGATCCCAGGACCCCGGGATCATGACCTGAGCTGAAGGCAGACGCTTAACCGTCTGAGCCATCCAGGCCCCCCATAAAATTTTATTTATTTTAAGTAATCTCTACACCCAACGTGGGGCTCAAACTCATGACCTCGAGATCAAGGGTGGCATGCTCTTCCAACTGAGCCAGCCAGGTGCCCCTAACTTAACATTTTATAAGATCTGAAGTTACATAGGTGGTTTGCATTTCTGGCTCCCATTGCATTCCTATCGGACAGCAAGGGAACAGGCCAGGGCGTCTGGGATGCCTGCGGAGGACCCCGGTCATTCTGAGGGACAGCCACAGAGAGCACTGCTCCAAGATCTCAAATGCGGCAGAGCTGAGACGACTCCACTCTTCCTGCATCGGCCCCCCTCCTCCCGGGCTGTCAGGGTTCTGAGTGTGGAGGCACAGTTCAATTCAGGGTGACATTGTCTTCCTGACCCTGGCAACTTGCTCCAGTGCCTGTGCAGAACCGGCCTCTCAGCTACCCTTCGCACACCACACCTGCCCAGGGCCCACGCGGATGGCCACGTTTGCGCTGGCGCAAGCAGGTCACACGGAACTGCCTCCTCTGGCCAAGAGCTGTGTGGGGGACTGGCCACTGGGACTGAACCCTGCCTCTGCCGCTTGGCACCCCTAAGCCTCGGTCTCCCAATCTGTAGAATGGAGGTAAAGAGCCCCTACCATGAGTTTCGTTGTACCGGTTAACAGGATAACAAAGAAAAGACACATGGGAAACGCTCCGTGAATAGCAACTATTAGCCATATTGCTGCTTCGTGTGCTAAGTGGAATCCAAAAGCTGCAGCTGTCTGGAATGTGGGGTGGATTAAAACATCATTTAAGAAACAGTATGTTTTAGTCAGTCTGTTCTGTGATTAAAAGTAAAGAAATAGGGGCGCCTGGGTGGCATAGCAGTTGGGCGTCTGCCTTCGGCTCAGGGCGCGATCCCGGCGTTATGGGATCGAGCCCCACATCGGGCTCCTCTGCTATGAGCCTGCTTCTTCCTCTCCCACTCCCCCGCTTGTGTTCCCTCTCTCACTGGCTGTCTCTATCTCTGTCAAATAAATAAATAAAATCTTTAAAAAAAAAAAAGTAAAGAAATAAACAGCGAACCTTACACGACGTACAAATGACTGTCCACTGAACTGAGAAAGTCCTCGATGACCACTGGGCCTCCCCAGCGCTTCCTAAACATGCCTTCGCCTCCCCAAAGGTAAGGATTTTAGCTTGCATACCCCCTCCACACCCCGACCCCCATTTGAGAATGGAGGCAGGACGAAGCGGGGGGGGGGGGTTCAGTGCCAACGGTGTGACATCTGAGTCCTTGTCTAGGCAGGGGTTGACTGCAGTGTAAATGCTGGGGGATCTGGAATCACAAGCCCGGACCTCCCTCCCTGGCTTCCCTTGTCCTGGCCACTCTCCCTTCCATGCTGCCCCCAACACGCAGTCCCAGGCTACCCAACCAGGAGTCCCCTCTCTACCCCACACTCTCCTCCTTACCCCATCTTACTTCCCTTTTTTTTTTTTTAAGATTGTATTTATTTATTTGAGAGACAGATATCGAGAGACAGCACAAGCAGGGAGGAGAGGGAAAAGCAGGCTCTCCACTGAGCAGGGAGCCCAATGAGGGGTTCGATCCCAGGACCCTGGCATCACGACCCAACCGACTGAGCCACCCAGGCGCCCCCATCTTATTTCCTTTGTAGCAATGACACCACACTATCTCCTGTACTCATAAATCCATGCACCCCGAGAAAGCAGGACTTCGTATGGTCCAGCACCAAATTCGATACCTGTTGCGTGATAGGTCACAAATACCAAAACAAACAGATGTCTAAAATGAATGAGCAAATGACCAGAACAAGTGTGGACAGAAAGTCATCAAGTTAAAGCATCCCAGACCCTTAGTTTGCAAAGACCTGAGCACCCGAGGTGCCAGGGGCTTGCTAGAGGCTCAGCTTGGGAGCCGGTGGAGCCACCAAGTGCCACACTTTTTGCCAAACATACGTGGCTATACTCACAAGCAAACCCTTATCACCAGAAAGGCATGGTTTCTGCAGAAGTGGCTATCACCACCTTTGACCCCCCCCCCCTTCATCACTATCGGCTTCCAGGCTATGGGACCACACAATGAGCTGGTATCAACCAACAAAGCTGGTGTGGTCCCAGCAGAGCTCCAGGCTGGAAGATGCCCTATTACCCAGGAAATCTCATGTACTCCTTATTCAATCCCCAAGAGGGCCAGCCTGAGCCAAAACCCCAGCCACCCCTCCCCAGACCTCCGAGCACCTCTGGCATCCTGGAGGCAGAGGAAAGGGGTCTGGACACAAACCCGAGGTCTGACCCAGCCTTTGCAGTCACAGGCCGGGCATCCCTGGACGAGGTCCTACAACTCTCAGGGCCTCAGTTTCCTCCTCTGTGAAACATAGGTCACGAGGGCAAGTGCTAAAAGGTGTGTGCATCTCGAAAGCCATCCTGAGATTGAAAGCCTGGAGCCTTAGGCCAGGCCAGGCCGACACCGGGCACTGGGCAAATGGAAGCTGCAGGGACCCCTGGTCGGTCCAGGCCTGCCCCAGTGCACGGCCGCTTCTCTCCACCCAAGGTTTCCCCATCCCAGCAAACGGAAGGGTCCACAACCACAGCTCCCGCCTGCTACTGTAACCACAACCCTGCCCCCCTCTCCTCCTGGCTGCTGGGCCATCGCACACACGACACAGGACACACACAGCCACCCAGGGAGAGGGGGAGAGACACTGCCACCCAGACTCTGTCCCCCACTAAACTCAGGCCCCGAGCACCAGCCAGACTCTAGGTGCTTTGCTGGGCTGTGAGGAACATAGGGGGGGAGGGAGGGAGCAGGCCTCCCCGGAGAAGCCGCTCTGTCTCTCTCTGGGTACATCACCTCCTTGAGAAGGGCTCGGGCCCTTGATCATCCCACCTGATAGCCATCCCAAAGGGATCCAGATGGCCCCTCCGCTGGCCAGCACCCCCTCTCCATAGCAGCTCCAGAAGCAGTACCCCTCCTCACTTATTTCCAGAGTGACATCCCCCCTGCTGGCTGTACCCTATCTAGGGCAGGTACTCCTCAAGCCCCCAAGCAGGGACAGTGCAGGGCCATGTGCAGTCCTGGCACTTCAGTGGAGGTGAATACAATTCCAGCTCTGGCCCCACAATGGTGGCTCTTAGCACGGCTGTTCTGGAACATATGGAACGGCAGGGAGACCTCTCTCCCCTGGTGATGCACGCTGCCCCGCAATGGCGGTTCCGGAACAGTGAGGTTTCGGGGTGTCCACAGGGGAGGACCCACTCCTGAATTCCCAGTGGGAGCCTGAGAGAGTAAGAGGAGCTGAGGGTGGGGTTCGGGGAAAAAGGGAGGCGCTGAGGGGTGGCGGCAGGGCACCTGGGGTGGGGGTTCCAAAAGAGAAATGCAACCATGAAGAAGGAAAACCAAGACTCCATTTCCTGCAGTAGCCTGTCCCCTGGGAAGGGCGAAGCCAGTGAGACAGGCCCTTTCAAGATTGTTTCCAATCAGAAAGACTTTCAACCAACCAACTCTCCTCCAAGGAAAAGGTTAGCGATGAGGTGAGGGGAGGGCTGGCTCGCACTCTAGGTGCTGCTGGGGAAACGTGCTGACCCTCCGGGGGAGCAACGGTCCCTCTGGGCAGAGGATGGAGCAGAGCAGGTGGGAACGCTGGCTGGACGGCTGGCCACTGTTATCAGAGATGACCCAGGCCTAACTCTGTCCCCGGGCTCCCCTACAGGGTAAATGTGCAGCCACAACCCGGAGCCTGGAGGCACCAGGAAGACACTCTGAACCCCTTCTCAAGCCCACCCGCTCCTGTCCGCTCGGACCCTCCTGTGTCAAACACCAACAAACTCATCTCCATGGAAACACACGGTGCTCTGCTCAGACACAGACACACCCAAACCCCACACTGGAAACGCACGGGAACAAGCGACCCCTACACACACGTACACACCTGCACACGCCCCTCCTTCCTTCTCCTTCCCTGCCCATCCCCCCACATACAGCTTCCGAGGTCTGCTGGGCCATCTCGGCCAGGGCGCTCTCCTCCCCCATCCTGCGGCTGAGGGCACTGCCCACCGGCTTCAACTTCAGCTCCCGCTCCGGCCGTTTGTTTGTCAGGCTGGAGGTCCCTGGAGCTACCAGCCAGGGAGCTGGAGCTTGCCAAGGAGCGGGGAGTGGCTAAGCCAGCCCTCTGGGGATCTCTTCACCTCGGAAAGTTGGGTAAAGAGAAACCCTGGACTCCTGGCCCTCGGCTGGGCCAAGCCCAGCTCCCAGCCAGGGAGTCCCACTCCCGTCCTGCTCACAGCTACCTGGGGAGGGGGAGACTGGGGGAGGGGGGTTGCAGGAAAGCAAATGGGAGGAAGATTCACCGCCTCGTGTAAGGATGTCCCCAAGGGCCTAGGAAGTGTCCCAGGGCAGCCTGGGACCTCAGTCACGCATGGGGCAGAGGCAGCTGCCCCCGCGTGGAGGGCACCCCCGCCCGGCACCCTCACTCACCATCCTCCTGGCCTGGCCTCTTTGCACGGGTACCTAACCTTGATCCCTCAGATGTCCTCCTGGCCCTCCCACTCCCCACACCACACACACACACACACACACACACGCACGCACGCACGCACGTGCACACGCACACGCACACGCACACGCACACACACACACACACATTGGGAAACTCCTAGCCCCTCCCCTAGCCATCCCCCAGCCCCACTCAGGCCTTCCCGTCTCCAGCCCTGAGGCATTAGCAATTTCAGGATCATCCCAGACCTGGGGGAAGGTGGTGGGAGGGCAAGGAACAGCTCTCAGAGCCTGAGGACTGAGGATTCCAGAGTCTAGAGCTCGTTCAGCAGGTTTGGGCTTTGCCCACACTGCCTCTCCGCAGAGCTATGGCTCGGGTCCTATAGGGCACCTCCTGAGCAGACACCCTAAATCTAACTGAGGGCAGCCAGGGGTCAAGCCCAGTGCCAGAGCGCCAAAGTCTGGGGCCTTGCCGGCAGCTTCTCCCCCGCCCTTTTAGGAGTCCTCCTTGTTTTCAGGGCCGAAGCCTACAGCCCTGTGAATCCACTGCAGCCTGGGGACGAGCACTTGGGGACGAGCACTGCCCTCAGGGCCAAATGGAATCCAGAGGTTTTTTTTTCAAGGAAGCCTGGTGACAGAAAAGGACTTGGGGAAACTGAGGCCCAGGGAAGACGCAGACCCTGAGAAAACCCAGGAGACCATGCAGCCACGGTGGCCCTGGCCCCACCTGAAGGCCCCACAGGTCCTCCTGCCCTCTTCCAAGCGTCTGTTTTCTCCTGCCCCGGAGCTGGCAGGATCAGGGCCCTGGGACAAGGTACCTCCCACCCCCAAGCCTGGCCGGCTCACCTGGCCTTCCTGGCCTGTCAGTCCAGCTGTTCCGGAAAGAGAACATTTTCTTCTCACTCTATTTGGACAGCTGCAGGGATAGTGATGGTGAGAAGAGAATGTCTGATTACTGAGGGAGGGGGCAGTGCGGGGACAGGGCCACAGGGCCTCTGATGGGGTGCGCAAAGGACTGGAGCTGGGGGGAGGTCCCGGGCGGGAGGCTAGGCAAGGGAACAAGGTGGGGCCTGGAGCAGCCCGACAGGGTACAGGGAATGGCTGCCATTCACAAAGAGGGTCACAAGAGGGTCTTCTGGAGCCAGGCCTGGGGCCTGGAGTCTGGAGTCTGGAGGCCCAAGAGCAAAGGAAGAGAATGACTCCCTTCTTTATGGAAAGTGTTCAGCTACAGGGTGGGGCTAGGGATGGCCCCTCCGGCCCAGCCCCAAACCCTTCCCCCCAGACCGATCCCCAGGCCCTCCTCAGGGGGTCTGGTGCGGGTGGGTGGGTCTCAAGGAGAGGAAGACAAGGCCTCGAGTGGGCAAAAATCAGAAGACCTAGAGATCCAGGAGGTGGGAAGTAGAATTGTAGGGTCAAGACACACACGTTTCCTCCTCTCTCTCCTTCCCAATGGTCTCTCTCTCACTCCCCTTCCCTCTCCTCCCCACTCCTGTCCCTTTCCAGCCATCCTGTCCTGGTGTCTCCCTGTCCCCATCTCCACCTCCTCCAGCCTGCCTCCCCCCAGCTCCCCACCCTCGGGTTATGTAAGGGGCCTGAGAACAACACAGAGGGAGCTTTGTTGTCAAACCAAATCCATACGGAGCCGGAATCGGCCAACGCAGCTGTTCCCCATTCCCTCCGCCTTGGCAGAGTTGAGACGCTGGGCAGGAAGCCCCCACACGCCTCCATTTTCAGAGGTAGGGGGCAAACGCTGGCCCAAGGGCCCCCAGGCAGCTAAACGGGTGGCCAGAGATCAGTCATCCTTGCATGGGACCGCAGCAGGGGACCAGCTGGCCCCCAAGACAGAACAGAGCCCCGTGCAAAGCCAGGGTCACAAAGACCACAGAGAGGAGAGCTCTGGGCTAGAAGCAGGCCTGGAAGGGGGAACACAGACTCACATAGGCCCACCCGTGTTCTTGTCCACACACAGATGCATGCCCATGCTCTCTCTCTCCTGCACAACCCACGTACACACTCATCCACACACAGCGTGCAAGCGCGCACGCGTGCACACACACATACACACACACACACACTGGCCCAAGCACCACACACCATGTGTGCTCACCTGAAAGGTGTCTGAACGGAAATCTCTTCCCTGATCTGACCAGCCTCCTCCATCCCAGCAGGTCCCTCTGGGGAAAGAGCTGGAGCTCTGGAGAGAGGACGGTGGAGGGCAGAGGTCAGAAGCCAGAGAAGCTGCACCAGCCAGCTCTTCTTTGGAGACCCCTCCGGCTCCCAGACGAGCTCCCACCTTCCTACCCCAGGAGGATGTCCAGGGAGGTGGGTGAGGGCCCAGGGAGCCGAGTTCAAGTTTACTTTGAGTTTACTTCGGGCTGGCCACTGTCCCTCCACCAGGCCCAACTGCTGGAAGAACCACCTCACTAGAAAATGCTGGAACTGCCAACCCCAGCATTCATTCCTGAGCCTCCGCAGCCTAGCAGGGTGCCTCCCCGGCCGCTGGAAATCCAGCTACCATGTCAGGCCCACCAGGATGTTGAGGCAAGGGGGTGGGGGGCACCGGATGACCATAGGGGAAAGAAGAGGTGTCAGACGTGAAGGGAGAGAGAGGAAGAGGGAAGAAAGGAAGCCAGAAAAAGGACCAAGGAGCAGACCAGCGGAGAAGGAGGACAGTGATGGGGGGAGAAGGGTCCACACAGCCCGGAAGGACAGGCTCCCCTTCTCCAAGAACACGCTCTCCCCTGCCAGGCCTGGGCTAGCCCTCTCCAAGGACGGGACCAGTCCAAGAGAAGCAGGACAGCAGCGGACATTTCCAGAGCGTGTCCTAGACCACCCGGTCCTCCATCGGCCATGCCCCCGGGCTTGTAGCCTTGCCCATCCTGGTCTTTGGGGCCTGGATGACATCAGGACCTCAGAGAAAGGAATGAAACAGGAGCGGGGGGGAGGGGGGGAATGGAGTGGCAGAGGGACCAGGGTCACTCCTGAGACCGGCTCCTCCTGCCTGTGGGGAGGAGACACTTGGAGACCAGCAAGTTACCTTTTTGAGGCTCAGCTCCCTCATTTGCAAAAAAGAAATAATAACAGAGCAGCTACGGTGTGCCAGCACAGCGCCAGGTGCTAGGACACCACGGGGAGGAAAGCAGTCGGGGCTCCTGCCCTAGGGTGACTTCTGAGGCCTCTCCCAACCTGCAAATGTTTACCTCCCTTGTGCCTCCCCAACCTGGGAGGCGGGGCAGATGCCATGCGCCCAATTCACAGATGTGCTGATGGAGAGCTAATAACCACCAGACATCTGCCCGAGGTCACAGAGCTGGGAGCAGACAGAGAGGAGACAAAGGGTGCCATCAGCTGTGGCCCCTGCCCGGCCACCTGCCCCTGGCCGCTGGGCCAGCCGTCAGACCCTCTTCAGCTTCTGGGCCCCCCCTTGAATCACAGAAGACACAGTGGCCAGCGTTTACAGAGCACCGGATTCCACGCACTGGGATGTCACTGGAAATGCTCTCTCGTTCAGGAGTGTGGGCTCCTCAGAGAAGGAAGCCGCCTGAGGCCAGGCAGCTAGGAAGGGAGACACGCAGGGCACCTCCACCACACCACCCCGAGCACGGCCCTCCCCCACCCCTGGCCCCGAATGTGGCAAGAGTGGGACCCCAAGGGGCAGTGGGGCGCGCGGGGGGAGGTGGCAGCCTGCTGGGCGGTCCGGCAGGCTTCCCAGAGCAGAGCCTCAGGTTGGATGCTGACAGACACTCGCCACTTAGGAAGGTGGTGACCAATGGCACCCAAGCCATACAGGGGGTGGGGGGCAGACAGAGCAAAGAGGAGGAGATGAGAACACATGCGGCATGATATTGGGAAAACAAAAGTCTTAATGGGGTCAAATGGGGAGGGGGTTCAAATAAAACTCTTTAAAGCCCAGAAACCGTCTGTCCTACTTTCCGATGAGATTTTATATGGAAAGCCAACATGGAGAAGGCATCGAAGTGCAGTTGTCTGGGTTGAAGCATGAACAGGGGTGAACCCCACCTCCTGAGTGGACACCGGAGAGGGGCTCCACCCCTAGGGGCACCTCTCTTGGGCCCGAATGGGAGGAGAGGACCGATGTCAGGACAAGAGGGGAGATTAGGACCGTCTGTGCAAGGACCTCAAGTTCGGGCTGAGGAGGGGAGACAGGAGCAGGCATGGGACCGGCTGTACCCCGGATGGGTGGAATGAGGGGCAAGAACCCCCTCAGGGGGCAGACTCCTGTCCATACCTCCCTGGGGTTCCTGCTAGCCTCTGCAGTGCCTGCAGAGGCCCCGGGGACGCAAGCCAACAGGCTGCCAGGCCAGGCCCTTCTCTGACAGACAGCTCACCTGTCAAAAGGGCAGCTTTCTTCCTTTGCCCCAGGAAAAGGAGGAAGGAACACAGTGAAGACAAAGAAAACCCAAGGTACATCTTCTGTTCATTTATCAAACAAATATTTACTGAGCTCTTACTACGTCATCCATCATTCCGGCCATGAAGAATATGGCAGTGAGCAAGACAGACAGGTTCCCGGAGCTTACGCTAAAACCCTAAAATCTCAGGTAAGAAAATACCTTCGAAGTTTGCAAACCCGCCCTACACTACGCACTTGCCCCTCCTGCTTCTCCTTTGGACTGTCCCTGTCAAGGTCACTGGTCTATGCTTACACACCTTCGACGATGGGGGCCTTGCCTCCTCCACAGGCAGGAGCACTCTCCCGAACTCTCCAGCTGGCGCCCCTGAGCACCCTGCTGGCATCCCTCCCCACCCAGCCTCCGCAGCGCCCGAGGCCAGGGAGTCAACAGAGCATCGAATGCACTGGGAGAATGTGCAGGTTTTATTATCGTCACAAAATAGAAGGATGCCTCGCTGGTTCTGCTCGTTCTGAGTCAATGACCTGGGACCGAAGGAAACAAGCAGGCCCCATTCTCACCTGGCCAGAGCTCCCGGGTCCCTCTGCCTCTGCCACCATGACTGCCCAGCTTGCCTCCCTCCCAGAAGCCTCCGGCGGTGGTCCCCAGGGCATGCCCTTGCTGGCCTCCACTTCTCTCCTGCCGTCCCTTCCAACCAGACCTCCCGCCCCCAGACCTGAGCCACCTGCAAGGGGCGCCTGTGGGTGGGGCAGAGGGGAAGCTCACCCCCGGCACTGAGAGAGCTGCTCTTGGAGAAGCCAGGCCAGGACGGGCGTCCAGGAGGGCCCGGAAGCAAAGGTGCTCCTGCCTGCCAGGGATCTGGGGAATGCCAAACCCTGGACCCTGGAAGCAGCCACGTTGGCCCAGGTCCCCGAGCTCAGGGCCCCTCCCCTTTCCCACGTGTCCCCACGGTTGGGGGCTGAGGCCTTGCAGCCCTGTGGGCAGCAGCCGGCAGCCAGGGAGCCGCATTTCCAAAGGAATAGGAGCCGGTGGCAGTGGCAGGGCCGGCCAGATGGAAGCAATTACGGGGGGCGGGGGGAAGCAGGAGAGGTGGGGGCCAGGAGGGGCTGGGAGGGCTGGCCGCGGGGACGGAGAGCCGGAGAGCCAGAAAGCCGGAGAGTAGCCGAGGGGCCTGTCCCGCCTGCCCACAGAGGGTGGACCAGCAAAGCGCCTGTACTCGGGGCAAGGGTGCCTCAACAGGCAGGGCGAGATGGGGGGTTCGGGTCAGCAGAGAGGTGGGGTTCAGGTCAGCACAAAGAGCTCTGCGCTGGGAGTCAGGAGGCTGAGGTTGTGGTCTGCCTTGTCACCAATGCACTGTGGCCTTGAGCAAAGCCCTTCACACCTCTGAGCCTCTTGAGAGACCAAAGGACGGCGAAAACAAGCTTGGGGGAGCAGCGGAGAGCTCGACTGAAAAGGGCAGTTTTCCAAAACAGGCCTAGATACAAGTCCCCGCTCAGCTGCTTAGGAGCTGTGACCTTGGCCAAAGTTTCAACTTCCAGAGCCTCCATTTCTTCCTTTATAAATGGGCCAAATGAAAGGTGTGCAAGAGACTTAGGCAAAGTGATAGAAGTAAGTGCACGGCACACCTTTTCTTTTCTTGTTAAACTTATCGGGCCAGGCTTTAAAAAAGCGGTTAAGCGTCTGCCTTCGGCTCAGGGCGTGATCCCGGCATTGTGGGATGGAGCCCCATGTCAGGCTCCTCCGCTATGAGCCTGCTTCTTCCTCTCCCACTCCCCCTGCTTGTGTTCCCTCTCTCGCTGGCTGTCTCTATCTCTGTCAAATTAATAAATCTTTTTTTAAAAAAAGTGCTTGATTGATAACACGGTGAGTACTTGTGTTCATTGCTAGGTCTTTTTTATTGTAAGGACAGGTGTTTATAGAGGCCGCACGGGCAGTTGACACGGGGCAGACGGTGGACACAAGGAACGCTGCTCCAGTCCCTGGAACCCACACCCTGCAAGAGGGTTTGGACCCAAGGCAGAAACAACAGTGTGCAGGCCCAGCACTCTGCAAACGGGTCCCCGTCCTCTCCAGCCACCGCCAGCCTCCCCACTCCACCCAGGGAGGCCAGATCCGGGAGTCCCTGACCCACTCGGCTGGGCTGCAGAGGGAAAGTCCAGGCAGGAAGAAGGACCCGTCCTACCACACAAGGATAGCAGCTTCTGGGCTTCAGCAGCCCGGCCTTGTCACACTAGAGGCCCAGGTAGACACTGAGGGCTTCGCCAGGCCTGCACCTGCCCTCAGCCCTAGCAGCAGCCCCTCCTTCCTGCTGGGCAGAATCTGGGGCCTCAGATTCTAGAATCATCCCAGCATCTTTCTACAGAGCAGCTCTGCAGGCTGGGGTGGGCAGAGAGTGTCAGGAACTGCCTGTGTGCCTCCTGGCCCCAGGCGAGGGGCCAAGACCAGAAGAAAACCTGCAGTTCTGGACGCCGAAGGCCCTCCTCACCCTGGAAAGCAACTGACCCCACGCAACCCGTTGGCAGAGCTCAGCCCCTGCTGGGCTTGGGGGCACGGATCGGAAGCCCCGTGGCACCTGGCTGGGGCCCAGATACCACGTACTGCTGCTCCCTTACATCCAACCACTTCCTCCATCTGTAGCATACATCGCGTCACACGCACCCCGGGAATGCGGTAGAGGTCAGGGGTGATGCTGAGGCCAGGGGTGGCCGGCAGCCCACCCGGAGGCCCTCAGAACACTCATGCAGGAGTGCTGAGCACCTCTAGGAAGGAAACACCAAAGGACAGACGGAAACAAAGGACCACAGCCTCCAAAACCTGCCTACCCTCGTCTTTTTCTCAAGGCAACCCGAGGTTTCAGGTTAAGGACCCAGATCCTGAGAAGGAAGGCAGGCCCTGGGGGTGAGGGAAGCACCAGCTGGCTGCTGCAGGGGGAAATGTCTCACCACAGGGCAGCTGAGGAGTCAGCATGGAGGAGCAAGTTCTAGAAGTTTTCAGGGGCCCCTCCCCTCACTACCTGACCGCCCTGCTCTCCAGAGCCCAGGGTCCATCTCCAAGGGCTGGGAGCTCAGCTGGGTTCTGGTGCCTGCCTTGATCTCCATCTGCAGACTTGGCCTTCGGCCTCTGGAATGTTCTGTGACACCTATCTGGAGGGTCCTTTTCAGGAACCTGAAGCTCTCCCTCCCCTGTGGGCTGGAACCATTTTGTATTATTCTAAGGTACAGTGACCCCTTCCCCAAGACAGAAGGTGTAAACCATTCTGAGGAGGAATTCATAGTCCCACTGAGGCAGCCTCTCCGAGGTGAGACCAGAGAATGTGCCCAGATAGGGCCCGAGGGGGCACCCAATGCAGGGCAGATGCCAGGCCAGCGCGGGGGAACTACAGAATAACCACAGGTGAAGCTGGAACAGAAAAAGGGGGTGTGACTTCTCTGCTCCTGCTGGGGAAGTGGGGGGTCTTTCCCAGGATTTGTTACAATTCCAGAAAGGATCAGATTCTTGGTTCTACCCAGAAAACTGGATCCTAAAAGGGCTGGGAGGGTGGAGGGGCCAAACACCTCTGTTTCTGAGGAATGGAGAGCAAGTCACCGCTTTGGGTAGAAAAGGTGGTGAGGGAGAGAAGGGAAGACAGCCCAGAAGGCACAATGGGCTTCCATGGCCTGGACCTCTGCTCCCAGGAGAGGGGGTCCCTGCTGTCCCCAGCAGTAACCCACGCCTGGGCTACAGATGCCATTGTAGCCCACAGACCCAGCAGGCGAGTCTTACTTTCCCTTCCTAACTTCTTCCAGCTATGCTCCCCTCCTCACTCCCTCCACATGGGCTGGGGAGAGGAGGGGGGACTGGCCCCAACTCCTGGCTCTCTTGCAACCGCCTGATGAAACCCAGGGCCCACCAGACAGCCCAAGAGCTCCCCTCCCAGCGCAGTGATGCTGAGGGATGGTACAGAGGGTACTCAGTGGAGACAGGAGCAGAGCAAGGTCAGAGAGCCACCTCTGCTCAGCAAGGACAAAAGACCACACAAGGTAATTTCTAGGCTCCCCGAATAGCCGGTGCCTCCCAGGCACCGTCTCTGGAATTGGGGGCAGCTCCGGGGGGTCAGTAAGAGTGTGGGAGAAACACTACTAGCGGCACTTACATACCTCTCCCTCTGTGCAGGCACCTTTCAAAGCACTTCACACGTACCAACGTATTTAAAATCACCCTGGCAAATGCCACGGCCAGACCTGGAGGCGGCAGTGGCAGAGCGCAGCTCAGGGGAGAGCGGCATCGCTTTGTGCCTCGTGTGCCAACCCAGCCCGGACCAGGCCCGTTCCCAAGGTTCTGCGAGGAAGAAGTCAGCCTGAACTTGGCTGCCTCGCTGTGCCTCCCTCCAGTGGTGGAAAGCTTCCTCGAGAAGCCTGTGGGGGTTCCAGCCCGTGGGTGGCCCTGAGGTCAGACAAGCGCAGCTGAGCACCTGAACACTGCCTACGCCCCCCACCCCCAGCTTCCCAGAAGGAGCCCCCTAAGCCAGGCCCTCAGGACCTGGTCTTGGAACAGAGGAAGAGGCAGCAGCAGCCGATCCGGCCTCCCGTGGCCCAGATGGAGCTTCCCCCCAAGACTGGAAATGGAGGGGGCAATACTGGCAGACATGGGCAGCCCAGGAGGTGCCTGCCAGCAAGGGCCCCAGGGAGGCACGCAGAGCAGACAGCGGAGCCCAGGGGTCCTGTCGCGGCTGTACCCCACCCTCACCCCAACCCCATCCCTTCCCACTGTCCACCACACAGGCAGCTCTGAGGCACAGGGGCCTAGGCCCAAAGGCCCCCACACCGGGGACATGGTACCCCGGGCACGGCCAGCCTGCAGCTGGCAACTCGCACGTTTGGGCTCTGCTTGGTGACCTTGTGCCTCCAGCACACGGATGGACCCGGCAAAGCCTGTCACCTCTAGCCAAGCCAGCCCACGGATCTTCTGGACTCGATGGGGACAGTTGTGCGAGACACCAGGGCTCAGAGGATGCTGAAGGTGGGGACGCCTCTTGAGCAGGGGCGCAGGGGTGGGGGCTAGAAACTTTGCGGAGAAGAGGACCATCCCGGTGGCTCACTCCCAGGGAGAGAAGAGCACCGGCTTCCCGCGCGAAAATCTGGTCCAGAGAAAGGGATCCCGGGGCTGTGGCCGCCCCACCCCAGCCGGCCCCGCGCTGCGCCCACGTGCCGGGCCGACCACCTCCCCGGGCCGCGGCGCGGGGCGAGGGGTGGGGGGGAACCAGACAGCCAGGCCCCCGCGGCGCTCCCGCCCTCCCTCCGGACCCCACGGGGACCGGCCGCCGCGTACTCACCCTCGCGGGTGGAGCGGGGCGGGGCACGACACTTCCGCGCACAGCTCCGATCCGCTAGGCGCACGGGCTGGCGGCGCGGCGCTGGCGCTGCAGCTCCGCTCGGCCGGGTCCCTGTCCCGGGCGCGGGGCCGGCCTGGGAGCGGGCAAGTCCGCCTGCGGGGNNNTGGCGGGGCCGGGGGGGCCGGGGGGCCGGGCGTGCGGGGCGGACGCGGAGGGGCGGAAGGGGAGGCCGGATGGGGTGAGGGTAGAGCCCGGCGGGCGCTGCCTGTGAGTGGCGCTAGGATGGATGTGCCCAGCGCGGCCTCCCCACACTCTCCTGGGAACAATGAGACCCAACAAAGGGTTCTCGGCTCTCCCACGTGGTGAACCGCGTCCTTCGCTCCCTTGGCAAAGTGAGGCAAGGCAGGGGGAGGGCCTTGTTCCGGGAGCCCACCCCCCCAGGGCCCCAGGGCCCCAGGGCCAGGTACCTGGACTTAGACCTGGGCCTCTCCTCTGCTCTCGTCTACACCTGCAGCCCCCAGACTGCTCCCTCTGTGGCCCCTCTTGTGCACACAGATTTTGGCCTTGAGAAAGCTTCTCGGTTTCTGTTCCTTACAGAAGGCCCCAGGCACGCTGTCGCCAGGGGAAACCCCATCAGTCTCCTGACCCTACTTCCTTGGGCTCAGACATCCCCCATCAAGCCTGGAAACCGCGCAGGCCCAGAAACCGTAGTCCAGAAGTTACCCCCAGGAAACCCACAGCCCCGGAGGCACTCTCTTTCATAGGTGAGTGGTTCTTCCATAGGTGAGTGGTTTACTGAGCCCCCCTAGTGGGAACAGCCTCATGCCAGAGGCTCCCAGGAAAGTCTAAGACCTGGTCCTGTCTCCAGGAAGCTTACCGTCCAGCCCCAGAAAAGAGTGCTCACAATGGACTTCTGTTCAAGAATAAGGCAAGACAGGATGTGACTAAGTGTGAGGTATGAGTAACCGACAGTAAGTGCAAAGGGGGTTCAGAGACATGCCAGCTCCAGGTTCACTTCGGATGAAACTGGGCGGCTTGTTTGTTGAGAACAGATACCTCAGGAAGTGGAGAAGGCTTGGGTGAACCGTCGGCCTCCAAGTTCTCCCACAGGTGACTGTTCCGTTCTAAGTCACACCTTGCACAGGGGTTCTTCCTGTCTTCCACCAACAAACATCTAACTTAGTTATGTTTGATTGCTGCCGTTGGCTTGGTCCATCAAGCATTCAGTCAACAAAGACTTCACTGCGTTCAGCTCCAGGCCTAAACTAAGCTTAGCTAGGTAGAAAGAACCCAGTGATAATGCCCTGAGCGTGTCAAGGGGAAAAGGGGGCTAGCCTCCCTGTTTCACAGGGAGGAAAACTGGCCCAAGGCGAGTCAACAGGCGCGCAAAGCACCAAGGCAAGTTTGGCCAAGCTGAACGGAGACTCGGCCCAGCTTCTAAACTCTGCTACCCCCTTGATGAACTAGATCGAAACACAGTCTGCGGCTCTTGCCGTGAGCTACGTAAACGTCACTCTGCCAGAGAACAGAACTGAAGGGCCAACTCTCACTCCTGGAGACCTGATTCCCAAATCTACCTCTGTCACTAAATTGCTTTAGTTTTCTTCCTGGGGGGAAAAAAATGGAAATAACTGTGTTTAGTCAAAGGGTATTGTCGGTATGAAATTAGGCAGTGGACAGGAACTTGCTGTGTAAGCACCGTGTGCCGTGTAAGTGTGTGTTACATTTCGCAGGCGGTATCCTTCTCGAGCCTGTAGAGGTAGTTGGGTCTCCTCCTCAGCTTATCCCAGGTTACTGGGTGCCCAGAAGCTAACTGTAATTCTGACTCCTCCCCTCAGGCTGCACTGTGCTTACTCATGGTCTTTCCCCTTTGGTTTCTTAATGGCACAACCAGATGCTTAGCTGGCTGCCTGGAAGCCATATCATCAGTGGGGCAGGAAGCAAGCAATTCTGGTGCCGTTTGAGCTCAGCCGAGGGGTTCTAGAGCCGTCTGAGCACTACCCAGCTCCTTGCACCTTTGCAGGACCCTGCAAGTTAGTTGTTCAGTAAGAGGAAATGGGATGAAGCCAGCGCGGGGAGGGGTTGGCTCCTTGGGACTGTTCTTCCCGGAAGCTAGCTGCGCCAAGGACAGACCGAGACAACCTGCCGAGCAGCAGAGTCTGGGTCCTGGTCCCGTTTTGAGCCATACTGCTTCCGTTCCTTTTTCCTCCACCTCTCTTGACCTCTCTGGCTCTGTCTCCACAGTGGAGGAAGCAGGGCAATCAGAGGGGCCTCAGGAGCAAAGGGAAGGAGCAGAGGAGCGAGGGGCACCATGGAATGGGCAGGTGCTTGTAGGCCGGGGAAGCCGTGGCCCGGGAGGCTCTTCCTTGGCAGGCAGTGGGTGTGGGTAGGAGGCCCGGAGCCGCTCGACAAATGTGCCTCACAGGCTTCTGGCTCCTGTCCCTCACATGTGCCACGTTAGCATCCTGCCCACCAGGAGGAGGGCACAGCAAGATGCCATGTGAGGAAGAAATAAACCCAATCCAGCATCTCAGACGCTGTTAAAAATAGCAACTCTGGGAGGGTAATTCAGCTCCTATTTTTATCAGATTTATATGGCCGGACCATAGCGCTGAGCTGTTCCCAGGGTTCTCAATAGCAGGCAGGGGACATCACTGTTGTAGTCTTAGAAACCTGCCGGTAGGCCAAGGCATTCCAGGAACCTTTAGGCTGGAAGAGATCCCAAGAAGTCATTGCGTGCAGCCCTTGCCTCTGCTTGGGGCCACAATCAATGAACCACAGATCATTTATGGCTGGCTTTTTTGCCTAAAAGTCGCTTGGTGTCTGTGCCTCGACTGCATAATCTAGGATTTCACAGCCCTTCTAATCAGGAAGTTCTTTTTAATATCTAGCCCAAATATCTCTGGTTACGTCCTTTTCGGTTCTTCTCACAGCAGAAAAATAGCTAATGTTTACCCAGTGACGACTACGTCCGCAAAATGCTCTTCTTTAATCCCCACAAAACCCCTCACGGTGGGCACTCTTAGCATTCCTAATTCGGGAGCAGTCCTGTAACTTGCCCACGATCATACCTGGGGAATGGTGCGGATTCTATGCCGAAGCCATCAGACCGAACTGCCTCCCAGAGAGCTGCCCCCTGAGCTTGGACTTTCATTTCTTTTCTTTTTTTTTTTTTTTTTAAAGATTTTATTTATTTATTTGACAGAGAGAGAGACAGCTAGCGAGAGAGGACACAAGTAGGGGGAGTGGGAGAGGAAGAAGCAGGCTCATAGCAGAGGAGCCTGATGTGGGGCTCGAACCCATAACGCCGGGATCACGCCCTGAGCCGAAGGCAGACGCTTAACCGCTGTGCCACCCAGGCGCCCCTGGACTTTCATTTCTTCATCATGGTCCTGAAAGACAGACCGGCCAGTGTTCTCATTGCGCACGTATGCGTCACGCTAGAAGCCTGGCTCCACATCCCAGCGTGCTGACCCGTGGTCCCTCTGACTGCCAGGCCCCTGCTTGTGCAGGCCATTTGGCTATCAGATGTAACCTAGACATTTGCCTTCTCTTTGCATAAGGTCTCATAGCGCCCACGGCTTTTTTTGAAGGCATCCACCACTCTTGTAATTACTTTGTAATTAACGCCTGTATTCCTCACTAAATCATAAGCTCTGTGTGAGCTCTATCTCCAGATTCTTACTTAAAAAAGAAAAAAGTCCAGTAGATGTGCAGAACGTGTGTATTGAATTGAAGCACTTTAAACCGATTCAGTCCCTGCTTATTTTGTAAGTGGTTAAAACATGGTAACTTCAAGTTTGTGTAGATTTCAGAATCCAATATCATTTCACTAATAATAGCACTAGAACAAACACAGGGTTGCCAACATTTATTTTGCTGAGTGAGGATATTTTAAAAACAACTACCGTCGGGGCGCCTGGGTGGCACAGTGGTTAAGCGTCTGCCTTCAGCTCAGGGCGTGATCCCGGCGTTATGGGATCGAGCCCCACATCAGGCTCTTCCGCTATGAGCCTGCTTCTTCCTCTCCCACTCCCCCTGCTTGTGTTCCCTCTCTCGCTAGCTGTCTCTATCTCTGTCGAATAAATAAATAAAATCTTTAAAAAAAAAAAACAACAAAACAACTACCGTCAATTACTACCATCTTCTTTAAAAAAGGACATTTTAACATCGTATATACATGGTGTTTCTGTCCTTTCTGAGAAGGCAAAGTTGGCAGTCCTGCATCAGTCTATTCAAAAAGAAAAGAGATATACTGTTCTGGATATGGAAGTATTACAAGAGAACCAATTTCAATTTCAAATATTACTTTGTATGTAAATGTTTCTCTGTTTCTTAGCACGGGGATCCGTATTCAACAGAGACTTGGAGAGTGGAGCTTACAAGTCCCACTGGTTCCCAAATGTGATTTTCCTCCGTTTCGCGAAGGAATGTTGACAAATCCAGGACACTCAGCAGTTTTGTTCTATGAGGAAACTTTTGGGCAAAATGAAAGGAGCCAAGGAACAATAGCAGTCATGCTTCCTTCCTCTGCCGAGGAGACAGTAGGCCAAGTACTGGGGGCTGACAGCCAGTTGTGGACACGTCCAGGATTCTTCTGGGAAGGGTGACATCTCTCACTGCTCCAGCAGAGCAGGGACACAGGCACGCAAACACAGAAGTGTTCTTTGCAGCACACAGGACAGAGGTATCATGCTGCCAGAGAGGGGCTGGCGTTTGCTAGCTGGGGAAGGTGTGGTCGAGAGATACTGGATCTTGCTTAGGAAGCTTTCTCAGGGGAGGCAGGATGTGGGGTTCTGCAAAGTGACATCAAGAGGAAAGCTAGGGCACGGGTGCCTGGGTGGTGCAGTCAGTTGAGCGTCTGACTCTTGGTTTCCACTCAGGTCATGATCTCAGGGTGGTGAGATCGAGCCCCGCGCTAGGCTCTGAACTCAGTGTGGAGTCTGTCTGGGAGTCGCTCCCCCCACTCCCTCTGCCCCTCCGCTCATGCTCTCTCTCTTTCTCATCTCTCTAAAATAAGTAAATACAAATCTTTAAAAAAATAAACAAATATGTTCATAGCTGCATTGTCCACAATAGCCAAATCATGGAAGGAGCCGAGATGCCCTTCAACAGATGACTGGATTAAGAAGCTGTGGTCCATATATACAATGGAATATTACTCAGCTATCAGAAAGAACGAATTCTCAACATTTGCTGCAACATGGACGGCACTGGAGGAGATAATGCTAAGTGAAATAAGTCAAGCAGAGAAAGACAATTATCATATGATTTCTCTCATCTATGGAACATAAGAACTAGGATGATCGGTAGGGGAAGAAAGGGATAAAGAAAAGGGGGGTAATCAGAAGGGGGAATGAAACATGAGAGACTATGGACTATGAGAAACAAACTGAAGACTTCAGAGGGGAGGGGGTGGGGGAATGGGATAGACTGGTGATGGGTAGTAAGGAGGGCACGTATTGCATGGTGCACTGGGTGTTATACGCAACTAATGAAGCATCAAACTTTACATCGGAATCTGGGGATGTACTGTATGGTGATTAACATAATATAATAAAATAAAATTAAAAAATAAATAAATAAATAAACAAATAAAAGAGGAAAGCCAGGGCAGAGAGGGGGTAGCTCTCACCCTGCGGCCCCTGGACTGAGAAGCAGGAGACCTGGATTGAGTGGAGCTCCTTTACTTGAGGGGAAAGCCCTGGGGACGGGGGAGTGTGACCCAGCTGCTGCGACCTTCTCCAGTCCCCTGGGGGCCTGTGGTGGAGGGAGCTGCGCTTGGACGCCTGTGGCCCCTAGGAACAGACTCCCTAGAACTGACAGGAAGTGGCATGTGGTCAGAAAGCTTGGGTCTTCGAGAAGAGGCCTTCTGGCAGTTCAGATGAGGTATAACAGAGCGACTGACCCCTTGGCTCAGCCATTTCCACCCTGCAGCTCAAGGCCCCAGGATTCAGGTAAGAGGGGGTTGCCGTGAAGACAGGGTCTCACGTGGTGACCAGGGCGAATAGGTGTATGTCAGAGACCCAGCAGGATCCATTTCATGGCCCACCACACATCTGACCAGCCATTTCCTGGAAGAGAAGCAAACACTCTCGTGGGTAGTGACACTGGCCACTGCAGGGGCCTTTGGGGGCATGAGGCCGAATTCCTGAGGTCTTCTCAGGAGCAGCTTGCAGGGCTGCTCTCTGGGCCTTAGTGACGCCCACTTCAGTCACCAGGGGAGAAGCGACCCTCTTCTCTGAAAGCAGAGTTGGTCCTGACGGGAGGAGCGCCTCCCAGCACCACAAAGGAGCAAAGCCTTTAGAACCTCCCTCTAGAACAGTCCTCACCTATGGTCCCACTGAGCCGCAGTCCCAGAGGGTACAGGCTGGCGGGTCTTCTTGATCTTCCTGTTTCCAGCGCCGCCTTGCAATGCGGGCCCATGCAAGATGTTTGGTAGAAACCTGATGGAAGGGTGAGGAAGCCTGAGAGGAAGGAGCAGCGATGGGACAGATCACGCTGGGGAGTCAAGTCTGGAGAGGCAGGGAATGCCTTCGCAGGCTTAGTCCCAGGGAGAGAGAGACCCTCGTCCCCTGGGAGGCCCCCCAACGGTGTTTTGGGGTCAGGATTTGCCACCTGCTAGTCTCGTCCAAGCATGCACCCCATGTGTGAAACCCGATGAGAGCCCCACCAGCAGAACCTGATCTGTCAGGGGGAAAGGATGCTCCCGGGATTGGGTCCCTCTGCTCTGTCTGCAAGGAGAGGCCTCTCTGGGTTAGCATCCCCTCCGCTCCTCTGCTCCCCTCGGTGATCTTTGTGACAGTTCTTGTACGTGGACAAAACGAGCCAGGGGGTCCCTTCAAACCAGCCAGATGTTACGTGGCTTCATCTCCTGCTGGGGGAGGAAGGCAGCTCCCACCCAGTGCCACCCCCTCCCTGTAACCAGCCCCCTTCGGCCTCACCGCCTTATTCCACTTAGGCTGTCCTGCGATATGCTGGGTCAGTGACCCCACTGAGCACTGAGATTCCACAAGCATATTCCATCGGTCCTCCTAAGGGGAACTTGTACACCAGCCTCTCCCACATACCTGTTTTCAAGGTAGCTTCCCGGGTGCTGCCTCTTACTCCTATGGTTCACCTGGCTGGCTGTCCCGGGTGCTGCCTCTTTTTACTCCTATGGTTCACCTGGCTGGCTGTCCCGGTATCCTCGAGTTTCGTTTTCCCAACAGTTAGAGCACTGCCTGGCTTAAAAGTCCATCAGTAAGTCACCATTTACCAGAAAGCAACGCTATCACGCATTACCTTTATACAGCAGGACACTTCAAGGATCCTCATCCCTGCTCTCTTTTACAAATGAAACAGGCTCAGGACACATGGGGTCTGGTCCAAGGTTATGGGGTGAATGTCAGCGCACTGTTTGTTCACCACTTACCAGTCTCTGGGGCCATGCCTGGCCCGCAATGTGCGTTTAATAAACCTGACTCTGAATTGTCTCCTGGTTTTCCCTCAGTCCAGGAATTGCAGAATACGGGCCATCCCTTCCTTATACTTCCCTCTTATCACTTAGCAGAACCCAACATCCTTTCCCCCGCCCCGAGAAAGCCTCCCAAGGAAGCACGATCCAGTGGGGCTGAGGGACTAACTAGCAGACGCCAGCCCCTCTCCGCAGTGTGGGGTGCCTGTCCTCTCCTGAGATGAGTGCCTTATGGAGCCAGCTGCGTGCCCTCACCTGTGCACCTGTGACGTCACTCTTCGCAGATAAGCCCCCAATGGCTCCCTAAGGCCACTGGCCTCAGACACTCTGAAGTCCCTTCCTGACCTCCCGATTCTCTGAACAGGGACCTGTGTCACTGCTCACACCTCTAGCCCCTCAGAGCTTTTGTCCTCCATCACAACCAGATCGTTTTGCCCTTCTGGCTGCTCTAGGAGAGTTTGTTTTGTCTTCTTCCCTAGATAACAAACTCAAGGCCAGGGGCTCACTGACCAAATAACAGAGGCAGAGGCAAGCTTTTTGGGGCTTGCATCATCTGATTCTTATTAAAACCCTCCCACTTCCAGGCGGCAATCCTTCATCCTTGTCAACAAGTTTATCGGCCGGGTTGACTCAACACACGGGAGATGCGATCTCAGTTCTGGGGAGGCCAAGAGGAAGTACTGTCAAAAGCACTCTATAGATTATTTCCAGAAAGTTTTTGTATTTGGTTTTTTGGGGGAACTCCTGGACACGTGGGCCTCGAAAACCATGAGTTAGAGACACCAAATGGGAAGAAGGAAGGGGGGGGCGTGAGAGCACAGTAGGAAGGACCGAAGACAGGGAGGGGCATCGTCAGATTCGGGACACAGATATCACCAAGGATGGTGTTTACTGGGATTTGGAGAAAGCCACTGGCACACATCTGGGTCAACTGCAGCCACCACCCCAGACTTGGCTCCTATCCCAGGGTCTTCCTACCCTGTTCTGCCACGCCACCTGCCTCCCCAGGCATCAGTCCACACCAAAGGAGACCAATACTTTATTCACATACTAAGGAATAAGCCAGTACAAAATACATTTAAAAAAAAAATTCACTTGGTGCTAAAAATCCAGCGGTCCCTCCCCAGCCCACCTCCGACCCTACACATCTGTGTTCTTTGCACAGCCCCTGGGTCGGACTCAGCTTCTCTGGGCCCCCTGCAGGAGCCTGAGCAGGGGGTCGTCAGCCCTGAGGGCGAAGGTGAGGGGGCGCTGCTGGTAGTGCTCGGGGTCACACTCCAGGTTCTCGATCACGTCCTCTAACAGATGAGCCCGCTCCACCCCCGAGCCGGGGGCCTCGAAGCCCAGCGCCGTGAAGTGCACGTGCAGGTGATAGTAGGAGGGCAGGTAATGCAGGTACACGCGGAGACGGTCTCCCTTCACCTGGTAGCGCTGCAGGATGGCTTCCTGGTGAGAGAGGGGGGTGGCAGGAAAGGGGTCACTGTGCTGCCCGCAGGCCCTCCTCTGGCCCGAATCCCCGACTGGCCTCTGGACAGCTGACAAAAACCCTCCAGACAGCTCCCTCCCCACAGTTCACCGCAGGTCTCTGCCTTCCATTCTAGGGAATCAACAAAAGCACATGACAGCAGCAAAGCGGGGGTTTTTCTCCTAAATAAAGGGAACAGTGGCCTCTGTCAAGGTTCCAGACTCCAACCTCGATAAAACACTGAAGCTCCTCAAAGAGTCGCTGCTGGGACTCTAGAAGTCCCAGTGCCTAAGGACAGGCCCCAGATGTCCAAGACTATGGGGACTGTCCTCCACGGGGATGACTGATGCTGACTTTAAAAAAGAACAGAGTGAGCTGGGGAACAAGGGTGACAGGGATGTGGCTGAGCCAAGGATGGGTGGAAGAGAGAGGACAGAGGAGGGCACATGGGACGGGCTGCCCCTAGAAGACCTAGGGAAGGTCTGCTGGACTCCCGGTGGAAGAGGAAAGCACCGACTCTAACCCTGACTCCCTCTGCCCACCCCCACCTTGTTCAGGGGTAGGGCCGTTTCTACCTAACTCCCCTCTGGAGCCTCCAAGGCTTGGCATTAACAGGAGACTCTGATTTCCACTGTGGACAAACCCCTGAGGAGGTCAGAGGTGAAGAGAGAAAGACAAGGGCCTCAGTGGGCTCAGAATATACCCCACAATTACATCCTGCACTTGGAACTTGGCCTGGGGATCTCTGCAGTGGTGTGAGGCCAAGGCCGGGGCACCCAAAGGCCTCCTGGGAATAAGTACGGCTGGCCTGTGAGGGTGAGGCTGCCCGAGCTGCCAGGCAGGTGGAGCATAGGCCCAGCATCTCCCTGAGAGAAAGGTGCCACTCTGCCATCCAGAGGCTGTTTCACGAGAGAAAGGAATTAGTCCACAAAGAGACGGGCAGCCAGAGAGGCAGTGATGTGGGCAGGCAGGAGGGAGAAGGCTGGGTAGGGTGCAGTGGCAAGGCAGCTGGGGTCAGAGGTCAGCAAAGAGCAGATGCAGGAAAGCCCTTCCCCCACGCCTGCGGCAAAGCCAGCGAGAGCAGCTCTCCGGCCAGGCACCCTGGTGACTGCGGGCCCCGGCACAGGGGCAGTGTCTTTGAATGCCTGAGTGGAGAAAACTCCGGGAGCTACCCGCACAGAATGGGACTTAGCAGCATCCCATCCACACACTGAGGCCCAGGGAGGTGAGATGATGAGTCCTGCCCAGGGTCACTCAGGTGGTGAGGGTCAGAATGTCAGAACCAAGACCACGACCCAAGATTCTAGACTCTCTTCCCTCACCTCCAGGGCTCCTCTTTAATTTCACGTGAGCCAGCCAACATCCCCGCACCAGGTACCCCGGAATGCCAGGTGCTACAGAACTCGGGCTCTGGCCTCGGGGCAGAGGAGGGGGTATGTGTGCGCACACATCAGAGTCAGGGTCCCATCTGCCCAACAACGGGTCTGGCACAATGTGACTGTCAGGAGCAGACACAGGGGATCCTGGGAGAGGAGGGGGACACCTGCAGGAGAAAGGCAGGGAGGCAAAAGCGGGAACCCAGGCAGAGGAACGGAGGCTGAAAGCAGAGCGGGAGGGAAGGGCAGGACCAGGAGGGAAGGGCAGGACCAGGAGACAAGGGCCTTGTGAGTCCATCTAAAGAGCCTTCGTGGGGTCCTGGGACGGGCAGCCAGAGAGAAGGCCCGTTCACAGATGGACTTCTGGGAAGGGTGAAGGGCCAGGGAACACCTGGGAACTGGAACAGAATTCCTCTGGGCTTCAGTGCGGATTTGGCCACGGCAGCTCACCTGGCCCTCCCGAAGAATGTTCCTGAGCAACGGCAGGTGCTCCGCAGTGAGGTCCCGGAGCGATCGGATGCCCCGGCGATGGCAGATGGCAATCAGGTACAGGTCATCGAGCTGCACAGAGATCGGCAAGGGTCAACGAGGCTCCTCGGCGGACAGAGCCGGGGGAGGCTGCCAATCCTGGAATCCTTCATGGAAGCCAGGAAGCACCTGCCCCCAGGCCTGCTGCAGTGCCAGCCACAGGCGATCCCATGGAGCCCAGGGCAGGACTGGCCCCCAGGCGATGGGGGCCTCCACATGCCTGGGATGAGTGGGACAGTCTAAGGACAGAACTTCTGTTTATTCTTCCTACTCAAGGATATCATATGGGAGTATTTATATACTCACAGAGCTGATGGGGGATGGTAGGAAGGAGAAGGTTCAAGAAAGTGCCAGGGACAACTCTTTCCCTCTAAGAGTTTATGGGCTAACAGTCTGTACATAAGTAGCTACTACAAGACAAAAAGTGACCGAAGTACAGGAAGAAAAAGGAAAGACTATCTAGCTAGGGTGATCCAGACAGGCTTCCTGGAAGAGGAGGCAGGGGAACCCAGGTCTTAAAGAGGTAGTGTTTAGAGAAAGGTCATTCTGGTAGAAGGAACAGTGGCAAAGGCTCAGAGGCAAGAAAGTATAGAGCATGTGAGGGGAAGAGGAAGCAACCTGATTTGTCTGGGGTGCAGTGCAGGGGAAGGGGTGTAGAAGGATTTGAAGGGTGAAAAGGGACCCTGGGGCCAGCTCGGCAATGAGCTCCACCGGAGTGCTAAACCTTTTTCTCTCTTCCCCTATGGCACAGAACTCAGAGAGCACCCTTCCTGCTGTCCTTCCTGAAAACAGCGCCTGGCCGAAAACCTGGAGGTTATAACAGTGCAAAGAACCAAAGTCAACAAGGTCTTGTGCCAGAAGGGGAATGAACTCTTCCTCTGCCCAGAAAACCTTCCCGCCCCTCCCCGCTCACTCCAACCCTGGCCCTGGCCGATTATCACATCCATGTGCAAGGCAGGCCCCGGATGCCAGGGCTCCACGGAGCAAGGCCCCGGGGGAACCCCGCGGCACTCAGCCGGGCAGTATGAGCTGCTGCATTCCTCACGGAAATAATCTGGGGTCCATGAGTCACCCGACCAAACCCCCAAGGGCCCCAGTTTGAAAACTGAGGAGGTTTCCCATATGGTGCCTGTTGTCCAACTGTGCCTCTTCATGCCAATGTCGTCTCTTCATACCATAGACATTCTTCTCGAACAGTCTGGGCTCTCTGCCTCAGACCTGCTACAGATGAGCCCCGTGGGAACCTCCAAGCAAATGGCTAAACTGTGCCTACCTAAGCCGTAGTCTGCCCACAAGCCCCTTCTAGACTCTCCCTCCTTAGGGCTTGTGCCCAGGACATTTTCTCTCTCTCTCTCTCTCTCTCTCTCTCTCTCGCTAGGAGCCCAAGAAGCCGGAAACAAAACTGCTTGAACTTGGGGTATCTGCACGCCTGTCGGTATCTTCAGCTGTTCTTATGTGTCACTGTCACGGACTCTCAGATAATAGCAGCATTTGTTTTAGATGATGGCTGCTGACAAATCACAAACATGACATTAAATCACACCTCTCTGCTCCACAGGCATGGAATGAGGCATGAAGCCGCTGCTGGGTGTCTGCTCACAGGCTGCGTAAGACAGGGAAAAGAAACCCATTCTTTGACAGCAGACAAGGCCCTACATTTTCTGCAGGCCGTTCAAGCACCTCCCCTGCCCCCAGGCCCAGAGAAAGGGTCTGAAGAAGGCTAGACAAAGAGCTGGCAAGGGTCTCAGACTGGGATCCCCGAAGGTGGCCATCGATCACTCCAGGCAGGCTAGACACTATCAATCTCTTTTTATAACACAGGAGCAGAATCAAAGAAACAGCTTCCTGGCAAGGGGCAAGATGGAGACTGGCTGGAGACTCGGGGAGCCGTCTCTCCACCTCTGGAGTGACCCAAAGGAGGAGTTTCCTGGTCTGGGCACTTTAGATCAGAGAACCTACCTGAGATGAACTGGAAGTAGACGTCGTGTCCACAGAGATAGATCTGTATAGACTTACACACACAACATGCAAAGACTAGACCTGGAAAGAGAGACAAAGAAATCCTCTCTCCTGAGAAACAGTCCCTTCAGGCGGAGGGAAATGGAGGAGTGTGGGCTGAGGGAAAAGACTTCCGCTGAGCTATTTGTACTACTTGGCATTTTTACTGCGTTGTCTGCTTGTCTGCGAGGAAGGAGCAGAGGGCTAGCTGAGGACAGAGCACAGGCTGACACCCCGCAAGCCCCCGCCCCCCAGGTGGGATCTGTGTGACATTCCTCAGGCACTCCCCGCTGCCCTAAAGCCAAGGGAAGGAAAAGCAAATGGTTAACTTAGATTACACTCCTGACGGGAGTCTCCCTCAGTTTACAAAGGTTTTAGTGATTTACAAGAAAAAGCCTTCTTATCAATAACCTAACTTCCGGAAGGAAACTCCCAACTGTCTTAATGTTAATGCTTTGCTAAGAGCGAAAGACTTGACAATGGCAAGGCCTCTGGTATCTTTGTAGGTCCTCTTTAGCATACGACAGTTCTTTTGAAAACCTCCTTTTTTCCTTACCCCCAGCTCCCAAGTATATAATCAGCCACCCCTCACAACCCTGGGTCAGCAGCTCTTCCTGCCCACGTTGCCTTGATAAAACCACGTTTTTGCACCAAAAAGAGCCTCAAGAATTCTTTCTTGCCACGTTTTTGCACCAAAAAGAGCCTCAAGAATTCTTTCTTGGTTGCTGGCTGTGTACCTCACCTACATTCCCAAGCGACATCACACGTATTAACTAGACCTAAAAAAAAAGGAAAGAAAGAAAGAAAGAAACAAACAAACAAATAAAAGAGAATATACAGGCGATGTCTTACAAGAACTGGGGAAGGGATATTATAAGCTCCAGGGAAGCAAGATTCTCTAGCAGACATTAGGCATTTGACAAATACATGTGGAGTGGACAGATGGGTAGACAGATGGACAGGTGGACGAAGAGGCTCTCTCATGCTGGGCCAGCAGTTGGGAGCGATCTTTATATCCTTTCGGGAGAAACAGCAGCAGGAGGAGACTCCAGGGTGGTGAGGAAGGCTCCTTAAAGCAAACACCAGAGCACCCCTTTCCTCAGTACCCCCTGGTATAGGGACAAAGAAAAGAAGTCCAGGCCCGGTCTGTCTTGCCTGCTGGCTACACTGGCAAGTTCTAAAGGAGATGTCTTGCCTGCTGGCTACACTGGCAAATTCTAAAGGAGATGTCCACAGCTTTCGGTCACAAGCCAGGGATTTCGGTCACAAGCCAGGGATTCCAGACAATGAAATCCGGCACCACCAAGAGACAGGCGCTAATTAAGCAAAGGTTAAGAACAATTGCACCTGTATGGCCATCAAAGGAAGTCTGACATTTAAGGGGGCCTATTCATAAGCCCCCGAGGGTGAGCCGCCCCTGCCCTGTGGCCGGGAGCCCAGTGTAGTTCTGAAGACTTTTCTGTCTTAAGGGGACAGACAGGGCAGTTCCACTGGCAGGCTTAGCAGGATGCCTGCCAGCACAAGGTCAAAAGAAGGAAAGTTTTCTTCAGTCTTCAAAGATCTCGTGAGGTCCAAGTAGCTCCTCCTACCTCATATCCCATCCCCCATGGCCCAGTCTGTGACCCAGGGCCTTCGGGCACAGGGCTGCGGATGCGACAGACAGGGGGCTCGCAGAGCTGTACAAAGGCACAGCCCAGGGCTGTCACCAGCACTCCTATTCTGTGGCCTTGTCCCGGCTCCCCAGACAACTCCAGAGCCAGGCCTCGCTTCCGCCCTTAAGGCCTGTGGTGGGGATAAGCTGCAGGGCTAGGGGTGGGGGGAGTGGACCTCCACTACACCACCCCACCGGTGGGCAGTCACCTCCTTTGGTCTTACCGGGCTTGAACAAATCACCACTCAGTGCTACAGCTTCTGAAAACTCCCTTCCGAACCCCTACGGTTACTTCAGGAACTCCCAGGAGCCTCTCTTAAGAGACAGTTGGCACTCACTTGCCTGTGCGCCTCTGAGCTGAAATCCTGTCCCTTTACCCCACCCACAGGCCCTCCGCCCACTTTCTGGGCAGTGAGGGAGTGGCATGGTAGGTCTAGAAATCACCAAATCAAAACCGAGTAAACTGCCGACGAGCGTGGTTTGGGACCCACAGGCAGGCCGTGACCGAGGAAGAAGGAGGGAAGGTGTGCGCGGAGAGGCCAGGAGCCAGACTCCAGAACAATACCTGTAAGTGAGGAGCCCAGGACGCAGAAGGGTCTACCCAGGGGCAGCACGGCAAACCCAAGCTCAGAGACTCAAGATCTGACTTGGAAGAGAGTTCACCTACTCTCCACTTCCTATCCAGCAATCCCATGTCTGGCTTCCTCAGCCTCACGGCGGCCCCTGGCTGGCCACAGGCGGAGCCTGGCTCAAGGCCGCGCTCCAGGCCACGGTGGGCGCAGCACTTCCCACCACACGGTGCTCTGCCTGTCGCTGATACTGTCGGCATATAACAGTCCCCCTGAAGAGGAGGGGGTGCACTACGGCTGGGGTGGTGGCTGGTGTGGCGGGGGGGGGCAGGGGGCAGGGGGGTTGGGGGAAAGAAGAGCAAGACAGAGGGAGGCTGCAGAGGGGTGAATCAGGTCAGCTCTGCTGGAAACCTGCTCCTTACGAGCATGGAGGTGAGAGGCATGGAGACGAGGAAACTGAGCTGAGAGGCTCAGGTGGAAGCCTGAGCCCCTGGAAGACCCCTCTTGGCCGCAGGTGGTGGAGGGGACCCCTCCTGGACTGGGCGGTAGAGGGGACTCTTTGGGTTGGCTGCCATGGCTCCTTCCTATCCGCACTTCAGATCACAGGCCTGCCTGGATCTGCTGGAGGCCAAGGGCATGGAGAGAATGTAAATAGTCCTCCTCAGGGTTCCAGGTGCTCCTGGAAGGGAGGGCGGCAGCTAAGCCACTTGGCTGGTTAAAGAATGGCCCATGTGGTTATGGATGCAAACATCACCCTATTTTTCACCCCCTGGGTGAGAGGAGAGCCAGGAAGAACCCTACGCTGACACATGAAGGTGTAACGTTTGTGCCCAGCTCGGGCCTCCATTGTGGGCGAGTTAACACCCGCACAGGGAGAGACCAGCATGAGACAGAAGGGCAGGATTAAGGAGGACCAGCAACCAGGAGCAAGTCCTGGGAGACCAGAGAGTCCCAGCAAGAAAGCTTTTACCTGCTGTTGGTTCCACTTGAGATCGGGGATGAGGACAAAGCCATCGGAGGGATCTGGGTTCTCAAAAACAATCCGGTCAGCTTCTGCCTTCTTATCGAGAATGTTGTATACCCACTGGAAGGAATGGGGAAGAGAGAGGGTTCACATAGCTGCTCACAACCTCCGGGGAAACACCATACATGGGGCTAGGTATGCTCTCTTGGGCCCCCCTAGGGAGGACAGCCAAGCCAGAAAGGGCCACTAGGCTCAGGGGGGGTCTACGCTCAGGCTGCCTTGTCCCCATCACTCTGCTCTTGGGGGGCCAGAGATTTCCCCTCTCCCACCACAGCCATTCCCTTACGGGCCATCACAGCTTGGACTGGGGGGACATGCTCCACTTGGCCTCACAGGCCTGGTCTATGTCCATCCCCTCCATGCCCCCAGGACTCTGGGACGGCTATCTCCATAGACCCCTTCCCACTTTATTCAGGGACCACAGGCACAGTCACTCAAGTGGGGAGCTCCTTCTACACAGCGGGGCAGGAAAGGCTGCGGTCCCAGACATGGATGTGTGTGGAATTCCCCCCCCGGCTGGGTGGAACTCTCGCTAGTGGTGGGCTTGGTGCCTCGACCCACCCAGAGCCATGGCAGTCTCAGCTGACACAGGCCCTGCATGACACAGCAGAAGTGGCACAAGCCGGAGACAGCAATTACACAGACCTTTCCTGTCAACCCAGGGCCTCTGGCACCACCCCCGCAGACCTTTCTCAGCCGCTGACAGTCTTCAGAGAACCCTTCCTTGAGTTCTGTGTGGATCCCAAGGATGTCCTTTTACAATTAGGGTCCTGGTGGCCTCTCTGAAGAAGCCAGCCTGCAGGGAGGTTAAAATAAGAAAGGCCCTGTTCTCACAGGGCTCAAACCCACAGACCTCCTCTCTCCTCTACTTCCCCAGAGCTCTGAGTCAACTCAGCTTCAAACCTGAGAGAGGAGCCTGCCGGAGTGCCAGAGACAGGGCAGCAGCCAGGCTGGCACTCAGAAGGGCCTCCCAGCTCGCGGAGGGGGCGGATCGGGAGGCCACGGCACCCACACAACCAGGCCAGTGGAGGGCTCCTCTGCCCACTCCCGGGAGTTTGGGCACGAGTGGGGTCCGTGAAGGCCAGGGGCAGTGGGAGCTGGTCTGGAGTCTGCACACCTCATCCCCTGAGTCCACATCCCCGGCTCTTGGCCGGATGGCTAAGGTCAAATGTGACTATCTGAGACAGAGAGGAGGGAGCAGAGGGTACCTGCCGGGGAAGATCCAGGGCTCTCAGACCACCACCCCCTGGTAAGACCCAGAGGTTAGTCACAATGTGGCCACCCACTACAAAAGAGGGGCCTTCCCAAGAATGCTAGCTGTGCCAGCCTCCCAAGAGTGGGCTGGAGGACAGCCAGCAGCGGCTTCCTTGGGCAGCACCGGGGCCACAGCAATGCCCAGCATGTGGAGACTCTCCCACGGAGGCATTTCCTTTCCCACCGGAAGGCTCACTGGGAACATACTGCAGGAAAAAAAAGTCAGCTGGAACCTGACCGAAAGTACCTCAAAAGTAAAGGGGAAGACGGAGGGGGATGACGACACTCTGTGGAGAGCTCTGGAGCGGCCTCCCAGGGGCCCTGGCTGCCTCTTGCCCACAGATAAGCCACCCCCACTTGGACTGGAAAGCTGTGTGATAGTTGATAGAGACCGAACTGGTTCCGGGGCCCACCCACGCTTAGTGTCCTCTCCCACCTCCTCACTAACTAGCTGACACCATAGGAAGTGGGGTACTCTCTCTGAGCCTGTTTCCCTGTTTGACAGGGGCAAACAATACCTCTGCGTCAGGGTGGAGTGGACTGTAAATAACTGACAGCACCCAGCACAGTGTAGGCCCGAAGAGCAGGGGAAGGCGCTTGGAAGGCTCCCACGTGAGGTGGCATCGGGCTGCAGCCTTGTGATGACGACAACACGCGCTCTGCTGGAGGCTGCAGCCCCGAGAGAGGAGGTGAGCACAAGTGCGGTGGTGGCGAGCAGCCCTACCATGTGCCCGGTCCTAAGGGCCTCCAGGGACTCCCACTCACACGCACTGGTGTCCCCGTGTGGCAGGTAAAGAAAAAGCAAGCACGAGAAGTCCACCCAATTCCAATCCAGGGTCTGGCCCCCAGAGCCCACACTCCAGACCACGTGGGGAAGGCCTCTGGGAGAGCCGGGCAGGACGTGAATCTATGAGAAGCCCCAGGACAGCAGCGCAGATAAGAAGGGGAGGGGACCAGGGAACAGAATTCACACAAATCACAGGGTGGGGGCGCATGTAACGTGCAGCGAGCCCATCAGAAAGCAAGCCTGGGAGACCCAGCCAGCTCTGGCCTCTGGAATGCAGCTGGCACAGCTTCCTTCAGTAGGTGACACTGGCAACTCTCCTCCCTTGGGATATCTCACTCCCCGTTCACTCTCCTCCTGCTTTTCTGCTCACCCACCTGCTGGGCGCTCTCCTCCTGGCCACCCTTCACCTGCCCAAGCCTCCAGCAGTCTCAGCTCTGCACTCCCCCGGCCCAGGCCCTGGAATGGGCCCTGCATGTGCACTCAAGGGCAGCTACCCTTCCGGGGCCCGGTGCATGCTGGGATCAACAGGAAGTATGTGATCTGTGGCACTTCTCTCAATCCCCACTGGGACCCCAGTCACACTCTGCAGGCAGGGAGCTGGGTTCAGAAGTGCAGGGCTCACACTGCTCTGAGACAGCAAGTAAGAATCCAAACCCTGGGCTGACACTGAACCTGATGACTCACAGACCAACAGGTTTAGCCTGATGGTCCCTAACGCTCGGAACCCAGAGGTTGGAAGGCATCATTTAGTGAGGAGTTAGCAAGCACCTCAAATTTGAGGAGCGAAACAGGGTAGTCAGCTGATAGCGCAGGCGCCAGGGTGATGCTGCCCGGCTGTGAATCCCATCTCCAAAGAGTCGCCGAGGTTCAGTGACGTGATGCACACCGCAGAGAATGCTGGAACCGTCCCTGGCACCTGGTGAGTGCTCACAAGTCCTAAACTAAACTGACTGTCTCCCACATAAGCCCTCTCTACTGTCCACGTCCCTCGTCCTGGCTAATGACCCCACGACCTATGCACGACCACCCACACGGGACCTGGGCCCACCCCAGACTCTTTGCTTGCCTCTCCAAATCCGCCACCTTCGAGTCCTACTTCTCAAATCATTGCTGAAGCCTTCCCCACTGCCTCGGCCTCGGTCTAGACCCACGCTGGCCCTTAGAGCCACACTCGCTAGACTCCAATTCTTTAAATCTCATGGAACCCATATGCTGAAAACCGTTTAGGGGACCCTCAGTGCCTATGGCAACTGTTCTGAAATTTGATGATTACTAGAAACAGCGATTAAAAAAAAAAATACAGATTTCCCACCTCGACTCCCTGCACATTCTGATTTAGGAGACGGGGAGTAGGGCCCCATGCTCTGTATTTAAATCTCCCCTGACAGTCCGATGATCAGCAAGGTTTGGGAGCTCCTGGTCTCCTGACAAGGTGCACCCGCCTGCTCCTGGCCCCTGCCCGCCTCCTCCTGTTGTCTCCTGCCAATACTCCAGGCCTCTGTGCCTCTGCACACGCTTTTCCCTCTGCCTGGAATGCCCTTCTCTGACTTGTCCACCCGGCAAACTTCTATTTGTCCCTGAAAACCCAACTGGACGATCCCTTCCTCCGGGAAGTCCCCCACTGTCTGAGCTGATCAGCCCCCCTCATGTCACCACTGAACCTCGTATACACACCACCTGCGGGATAGTACTTATCCCATCATACTGCACTGGTCAGACTCCATGGCTGTCTCCCCTCTAGGACTCTGGGGGCACTGCAAGTGTTTACCTTGGCGACCCTCCAGAGCCTAGCACATGGGCTGGGACACAGTGGATGCTCAACAAATATTGTCCAATAACTGTTGTCAGTTGAGCCGAGTGCTTGTAAACTTAACTATTAGTCAAGAAAAAAAACACATGAATGCTTGGGTCAAACAGAGCTTGGGAGAGTAGTGAAATTTTGTATTATTTTCCAAGAGGAACTAGACAGCGGTGTAAAAGAAGGTACACACCACTCATACCAACTTGAAGAGCTTCCTTTTTTGGACCCATACTTGTGTAGTCAGTGCCACATAACATATATTGCAGGAGATCCCTCTAGGACGCTGGAGAGCAGCAGCTCTATCTAGGAAGAGGGACACAGCTCTCCTTTCCACTTAGAAGACAGAGCACGTGCAGGGACTGCACGCTTGCCAGCTTGAGCCGGCGGAACTGGTGCAAATACGGCCCAGGGGGCCCAGGGCTAACAGCTGGTGGGGTCTCCCCCCGTGGGAAAGTGGGCTGTCAGCACACAGGGCCTCCTGCGCACTCGCCAACCACCGTGCCCTTGCTTCTCCCAAGTGCAACGGAGCTGGCAGGGCCCCCACGGCGGGGGGGCCTTCTGGCCTGGGGGAAATGGCTCCGAGTGTCCTGTATGTGAGTGCCTGCCACTACCACGACCTGAATCCTGGGGACAGTGGGTGCGAAGTGCTCAGAAAACAAGGGGGAGTGACGGAGAGTCGGAGATGGTGAGAGCCAGTGAGTGAGCAAGGAAACGCCTCATCCATCATATTTAATGCTGAGCATTCACTCGGGGCCAATTTCAGGCACAGGCTCTGGTTGGCACTGGGCCTCGGCCCAAGGAGGAGTCGGGATCTCTAAGCTGAGTGGCCTTGCATCTGCTCTAGTGGCTGAAGACGCTGCCAAACCTCACATTAGCCCCTAAGCGAAGAGTCCTGCACTGAGCTGCCGGGGCCATCAGGACCCCGCCCTCTGGGGAGCGAATGCAAGGGGAAAGAGTGAATGAAGTCTCTACTCGGGCTTTGACTCCCAGAGGCGGAACTGGGAATAAAAGTCTCGACTAGGGTAAGGGGGAGACGCTGGCATCGGTCTTGACCCATTCACAGACGCAGGTGAGGGCAGAGCCCCTCTGAGATGGCATCGGTGCTGCTGGAGACACAAATTCCTCAAAGGCCTAGGGGCTGCTCTGAGAGGCCCACAGAGCCTCAGTGGCACGCCCATGACCAGGGTCAATTCCCTTCTCAGTGAAGCCTTCTCTGACCATCCTGGATAAAAAAGTGACCACCTCAGCTCAGAGCTCCCCCTGGGCCACTCAATCTCTCCTGTCTCATGCCGTAACTTCCACATTTGTGTGCTGACCCCTGCCCCAGGAAGTACATAAGCCCCATGAGGGCAAGCTTTCCACTGTGCTCTCTGCCCGACCCCAAACCTGGCCCCTGACAGAGCCCCGAGAGAGATCCACCGGCCATAGGGAGCACTCCATGTCCGTATCCCCTGGGCCAGTCACCTGGATGCTGAGGCTCTGGGACTCCAGGTGGGGTAAGGTGATGTTCTTGTAATCGCTTCCCGTCTCTCGGACCAGACGGAGGTCCTGGCGCAGGTACTTTTGCAGGTGCTTCTCTGTGGCAGGGTAAACCACGGTGGTCTTTACGTCTGCAATGACAAACACAGACCGGGACTGCAACGTTAGGCGTGCTCTCCGCACAGGCCTGTCACACTCCGGTCCCCAGCAAGGCGTGGTGACCCCGACCCCATCTCTGAGTCCCCAGTGAATGGAGCCAAAGACTAAGAGGTTACAGTCACCTGGAATCCCCTCCCACGGCGCGCCTCATGCTGGGCAACTCATGAGGTGAATCACACTCAGCATGTGGAAGTCACAGGGTTTTCGCTGGTGGGTCACTGGGCCCTTCCCTCTCTATGTTCTCGGCACAGGAATGAAAGGTTTTGGACACTTGTCACGTAACAAATTTCTTTGTATGTGGCTTTTTGAACCCAAAGCTGAAAATCTGACTTAAAGGTAAGTGGCCTCCCCTCCTGCAAAGCAGTGGGGCGTAGCTCAGCGGGGCACAGCACAGTGAGTAAAGGCACGGACTCTAGAACTGGACTCTGTGAGTTCGAGTCCTGGCTCTGCCTGTTCCTTCCTTGGTACTCTGACCCTGGCCCAGTTCTTTAACCTTTCCAAGCCCTGACTTCCCAGTCTGTCAACTGAGGATAATAATAGCTCCTAATGTCCCAGAGCTGGGAGGATTAAACAAGTTAATACCTGTGAAGCACTTAGAACAACGTCTGACCCAAAGTAAATACAATGTCAGTGCTGGCTATTTTTAATCGCCATGTCTCAACCTTGGCACCACTGACATTTTGGCCCAGATACATCTTTGTTGGAGGGGCTGTCCCGTGCATTGAAGATGTTCATTAGCAGGATTGCAGGCTTCTACCAGGATGCTAGTAAAACCCTCTTTCCAGCTGTGACAACCAAAAATGCCTCCAGACATTGCCAAGTGTCCCCTGGGGGGGATGAAATCGCCCCCAGTTGAGAACCGCTGTTTTCATCAGCAAGAAATCTTGTAGTTTTCCCCAAACAGACTCTAGGCTAGGGTCCTGGTCCAACACCACCTGGTTTTGGTTAAATCCTTTTCCCTATTTCTAATAGCATCTGCTACAACTGTTATCATTCTCCATACGCAGTGCTTCAACATAGATGTTAAGAGCAGGAAAGGAAAACGGTATTCTAAAACCCCAGGAAAGCCCAGCAGGCACATTTTAACACTCCTGGAAATTCCTGCACTCACCTAGCTACCTGCAGGACCAGCTAAGAACCACCAACCTCTACTTTCGTACTTGGTCTAAGGATGTAGGTGCCTCGAATCCCCATTTCACAGGTGAACGAAAGGGTTCACAGGAGTCAGGACACACCCGATGTCATGCCGTGAGCTGTGGCAGAGGCCACAATGGACCTGGGGTCTCCTTCCCCTAAAGCTGGGGCTCTTCTACCACCTGCCTGCTGGCCCCATGTTACTCTGACAGCCCGGTGGAGAAGGCCCGAGGTGCTACACCAAGCACACAACTTCGGGAAGGCTCAAAGGCCCTGGTCCATCGGCTCTGGGTGGCAGAGCAGCACAGCGCAAAGACACAAGCTCTGGACGTGAGCTGACAAGACGCTCTCCCCTTCCTGGCTGTGTGACCTCGGGCATATAACCCTTCAGAGTCCCCGGTTTCCTCATCTGTTAAAGAGTGAATAAAATCTGTCCCGTGGAGTTGTCACCAACATTAAATAAAACACATCATCTGGACCACTGGAGGTACCCTGTCACCCCACTTCATGGGAATCTCTGGGTCTGACCCTAAAATGGTCACAGAGGCCTCCTCACAACCCTCTGGGCAGCAGCAAAGAGATCCTCCCTCGTCGCTCCCTAAGAGCCCTGGGTGACAGGCTAGTGGTCAAGTACACCAAGAACTCAAGAGGCAAGAGAACGCCACCAACAGACCGACTGGCATCACCCTGACTTGCAGCGGGCTCTAGATAAATCCTTATCAAAGTACAGCTGGGCAGAGAAGATCAGATTCTGCTGCCAGTCAGCCTGGGTTCAAATCTGCACTTCGCGGCTACGTGACCTGGACGCGGCGAGAAGTCAGTGAGCAGTAGATGGGAAGCCCTTAGAAAGTGCCCCCACACACAGAAATGTGCTCTTCGCATGCTAGCTGTCGTTGTTGTTGTGTTTGCGGTTACTCTGGTAGCCCGGGCTGGCAAAGCTGTGAGCGACGGTGCTCCCTCGCTACGAGGGAGATGGCCGGGGACAAAGGCAGCATGCACACTGGAGAACAGCCTGTCCCGCTGGCCAAGAACACACAGCCCTGGGCTCACGGCCTTGGGCTCCCTGGCTGTTCCAGATCAGAAAGCCACGGGGCCCGTGAGCACGCCCCTGTCTGCCAAGGCTTGTCAAAGGCTGCCCAGCCACCCAGGGTGCTGGGAAGCAAGGGCCTCCCCAGGCCAGCCCCCTCCTGCCTTCCCTCTCAGTGGCAGGGAAAACACAAAAACACAGTTTCCAAAGGCTCACTTCCTGCCATCTTTCTTCCTTTTCTGAGAAACTCCGGCCTGGATGCAGAAGGCCCACCGGTGGACCCTGGGCCCCCGAAAGCCAAATCTACTCCTCAGCATCCAGTCTGTCAGACCACCAGAAGCCGAGGGCAGGGGCAGGGCAGCCTCACACACTGGCACCAGGGGTGAGGGCTGGCTTCCGTGCCTCCTGAGGGGCTGCCCCCCTCAAACCTGGACCACTCCCCTGGCTTCCTGTCATGGTCTACACAACCCTGGGCCACGTTGCCCCAGCCCTCTCCAAGCTCACTGACCACCATCTCCCCCTTGATGTCTCTGCCCAAGCCACATGGACCTTCTTACAGTCAGTCCCACTAACTCACATCCCATCTCTACACCTCTGACTAGCTGCTCCCACTGCCGGCAGGCCTCCCGACCTGAGTCAACAGCACAGCTCTCCGACAGCCCAGCTTAAGAAACTCCTCTTCCGGGGCGCCTGGGTGGCACAGCGGTTAAGCATCTGCCTTCGGCTCAGGGCGTGATCCCGGCGTTGTGGGATCGAGCCCCACGTCAGGCTCCTCTGCTATGAGCCTGCTTCTTCCTCTCCCTCTACCCCTGCTTGTGTTCCCTCTCTAGCTGGCTGTCTCTCTGTCAAATAACATAACATAACATAACATAACATAAATAAATAAATTAGAAACTCCTCTTCCTGTGTCGCTGCCTGTCTTGCTCGCTGGCTTGCTTTTTCCTCGCTCCCCCCCACCTGACAACAGAGTAGAGATTTATTGTCTGATTCCCCCATTAGAATGTACCTTCCAGGAGGACAGGGGTTTCTCTCTATCTTTAAAAAGCTTTTTAGGGGCACCTGAGTGGCTCAGTCGGTTAAGCGTCTGCCTTCAGCCAGCTCATGATCTCAGAGTCCTGGGATCAAGTCCTGCATCAGGCTCCACGCTCAGCTGGGAGCCTGCTTCTTCCTCTGCCTCCCGCTCCCGCTCATGCTCTCTCTAATAAATAAATAAAAATCTTAAAAAAAAAGTTTTAAAATCAATTTTATCCCCCACACCTGGGATAGCACTTGGCCTACAGTAGGCACTCACAAACACAGAACAAATGGATAAATGAACCTGGCCTTTTAGACATTAAACCCAGGAAGGGCAATTTTGAACCAATGCTGAATAAAATCTCTCGGATAAAAATCAATATGTCTTCCAATGCTAAGTTTCTAGCACACTAGAGAACAGCCTGTCCTGCTGGCCAAGATAAAAGCAGGTAAAAGCAAACATTGGTGCCTACCTAAATGCCAACTCAAGATGCTGACCTGCGAGTGAACCTCACGAGAATTTTGGTCAAGTGTTAATGCCCCCAAATGCTCAAACCACCAGGTAAAATATGTTGGGGAACAGGTGTCCACACCTCAAAAATACCTCCCCATGAATTACTTATTAATGACAAAGGGACCAGGTGACCAGAGTTAACATCACTCCAAACGGGACACACCGACATCAAATGCCTTTGGAGGGATGTGCTGGGCTACTCTAGCCAAAAATGCGTGTTCTGAATCTAATCACAAGGAAGTGTCAGCCAGCCCCAGTCCAGGGACATTCTATACAACAAGTGGCTTTACAACCCTCCAAAAGGGTCAAAGTCAGAGAAAACAAAGACAGAAGGACTGCTCTGCATTAAAGGACGCTATCGACTGGACTGGATCCTGGACGAGGGAGGGGAGTCGTGCTGGAAAGATGGTATCGGAACAATTGGTAAAATTTAATAACGGTCTTGACATTACAAACTAGCTTTGTATAAATGTGAAATTTCCGAAAATTGATCACTTTACTCTGGTTCCTAGGAAACACACACTGCAGCGCTTCGCAAGGAAGGGTATGATGTCTGCAACTTACTTTTCAGTAATAACAGTAGTAACGAAATATTATATGTATATGTGGAGAGAGAAAAGGCAAATGTGGCCAAATGTTAACAGTAGGGCTTTTTTTTAAAAGATTTTATCTATTTATTTGTCAGAAAGAGAGTGCGCGAACAAGCACAAGCAGGGGGAGCTGCAGGCAGAGGGAGAAGCAGATTCCCCACTGGGCAAGGAGCCCAGGACTCTGGGATCATGACCTGAACTGAAGGCAGACGCTTAACCTATTGAGCCACCCAGGCGTTCGAACAATAAGGCTTTTAGGAGGGAGTTCTTTGTACCATTATTACAACTTTTCTGTAGGGTTGAAAATTTTTTTTCAAAATAAAGTTAAAAAAAAAAGGGTGCTGATATCCTCCGGACCCTCAGAGCTAACCGCCGACAGATATACCAGGCACTGTACTAAGCCCTATGCGTATATTAACTCATTCACTCCCTACGACCAACGTGAGGTGGATATTATTACAATCCCCGTTTCACAAAGAAAGAACCTGTGGTGCCCTCGTTCCCATAGCTCCGTATGGCTCAGGACCAGGCGTCCGCAGTGGTGCCATGGTGCCAACCCCGTGGGTCAGCCGATGAGGCTTGACGACCTTCCTGGTGCCCTCTGCTGACCTCCACTCAGCAAACTGACTTAAGCGGGCCACCTGTCCAAGGTGAGCAGGACCTGGCACCTTCCCCACCCAATTTTTCCCTGTGGCTAGAGAAACAGCAAGGAACACCCCACTCCTGCCCTCCTATGGTATTCTTAAAACACACACACACAACAAAAACAGCTTGGAACAATGTCAAACCTTTCAAAAACCCATCTCTCATCATATTCACAATATGATACAGCTGAACCTGGAATGGCACGGGTTTGAACTGCATGGGTTCACTTACACAGAGGTTTTTCAATAAAAATACAATAAGGTACTGGCCTAATGTAAGTATATATTGTCTTTGTTATGATTTTCTTAATAACACTGTCTTCTGTCCAGCTTATTTCATTGTAAGAATACGGGAAAGGATACATACAACGTACAAACTACGTGTTAATCAACGGCTCATGCCACCAGCAAGGCTTCAACAGGAGCTATCAAGTTTTAGGGGAGTTGAAAGTTATGTGTGGATTTTCAACTCCATGAGGGGTTAAGTTTGGGGAGAGTAGTACAGTTCTGGGGGAGTTTTAGCAAAGAGTTAATTTAGGGGGGAGTGGATTTTCAACGGCATGGGGGATCAGCACCCCTCACCCCTGCACTGCTCAAGGGACAATTATACATTAAAAGGACTTCCCTGATACTCCTTATAAAGCCTCCCTGCCTCTCATGCTTTTTAAGCTTTTTTACTTTTAATTCAAGGAGGGCTGGTGCATAGGTTAGAGTCATGTGAAGTTTGGTTTTAAGTTTCCTGCTCTTCCCCACACACCACTTTCAATTCTTCTTGCCATTTCTTTGCTTGTGTACTTCCACGCTTCTAAATTACACATTTTTTTTGTTGTTGTCGTTCCCCCTTTTCACTTTTACTATTACTTATTAACTTCCCATTATGGAAGATAAAGATTTAGCTTTTTTACCAGCATGTCCACACACGTGTGTGCACACATACTCCCCCCGCAACCCTGTCCTCACAAAACAACTATATTACAATTGTGGCTAAGTCAGTATTCAACGTCAACACTACAGTGATGATTTACACGCTGTGCACCGCTGAATACTAGGACTGTTTTTCCTTTTTAGAACAATTTTTGGTATACGGAGTTAGCAGTTAGTCTTTTATGCACACTTTTCTGTGAACTTGTCACTAATTCCCCCCCATCCACTTTTGGTTTTGTTCTCCTTTTAATGTTAAAACTCAGGAGGAACACAAGCAACGTATCCTCCCGGAGCCCCTGACTCGCTCCAGCAGGTGCTGTGCGGAGCTGTGCCCTGGGACCTCCGTGCACCACCATCCTGGGGCTGCCTCCCCTACTTTGCTTCCTGGGTCCACTGTCTCGCTCTTTCCTGTCTGCGTCTTAATTTACTAAAGCGGTGGTTCTCAAACTTCATGGTACGTCAGAACCACCTGACGAAGGACGTCTGTGGTGGGGCCCATCAGTATGCCTTTTTAAGAAGTTCCCATATGTAGCGGCTGCCGCTGGTCCTGCTCCCGGCACCACACATCAAGGCAAGCTAAATCAGAAAGTCAAGTTGCTTCCAGAGCTAGGGTACAAGGGAGATAAATTTAGAGACCTAGAACATCTGAAAATGTCTTTATTCTACCGTCATATGTAATTAAGAGCTTGGTAAAAGAATTCTATGATGGAAAGCAATGACCCTCAAAATCTGAAAGCTCCATGATCTTCTAGACTGTGATGCTGCTGATGAGAAGTCTGAGGTCATCCTGATCCGCAGTCCTGTACTGACCTGTTTTCTTGTTGTCCTCAATGTCCCAATCAACTTGATGGGTCCTGGAGTGGTTTCTATTTATCCCTTGAACTGGGTAACTCACGTTTTTCAGTCCTGGGAAACAATCTTATTTCTTTGGTCATTTTCTTCCCTACTTCCCCCCACCCTGCCCCCGTCTTTCTGGAACACCTATTGGGACATCCATCTTCCACTTTTCTTTTCTCTCCCCATGTTCTGCTGGCTGCTCTGCTTTTGAGTAAGTTTTCTTCAACTTCTTCTTCTCTTCTGTGAAAGTTTTCATTTCTGCTACATATTTAATTTCTAAGAGCTGTTAGAAAATTCCTCATTGACAGCATCTTGCTCTTATGCATCTAATAGATCATGATCTGTCTTGGACATTAATGGCAGTTTTTGCACATTTCTTCTCCCTGCATAGTTTTTGTTTCTTCCTCGTTCTTTTCTTTTCTTTCCTTTCTTTATCAATAGACAGGACACTTTACTCAAGTCTGGTCACCTTGCCTGTCCACTCACTCATATTTGAGGGCAGAGCATGAAAAAGCCGATGGGAAATCTGTGGACATACATGTGTTCACCTGGAGCTTCATTTTAGGATGATCGGGCCATGCCCTTGCATGACAGAACCCCCAAGAGTTTGTCTTCTCTCTTGAGCTGGTCAGATTCTCCACGCATGACTCTCCCAGTATCATACATGGAGGTGTAAGTCTGCCTGACAGCATCCTGAGAGACGAGGAGGAGAAGCAGCTGGCGGGAGAGGGCATGGGGTGATCTACCACCGAATATGTAAACTTCCACGTAACCCTCTACATTTCAGTACCCTGAGCCCCCCTCCACCGCACCTGGAATCTCTAGACCCTGTCTGAACCTCACCAGAGGCTGGATCTCTAAGAGCAGCAGCTACCAGTTGTGTGCAGTGGGACAGGATTTATGGGACCTGCCAGCTCAGGTTTCCCTCCCGCACAACCGCTGGGTCTGTCACTCCTCCCCCGGTCATTTCCTAGGCTTGTCTCCTCTTCCTTCTCTAGTCTCTACGGCATAATTTTTTGTAAGGTAATTCCTTTAATGTCATTTTTAGTGAGGGTTTTAGAGAAGTGGATGGGCAAAATGCCCCCTTTTAACTGGAAGCCCATGTCCCTGTCCTTCTGTCTCCCTTATAATGCTTTATTAAAAAAAAAATGTATTATCAAGGGCGTGCCTGGGTGGCTTAGTTGGTTAAGTATCTGACTTCAGCTGAGGTCATGACCTCAAGGTCCTGCGGTTAAGCCCCAGTGGGAAGCCTGCTTCTCCCTCTCCCTCTCCCCCAGCTTGTGCTCTCTCTCTCTAAGTAGATAAATAAAATATTTTTTATAAAGATTTTATTTATTTATTTGAAAGAGAGAGACTGAGTGAGCAAGAGAGAGCATGAGCAGGGGAAGGGGGAGGAGCAGACTCCCCTGACGAGCAGGGAGCCTGACACAGGGCTCAATCCCAGGACCCCGGCATCATGACCCAAGCCGAAGGCAGTCGCTTAACCAACTGAGCCACCGAGGTGCCCCTCAAGTAGATAAATAAAATGTTAACAAAAAAAAAAAAAAGAAAGAAAGAAAGAAAAAAGAAAAAATGTCTTATTGAAGTACAGTTGCCATACAATGCTGTATTGGTTTCAGGTGTACAATATATTGATTTGACAATTCTATATATTACTTAACACTCCCCAAGATAAGTGTAGTCACCATCTGTCACCATACCACCATCTGTCACCATAAATACCGGGTATTTATCCAAAGAGAATGAAAACACTAATTCAAGAAGACATATGCACCCCTATGTTTATGGCAGCATTATTTACAAAAGCCAAGAGAAGGAAGCAGCCCAAGTGTCCACTGACTGATGAATGGATAAGGAAGATGTGGTATGTATATACAATGGAGTAGTACTCAGTCAGCAAAAAGAATGAGATCTTGCCACTTGTGACAACACCTAGGGACCTAGAGGTTATTGTGCTACGGGAAATAAGTCAGTCACAGAAAGACAAACATCATACGATTTCATTTATATGTGGAATCTAAAACACAAAACCAACAACCAAAAAAACTGGAAGTTTATTCCAGTTGTAAAATAAATAAGTCACGAGAAGGAAAGTTACAGCACAGGGAGCATAGTTAGTAATACTGTAATAATGTTGCATAACCCTTTCTTTTTCTTCTCACCTGTTTATTGCCACTTGACCTATCTGTTTATTTATGGTTCATCTCCTCCAGCTGGATGTAAGCTTCCTGAGAGCAGAGACTTTGTTTGATATACTGTGTGTGCAATGCCTAAAACAGCCCGACACATACTAGGCCCTAACCATATGGTTATAGAACAGAATATATATATTATGCCACTTTAGTTTTCAAAGAACATGTGCACGTGCACAACTGCATACACATGAGAATGTGCAGAAAAAAGTCTCAAATTCAGGACATATTCCAAGATGTTGAAAGGTTATCTCTGGGTGGTGGCGTTACATATAATTGTAACCTTCTAAATTAATTTTGGGGGGACATTTATTACATTTTCCAAAACAAACGTGGATCACTTACGTAACAAATGTATCAAAAGCCGAAAAATAAGCCGCTCCTTAAATAAGCTCCAGAGAGGTTAAGTAATTTGCCCAAGGCCACACAGCCAGTAAGGGGTGGAGCAGAGATCTAACCCAGTCTGGCTCCTCTATGCAACACTGCTTTCCCAATGCCACAGGGCCATTCTTTCAAGCCTTCCCCTAAGAAACCTGTATTACCGCCGGCCGGGTTCTCCAAACGCAGCCTTATCAGATAGGAGAAAAAACATCATTAGTTCCAACCCCTCCCAAAGACACGTAAACAGCTGTCAACAAAACCAAAGGGCAAAATAAGGTGCCAGAGAGATTGGGGCTGCAGACTGGGAGGTCTGGGGATACATCACAGCATGCAGGGTAGACCCCATGACAGCGCTGCGCTCTGCCGTGCTTCCTGGGGAAGGAGGGGGACAGAGGCACACATCCCTCAGCTCTGAGGGCACACTGAGGTACTCATCACCAGGGTACACTGCAGCCAGATGCCGGGCTAGAACAGGCTCTGGTGGGGCACACACAGGGACTGAAGACGATCCCGCTTACAATTAAGGGACAACAGCTGTTTCAACTTATGTGTGCTGTATCGTCCCCCACTGCTCCCCACCAAAGATGCCAGTGCTGGCTCTCGGGGAAGGACGCCTATGGTGGGGTCCGAGGAGGGGGCCTTGTGGTGGTCTTGCAGCCCTGTGGGGCTTGGGGCAGCAGGGACATTTTGGCCACAGGGATGTTTTGGCTGCAGGAACAGTCACACCAATGCATCCCAGATGAACAGTGGCCCTATAAACAGATTCCTTCTCTCTGCAGCTTAGGCGGGCGGCCTGGCATGCCCGCAGCTAGGACAGCTCCACTCTGCCTCATAAGACCCTTAAGAGTCTCCTGAAAGGCTTTCTCCAAGAAATACACTCACCCCCTGTCCTCACTCCACCCAGACACGAGAGCCCAACTGCTTTCAGAGGTGGAGGCAGGGCTATGTAGAGGAAAGAGCAGCTGCCTTTCTTGCCCTCTGCCAAAGCTGGCTTAGCCAAATCCCCAGGAAAACGCTGCTGCACATGAAACATGAAAATGCAAACCACAGACAGTCTGCTCTCCTTCCCATACACATGTTCAAACAAGACTGCTTTCCAGCCGTTACTGATGACTTCTACACGATGAGGTAATTTCTATGGCTCAGTCTGTGGCTTTTGCTCTCCTTTCATTATGATGAGCCAGTTTCAACTTATTTGACCCAGATGTGCGGGCTCAGGGGAGCCGGGGAGAAGCAACAGCAAAGCATGATCTGCGTGTGAAGCCCACCCCCACCTCCCTTCCACAAGGGCCAAGCAGAGCCACCCAGGTGACGGAGCAGATGACCAAGGCTGACAGGGCGCTCCATCAAAGGACCGGGACAGAAGGGCTGGCAAGGGGGAGGGGCTGCAGGGTCCCCTGGGGACTTGCAATCTCTTCCCTCCTCTTGGGGAGCTCCCCTGACGAGGTGACCCTCTCCTCAGCCCAGCCGCACAGTGGCCAGAGAGCAGGCCAGAGGCTGGAGAGGAGGCGGTCCATGCAGGGATGCTGCAAGTACTCAAGGGGAGGCCTGAAGAGACTTCCAGATCAAAAATAAACAGGGATGAAGGGTGTGGTCAGGATCCTGCTGGAAGCTTTGGCTGCTCCACAGCAAACCTTCAAACCACTAATTACCTGTCTCCACGACAGCTCAGAGATGCTATTAGAGGCAGAGGAGAGGCAGCTGCTGATTTTAGCCGGGCCCTGGATCTGACAGGCTCCTTCCCTCCTCCTCCTCAGGTCTCCGAGGCCCTGGAGGGAGAGGAGGGGCATACGGCAGGACCCGATGGCCCACAAGCAAATTCAGCAACTCTGAATGCTGCTCCAGAGCTGCCTGGGGTAGCCTTTGGTTACGTGGTATCAGAGGTGGTCCGTTAGGAATGGGAAATGCTGCTGGATAATGGCCGTGCAGCTTATAGCACTCCACAAAGTCCCACTTGAACAGGACTGAGAACTGGTACCAAATGGGATAACGGAGCCATGCACTGACAGTCCTGCCCTTAGGGCTGAGAGACCCCCACATCCCCACACACAGAAAGAAGCTATTCTGGGGTTAAGCAGACCAGTCTACAAAAGCTATTGGACCGAACACTCAGGAGTTCCAAAACATGGCGCCTCTCTCAACTTCCTGCCTAAAGGCATTTCCTTATTCACTCAGAGAGGAGCACAGGGACCGGGTTGCAGCACAACATCCATGGACACTGCCATATTGTGTGCGCTGGTCAGAAGGGGGCAGAAGATCAAAGGCACAGGGTATATCCCCCACTGAGAGGGGCCCAGGACTACCAGAATTTCAGGCTATCACTCACTAAGAAGTCTGGATCAGAAGAGGACAAGAGAACCAGGCTGCCACAGGCTGGCAGCCACAGTCGGAGCCAAGCAATGAAGTGGAACCAGCTATCCTGTGGGAAATCCGCCTTCGCCCACTCATCCTGAGTAAGCTGACTTTTCTGCTGACTTGAGCCTCAAGACTGCCACAGAATCTTGGGACCTTGCCCCAACTGGGAGAGAGAGAGAACGAGAACAGCGGTCTTGTGGCGGTGACTACATCTCAGTAGCTCAGGATCTACTCACTTCTCGCTTCTGAATGCAGTGACTTCTCCCGGCTTCGTGGCAGCCGTGAGTCTAAATGGAGAACTGAACAGAGGGCCTCTGCTCCTAGCTGGAGGGAGGCGATGGGGACACAGGAGGCAGTGTGCAGGGGTTCCCTGAGCTGGGGTGGCAGGGGAAGAAGAGCATGAGCCAATCAGACTGCCAAGAGAAAGGAAGAACCCAGATTCTGGGTAAAGAATTTTACCCAGGCGTTAGGGGCCTTTCCATCTTGAAATGTCTGCTTGTTGTCATTCTACCGTTTCTCCAAGTCCCAGAAGGTGCTTGGCTCCCTGGTGTCAGGAGCTCAGAAGCACCCAGGGAGAAAAGTAGACAGAAATCTGCCATCTTGGGACATCTGGGTGGCTCAGTCAGTTGAGCGTCTGCCTTTGGCTGAGGTCATGATCCCAGGGTCCTGGGATCGAGTCCCGTATGGGGGTCCCTGCTCAGTGAGGAGTCTGCTTCTCCCTCTCCTCCCCGCCCATACTGTTTTTTTTTTTAAAGATTTTTTTAATTTCTTTATTCGACAGAGATAGAGACAGCCAGCGAGAGAGGGAACACAAGCAGGGGGAGTGGGAGAGGAAGAAGCAGGCTCACAGAGGAAGAGCCTGATGTGGGGCTCGATCCCATGACGCCGGGATCACGCCCTGAGCCGAAGGCAGACGCTCAACCGCTGTGCCACCCAGGCGCCCCCCTGCCCATACTCTGTTGTTCTCTCTCTCAAATAACTAAAATCTTAAAAAAAAAAAAAAAAAAAAAAAAAAAAAANAAAAAAAAAAAAAAGGAAGAAAATATGCCATCTTTAGGTGGCCTCAAGTGATGAAACCCAAAGGAGTAGGTTCCCATGGGTTCACTCACCTCTTCCCCGGCCCCATTTGAAAGCCCAGCTAATGTCACGAGCAGCTGCCTCCACAGACTCTAACCCACCCACTCCCAGCGTGCACCCCTCCACAGCTTTGCGCCCTCCATTAGCATCTCCCAGGTGCAGCTCTGTAGACAGACGTAATTCACCAGTTTGGGGCCCACGTATCTTGGGGGTATGCAGTACTTGCTGATGAAGTGACAAGCCCCACACAACAAGAGTCATTCAGGCTGTGAAGGGAAGAGGCAGAGGCACCAATCCAGGATAATCTGATCATCTGCTTCTTCGTTTTCTTTGGTGATGAGGTTAACATCCTAAGAAATATCTATCCAAACATCACATGAATAAATTCTCAAATAATTCAGAAGTCTAATGCCCACACTTTTCATTGAAATAACACTAAAAATATTTGGGTGTTTACTATCCCAGTCTTTAGTGAATTTACATATATATGAACATAGCTACATAACGGTTTTTTAAAATATTTTATTTATTTATTTAAGAAAGAGAGAGAGAGAGAGAGATCACAAAGAGGGGGAGGGGCAGAGGGAGAAGCGGGCTCCCCACCGAGCAGGGAGCCCGACATGGAGCTCAATCCCAGGACCCTACGATTATGACTTGAGCCGAAGCTTAGACACTTAACCGGCTGAACCACCCAGGCACCCCAAGGTCTTTTTTTTTAAGCACAAATGGGCTGATCCTTTATGTGACCTCTGGCATGACAGTACATACCTAGCTGGCTCCAAGCACCCAGGTACAGAGGAAGGGAAGCAAAGCTGTAAGTTGGGATCAACTGAAGGGCATCTAGAACCAACTGGTTCCATCCAATGCCATACCCTCATCCCAGGGATAGGCACTTAATGCCAGATGAAAACAGGAGGGCCGTCCTCCAAAGACAGAAAACCATGGACTAGAGTAGCGGTAGGCAAGCTTTTCTGGAAAAAGCTCGTGTGACAGTAAATATTTTAGGTGTTGTAGGTCATGCTGTCTCTTTTTCATATTCGTCTTAGTTTTTTCTGTTTTTTAAAAACAACCCGTTAAAAATGTAAAAACCATTCTTGCCTCACAGGCCATACAAAAAGAAGCAGCCCACAAGCTATAGTGGACAAGAGAGCGTGAGGGGTCCAGCGTGGGTGTTGGTGCCTCCAGCGTGCCAATCAAACTGCGCCAACAAGGCCCACTCACCATCCACACAGCACTGGGCGGGCTACTCATCCAGGAGGACTGCTGTGGAAATAGACCTACCAGTGGATGGGGGACAAAGCCCACATCAGCTCACTAGGCTATCAGCCTGCTTCTTCATGTTTAAACACATATGAGCTAACATTCACCAGACGTTAAGAGAAAACCAGCAGCCTGAAAAAGAATGACCAAAATAAACAACCAGAACCAGATTCCAGAGGAAATGAGATCATGGAAGGGTCAGGAGATAATTTTTTAAATAATTCTAATTAGTGTGTCAGAGAAAGTCAATTTGGACCCTGTAAAGCAAGAGCAAGAAGCTAAGAAAATGAAACAGAGCGTCAGTGGGAAGAAAATTAAAAATATGATGGCCAAATTAAAACCTTCACTAGAAAGGTCTGGAAAATAAAGTTAAAACGATCTACTGGACTGTAAAAAGAAAAGACATAAATGGGAAAAGTAGGAGAACAGAAGCAATACACAGCATCACTCTAGGAGACTAATACCTAATAGGGTTTACAGTAAGAGGAAATAAAGGAAACAGAGGGAAGGAAATTATCAAAGAAATAACAGAAAAAATGTACAGAGCGGAAGAATGACATAAGACTTTAAATCAAAAGGGTCCAAAAGTACCAAGTACAATGAATGAAAAAAAAAAATCAAACCTTGACACAGCCTTAAAATATTTCAGTACATCTAAGATAAAAAGCATACCAAGATAAGCTTCCAGAGAAGGAAACTAATAAAGCAAGAAAAAAAAAAAAAGAATGAAAATGAAAAACCAAGTTAACTGTAAGAAAATGAAAATCAAACTGTCATCAGATGTCTTGTTAACAACAACGGATGCTTGAAGTCAATAGATCAGTGCCTTTAATGTTTTGAGGGAAAGAAATTTAAATTCTGTATTCACTCAAACCATCAATCAAAAGTGAGGGCAAAATAAAGGATTCAAGGTTTACCTTTCATGTGTTCTTTCTGAGGAAGTACTTAAGACTGTGCTTCAGCGAAGTCAGAGACTAAAACAAGAGAGACATCAAATCCAGAGAACAGTGGATCTAACCCAGAAAAGCTGTGACAGAAAGTCTCAAGTTGAGAGCCATATAGCATGCCTAAAGAATCAGCTGTCCAGATTGGAGCAGCAGGAAAGAGTGTTCTGGAAACAGTACTTCCAGGAAGGAAGGACTTATCATGTAATGAATTATCAAACTAAGTGGCTGGATAATTTCAAAAACAGAGTAAAGGCTCAGGATTCTTTCAGTCACAATTTTTAAAAAAAGAGGCAACTAGAAACTTTATGAAAAAGGAAAAACATAAAATAATGGTTCAAATATGAAGTGAACTAAAAAGCAGCATGATTTGGAGGAACTGATGGGATGTGAGAACAGAGCATCCATTTGACCTAGACATCAGAGGCATCCTCCTTCCAGGGGCATGGGGGCCTCAAGCACTGGGAAGGTGGGAGAGGAACTAGAATCCCAGCACTCTGCCTGAGTGCGTACTGCACATTAATCTGGCCACCATAATGTAAATGCTGTTTACTGGTGGGCAGCTCAGAATCTACTTACAGACAAAGCACACAAGACTTGATTACAATCACGCAACAGAACATACCATAACAATGTGAAATACAAGCATGGCTGACAGAGAAGGTGGGAGACAGCAAAACAAGAAAAGGCTACAGGCACGGACGGATATTCTTAACTGACAGAATGTCAACCTCAAGGAGAGGGATCAAGGGCTAAAGGTTTCATTGTATTTAGGATTCCAAAGGCAATTTTTAAAAACCCTAGAAATAATAATATAAACATAAAAAATTGGAAGGAGAGGGGAAGGAGGGTGAGAAATGTATAAAGGAGCTAAACCTTTCTATCTCTACTGTGGGGGACCAAGAAGGTCAAAATGTGACAAATCAATGAGTTGCATTATCTTATTTTTCAGTTAAAGGTCTAGAGGAAACTACCAGAAGCACTAACCCCAGAATTCTCTTCATGGTAGTTGCTTCTGGAAAGCAGGACCAGGGTGGAGCAGAGTGGTACAAAAGCCTGTTCCTGGCCATGTATATAAGCCTTTCAGTACTTTTTGATGACTTGACCATGTGACTGTATGACTTTGATGAATGGCCTAGCTCTACCACAGAGAGATCTATTCAGTAGGTCCAGATTCTGTATTCAAGAAAGCTCCGTAAGCATTTGTGATGAATAGTTCTAGTTAAGAATCACATTACTAAATAAACCTCTAGAGTTCCATTCAAATCTGAGATACTGCGGTTCCATGCTCTCATAGGATACCAAAGCCCACTGAGGTGGGCTAGCCAGCGATCTGATTCCTCATTTTTCATTGAGAGAAACTGAGTTTCAGAGCAATTCCATAACGTGCCCTGGTGTCACCCACCGGCCGCAAGCCTGGGGTGTTTCTCATATTAGATGATAGGGCTCTTTCAACATCCTGCCCAGGACGTAACCTTTCTGGCAAGTATTTCCCTATTGGTCACTGTTCAGAGAACTGTCCTTCAGCTCAGCTGCAGTGGGAGGCCTGCAGAGGATACCCACAGGGGATGGGGTGATGGGCCCGTGCCAGTATGTGGAGTGGAGCCCACAGGGCCTGGTACTGAGCCTTCTCCTCCAGTAGCTGGAGGACCTCCCCACACTGCCGTATTCTGCCAGGGCTGGCCCCAGCACAGCACAGGCTCCCTTGTCCACCAGAATGAAAAGAATCAGGCCCCACCACTTCTCTGCACCAGAAAAAAGGTGGTATGTAGAAATACAAGTCTGCTAATGTCTAAAACCCAGAGGAAGAAGGCCTTCATCAAACACTTTCAGCCACAGTGACTGGAAACCAAATTTGAGAATGAAGGCCGGACACTACAAATTAGTGGGGGAATATTTTTTAGCTCTTCTAAGGACATCCTGGTTTTTCTTAACTTTTTTTGTTTGTTGTTTTTGTTTTTTTTCTTAACTTTTAATTGGGAAAAACACTGTACAATATAAAATGTGTATGAATACACACGTATATATATTTTTATATATACACACATATATACATAAATATAAAATGGGTACTGTTTAAAGACCTAAAATAAAAGAACACCCATGCGTGAAGCGTGGAGCCCGAGACACACAGAATTACCAGAGCTATGGACGTCTTCTCTGCCCTGCCCCTACCAGGGATAATCGCTTTGCTGAATTAGGCATTCATCATTTCTTTCTTTGTCTTATTATTATTTATGCATGCATCCCTAAGAAGTATATTGTTTAGTTTGCTTGTGTTTCAACTTAATCTAATTGGAACCACACTGTGTATTTTGTGACTTGCTTCTCTTGCTCTACACGGTCAGCTTCTTGTGCTGGCTGCGGCTCATTCACCGTCACTGCCCGAAAGCCGGCCAGTGCAGGAAAACACCTTCATTTACTTATCTACTCTATTGTTAGTTGCTATCTCGACTGGACTGTTCGACTGTTCAAGGTAGTGTTTTCTATCGTGAACAATGCTACCAGAGGAAACTCTAACCGGAATGGCTAGTTTTTAAAATGCCCCAGGGGCGCCTGGGTGGCTCAGTCGTTAAGCATCTGCCTTTGGCTCAGGGCGTGACCCCAGCATTCTCTGATCAAGCCCCACATGGAGCTCCATGCTCTGCTGGGAGCCTGCTTCTTCCTCTCCCACGCCCCCTGCTTGTGTTCCCTCTCTCGCTGTCTCTCTCTCTGTCAAATAAATAAATAAAATCTTTAAAATAAATAAATAAATAAATAAAAATAAAATGCTCCTTCCAAACAAGCCTTCACTCTGGACGTCAGGGGTCCCAGTCTTGCCTCTGCAAACAGCACAGGGAGGAAAACAGTGCCTGTAGCTGAAGTATCTGGGGTTCTCTGCAACCAAAAGAAGATGCGATTCCCAGGTTCCCTCGACTCCCTGCCCTGACCTCACTCACACACAGACGCCTTCTCCTCCTCTGAACCTAAGATTCCACACCCCTGCTCTACACTGGGGAAAACAATTGGCCTTTTTAGACAGGGTCTGGGTTTCTGAGTCACACCCCTCTTTCTACTATCCCCCCACCCCCGCCTCCTCCAGGTAAGAGAGAACAGAGATCTTAATGAAAGGGCTCCATTGATGGGCCACGGGCGTGAGAGTATGCGAGCTGAAGAAGCAGATGATCCAGGCTCTGCCCTGCATGGACAGATGGGGCAGCACTGACGAGCCAGCCATCTGGCCGACTCGGCCCTCACGTTTGCCACATGGCCACAGTGGTGACGAAAGGAAACCTGCCCATGGTGAGGGCCAGGCATTTTCCCATGTTATCTATATTGTTCCATTTAAGGCTCATGCAATCTTAAAGGGAGAAACCCAATAATAGAAAATGATTAACACTTACCAAATATATATCATATGCCAGTCACTGTGCTAAGTGTTTTATATGCCTTATTTCCATGGTCATAACCCATGGCAGTGATGATGAAAGTAATTTAGGAAGTTAAGACCAGCATTTACAAGGAACAGACAAGACTGGAATTAAGATGAAAATACTAGCGAGTGTCCGGTAAAGTAAGGGTAAGTATTGTTTTGTGAACCTTTTGTTTCTCTTATATCCACGTGTGTTTATTCACAAGTACTGGGTCACAATGTAAGATGTAGCCCTCACTGTGGGCAGAGGCTAAAACATTTTCTTTCTTTCTTTTTTTTTTTTTTTTTTTTAAGGGGCGGAGAGGAAGAGGGAGAGAGAATCTCAGCCAGACGTGGGGCTCAATCTCATGACCCAGAGATCATGACCTGAGCCGAAATCAAGAGCTGGATCCTTAAACGACTGAGCCACCCAGGCGCCCCTAAAACATTTCCTTATGTCATTTGTTTCATAACCATCCCAAGACATGTTCGGTTAGTAACCTAACTTAACAAGAACATAACTGAAGCGACTTCCCCAACTACATCTGTGTCGCACACCACAGCCATCAACTGCCCCCTCAAAACTCCCAACAAAACAGCCCCTTTCTGTTCCTCTTTCCTCCTCCAGGACACTTACTGTTCCCTCAGGCCTGAACATCCCCCACCTCCCTTGCCAGCTCTTTGCACAGCCAGTTCTTTTCCACCCCGTGGGTCTCGGGTCTCGGCTCCCAGCTCGAGGAGCCCCTCTGTTGCTCACAGCCACTTAAACGCTTGTTTCCTCGTCTGCTGGGTGTCTCTGTCCCCCCACTACAACTCCAAGGACACGGCGAGTATCTGATGCGCTCACCTAGCACAGCACCAAACACACAGAAGGCACTTGGCCTCTGTTAAATGAATACAGAAAACATACCGAGTCTTCACAGCTGGTGAAATGGCAAAGCCGGGATTCCAGCACAGACGACGTCTGACCCGAGGCTTGCTCTTCACCTCTGCACTACACTAAAACTCAGAAACGGCATGACACTGCCTCGGGCCACTCCGCTAGTCAGTAAGTATCAGCACTCAGACAGGATCCGAGCCTAACTCTGACGCCTGGGCGCTCTCTATCCAGTCAACAGGGTGGGGGGCCATGAGTGGCTTGAAGGGGCAGCCTCCTGTGGTCAGCTGAGAATCTGGGAGGGATAAAGAAGAATGCAAAACCTTCAGGCTGGAAGAGAAGAAGAAATTTGCCAACGAGTGGAGAGATAGCAGAAGAAATCAGGAGAGTAGTCAGCTCAGAAACTGGGGGGCGGGGGGGGAGCATGGAGGGCTTCCCTCAGCAAGCAGTATTATGGGAAGGATGTGTGGAGGAATACCCAGAGATAGCAGAAAAACTCAACATGGCTACTGTGCAGGGGGCTTCGGGGGCCGAGGCTGCAGGAACCATGCCTTAAGGCCACCCCAGGCAGTGCTAAGAGTTGGTGACTGGGACTCTGAGATTGGAGAGGTGGGGCCCGGCCCAGAAGACTCTGGCACACCAGCCAAAGGAGCCGGCCACAAGAATACTTTGGCAATGCCGCCACCTGCTGGTTGTGGAACACTTGGCCCACAGGAAAAAACAGCCGAGTCAGTTTGGGGGTTCATTTTTCAGCAGCATTTAGTGAGCACCTACTATGGGTTGGGTTGCTGGGAAATGGGTCTGACATGACTCCAAATTTCCAGGACCTCTGTTCCCTACATCCAGGCAATGACCAAACCCTGTTGAGTTTACTTCCCTCTTTCATAGTAACTGGTGGAGTGTCCCTCCCCAAACAAGACTGCAGGCAGAGAGGGTGTCTTACTCATCTCAATCTCCAGGACCCAGCATAGGGCTCCGCACACGAGGATAATCATAGCAGCTATATTCAGTATGTGCTAAGTATTTTTAAAGACATTAGTGTGTCTGAATCTCTCATTTTACCTAGAAGGTACCTAGGACCTCCAAAGAGAGATGTCAAGTAGGCACTTATTTCAATGAGCCTGGAGTCCTTGGAGAGGTCAGGGATGGAGAAAGAAACATGAGCATCACCGCGCACAGACGGTATTTAAAGACCAGTACTTCTCAAAGTATGATGTGCATGTGACTTGCCTGGGGGTTTTGCTAAACACAGATACTAATTCTGACTTCGGAGCAGGGTCCAAGATTCGGCATGTCTAACAAGCTCTCAGGATGATAGCCATATGGCTGGTCCACAGACCACACTTTGAGTGGGAAAAGAATCTGGAACGGAGGTTAATGAACTACGGCCAGAAGATGAGCTCCACGGCCTGTTTCTCTATATCCAGCAAGTGAAGAGTGGCATTTTCATTTCTAAAGCGGTTGTTAAAATTAAAAAAAAAAAAAAAAGGAAGTAAGAATATGTGAAAGAGACCATTGATATGGCTCATAAACCTTAAAGTATTTCCTCTCTGGTCCTTTACAGTAAAAGTCTGCCAACCCTTGATCTAGACTATCATCCAGGGATAGGGTGTATGGCCATATGAGAGAGAGAGGAGGGCTGAGCCCTGAAACAAATTTTTATGACTTCCACTCACCGTGCCTAGTTTGGCAAGGGAAAAGAAAAGTATAATGCACTGCACGTACACTGATGCTTATGCAAAGACAGTGAGCCCCAGAAACAAAAAGCTCACATCTGAGGCTCCCAGGGGGTGGGGGGTGCTAGTGGGCAGTACTGGGGAAAAGGCAGGAGACGTTTGGGGTTCTGAGTAGGGAGAAAGACTTGTAGTGAGCAGGTAACTGCCTGCCTCTTTCAGTGCTTAGCTTAAAAAAAAAAAAAAGACAAAAATAGAAAGCTGGGGCAGTGGCCACCACCACCCGTGTGCAGTATCACAGAAGTACTTGAAAAATAAAAGGAAAAGGCAAGGCTGTGAATTCCACAGCATTTCTCTGTGCAGCAGAACCTTCTGTATTTTGGCTGAGGGTGGGGAGCATGGATAGAGGGATTGGGGAAGGTAAAAGAGAGGGGTGGTGGCAGAGTAATGAGCTCAGAGCCTACAGTTTGGGGGCTACCCCAAGTGGTGTTTGGCTACAGAGCCTTCTGTCCTGCTTCCGCCACCCCCTGTTGAGGGCTACATTTGCTTAAATGTCAGCGCGTGAGAAAGTAAATACAGCTGTCCATTCCATCAACTCCAACCAATCAATCGGGCTCGCTTTCAGCGGAGGACCAGGCTGCTTTTTGCCTTCCGTCGTGAAAGGTTTGCTTGTTCCACATCAAGTGTTCACATATATTTCCAAAGGACAACAAATAACAGCACCCTTTCTTGGGGGTGCAGAAAACATTAAACCTATCGAAAGGGCTGTGGCAGGGTATCTGCAAAGCCAAATTATTCTTAAATGCCAGAGGAAAAACAAAAAGATAGAAGGATATTACAACACTGCCATGTGCTACAAAGTCGATTCCAGAATTTCCTAGTTGGAGGGAACCTTCAAGGTCAACCGGTCTCCTTCATGCTTCCAACAAAGCTGCCTATTAAACATAACCATCTAAGGGAAAAAGCCCACATCATGCCTAGCGTTTGACAGGGAAGCTAAAACAAAATAAAGGAAATAAATAAAATAAAATCTTCCTCTTCTTTCATTTTAAATTTTATTTATTTGAGAGAGAGCTAGACAGAGCACAGAAGGAAAGGGAGAAGCAGACTCCCTGCTGAGCAGAGAGCCCCATGCAGGGCTTGATCCCAGGACCCCAAGACCATGACCTGAGCTGAAAGGCAGACAACTGACTGAGTCACCCAGGCGCCCCAAATTCTTCCTCTCCTTAATAAATAAAAAATCCTGGCAATCCAAAACAAATCTCTCCCTTTTAGCCCATGAATTCCTGCCCTTCCCAAGTCTATCCCCCTGGATCGCACTCAGTGTCTCTCTGACTAAAAGTGAGTTTCTTCAAGGAAGTAACTGATCGTCGCAGCATCTCACACATCGCTCATCCCACAGCAGCGTGGTGAGCGAGTCCTTTGTCTACTGAAAGATCTTAGTTTTTCTGCCACCTACTAGCTGTGTGATCTTGGACAAGTCACTTAATCTTTCAAAATCTCAGTTCCCTGACCTGTAAAGTCCAGTCATAATGGGCTACCTCTGAATACTATATATGATAATACATGTAAGATACTTAGAATGGTGGCTAGCACAATAATAAGAATTTAGTAAGTGTTGCCAATCATTATTTGGTTAGTAGATGAAATGTTTTATAGCATGAATCACACTCCCTTCCCAAAATATACCACACCAACCTCAGCACTGTTGACATTTTTCTGCTATGAGGTCCCATTCTCTGCTTTGTAGGATATTCGGGAACATCCCTGGCCTCTACCCTCTAGGTACTAGGAGCAACCCCTTCTCCCCAGTTCTGACAACCAAAACTGTCTTCAGAATTTGCCAGATGTCTCCTGGGGAGGCGGGGTGCAAAATCCCCTCCTGCTTCCATTGAGAACCACTGCACTAGAATATGCAAACCAGTTTTGCAGAGGAACCACCACACCCCCTAATTTCCCACCAACCCCCTCTCCCCACATGAAGCCACCTCAGCCACCACTTGCTCACCACTCAGCTGCCGTGGAGGAAACAGGTGATAGGTGCTGTAGATATCATTGGAGAACTGCAACTGAAGCTCGGGGTTGCCCATCAGGAGCTGGGCCACCTGCTCCACCTGAAACGGTGTCTTCTCCAGGATCACAACGGCATCCTCTCCATCCCCATCCCCAGAGGCCTCATTCACCTGTACGCAGAGACACCGTCAGTGAGCCCCGGAGCAGAGGTAGAAGCTCTGGGGCCTCCTGTTTCTTCTCCCAGAGCAGCCATCTCATTAACTCAAATCCTTGGGGCAGCACTCACATCTTTCTTTTGAAAGATGCAAAGCTTCTCCACTCTCTTCTATTTTAGGCTTGCAGGGCCTCTGTCAAATTCTCCTCACTGTACAGATGAAGAAACATGTCGGAGAGATTAAGTGACTTGCCCAAGGTCGTACGAACAGTCAATGTGGAAACAGAAAGTTGAATCTGGGTATCCCAATTAACTCCTAGCTCACAAGTTCTCATGGATAAAATCTTCAGCAGGTGTCTGTAGACGGAATACAGGTGGAGCTAAGAGAACTAGATGGAACCTTGCAAACAAAACAAGAGACATAGAGGCATGGTAGCCTAGGCCAAGGTCCCCCTAATCCTCCCAAAATGAGAGCTCCTGCTAGGAGTTCTAAGAAACCCTAATACCTACCTATGGCTGGGCCTCCTCACTAGTTCCCAGGACGGTCTCAGTCTCTCCTCGGTCCCTTCTATAGAGCTGAGCACATGGTATTAAAGCCAGCTGTACCTACGTGTCTACCAGAAGATACTCTGCATCCCTGAAAATCAGGGAGGGTAACTTTCATCCCTGCATCCCCAGCACATAGCTCAGTGCAGGAAACGTGCAACTGAATTAGCAATTTAATGAACTGTCTCCTCGGTTAGGGCTGTGATCTTGCACAGCAGGGATCCTATCTCCTACAGTCTCTATGTCGTTCGGTACACGATCCAGCAACATTTACTGGGTTCCAAACACCTTTATATGTTAAATGAATACAAGATGAACGGTCCGGAGAATTCAACACGTGACTTTTAATCTGCAATACTCTCTACAAGTGTTAGTTACTTTTAGGAAAGGAGGACTTAGGCAAACTAACCCTACGTCTGTGGATTTCCTTGATTCTACGGGTAAACTTGTCTCCTGTACGCCCCCTCCCTCACGCAGTCTAGTGGTACACTCTTCCTCCCCCACAAGTAGTGCGATTGGTATTTTCCGGCCGAGCTCCGGTATAAAAAAAAAAAAAAAATCCGCCTCCAAGGCAGTGATTGGCTCACTGCGACCCACATCCCCGCCCAAGGCTGCCTAATGGTACCTTCCCATGGAGAAAAATGATTTTGTCCCTCGCAGACTCTCTCAGCACTTTTTTCACTCTAAAGCCGGAGAATGGTAAGCGCACAGGGGCGGAGGTACCATTCCCAACGCCCGCTTCCTTTTCCTCTATGCTGGTGGCTTCCGCCTCTTCGGCGTCCAGTTCGCGCTTTCTCTTGCTGGGTTGAGGCGCTAGGTCCGCCATGCTGCCCGGCCAGAGCTGTGCGCCTGCGCCAACCTCAGCCGCGGCCCCGCCCCTCTGGCCCTGCGGCGGCCGACGCGCCCCGCCTCCGCTAGGGCCCAGCGACTACAACTCCCGACGTGCTCCTCGGAGGAGCCTCTGAGCGTAGGTCTCTGTGACTTGTTCGCGATGAGTTTTTAATTCAGGCTGCTGCCCGCTGTCCCCTCGCGCTGGCCCGCCTGAGTTAAGGCTGGTGCTGAGGGAAGAGAAAAGAAGGCAGCGAGTCTCTAAGCAGGCCGGCTAACGATGCTGCAATGGAGGAGGCACCCCTCCGCCGCCCCCAGAGCTGAAAAACACTTTTTGGACTCCGTGGATGCTTTGACACCTGACACCCTGAGTTGAATACTGACGTTTTAATAAGAGTTATACCAACATTGCTTAGTTAGCGTGTAAGGAATGTTTCTGAAATCTGTTGAGCTAATCTTATGTCTTGGTCGATTTTTTATGAGAGCCATTAAGCCATTTCCATTTTCATTTCACAGAAATTTTCATCGTGTTCAGTGCCGAAAAGAAAGGTAAGTGAACAGGGCAGAAATACATTTTCAACACCTTCTTTTCTTCCAGGCTGGGGGCTTCTGCCTCCTCTGTTAATCTAGTTCGCTCACGTGTCTGCTATGCTATACAGGGACATGATTTGCAGCTTGAATATGACTCATCTGTCAGAATTTCTGTGTTGTTTTTTTTTTAAGATTTTATTGATTTATTTGACATACAAAGAGAGAACAGGCAGAGTGACAAGCAGACAGAGAGGGAGAAGCAGACTCCTGCTGAGCAGGAGCCTGATGCGGAACTCGATCCTAGGACCCTGGGATCATGACCTGAGCCGAAGGCAGACACTTAACCGACTGACCCACCCAGGCACTCCTACGGTTTTTTGTTTTTTTTGCCAGATAAAATTTTTACTTACAATTTCTCTTTGTAAGTTTCTTTTGTGGCCATTATTTCTGGCTAGTCCCTTTTTCCTTGGTGTTATTTGACAGATAGAATTTTTTTCAAATTTACTCAGTCAAAAATTGTGCTGTTTTTGCCAATGTCAGTTTTATTTTGAGTTTGTTTTTTTTAGACAAAAGTAATGGGGGAGGCAATTTTGGCAGTTGTCAGTCAGTCAATAACGAAGTGTACTGTATGTAATGTCCATGACCGTTTGCTTTTGGGTTGATTATTTCTACCAGAAATATTATTATGAATTGGATAAAAGGCCAACTGTTTTGTGAAGTAGAGAGCATTAGTAGGGAGACTTAGGATCTGGAATAATTATCTTCGGCCAAAAACATATGCTGCTTGTCCACAACTTTCCTGGAAAACTTCCCCCACCTTTTGGGAGTATACAGTAGGTCATAAACTATGTGGAAGTCCAAAACAAATGTCTTTGGGGGTAAATGGCCATAGCAAAACCTGTTCAAAAATCCAAGTCCTAGATCTTATGGAAATTTCTAAGTATGAATTCTCTTTCCCTTTTGTCGTCCCCCCATCCCCACACCAATCTTCTCCTCTGTTTCTCCTTCTCCCTCTCTCTCTATTCTCTCTCTGGAAGAGAATTTGAGCCAAGTATCTATGTTTAACAAAAAGAGCCCTGAATTAAGAGCCATGAAGTCTGGCCCCAATACTGACTATCTGTGCAACTTTGGGGAAGTCACTTACCCTCTCTAGGCTTCCATTTTCTTTGTGCCAGACACTGTCCATCCTGAACAAGCCAAGGGAGGTCTCTACTTTCATAGAATTCAAATTCAAATGGAGATGAGGAAAACAAATAGGATAATTTAAAATAATGATTAAATGTTGTTTATAGAGTAAAATAGGACAATGTGATAGAGCCTGGGGATAGGGAGGAGATAAGGTGGTCATGGGTGGCTTCTCAGGGAGGTGACGCTGAGCCGAGACTTGAAGGATGAGAAGTAACCAGCCTGTGAAGAGACCAGGAAACGTGTATTTCAGGCAGAGATGTCAGAATCTTGAAGACCCTAAAGCAGTAATGAGCTTGATATTTTTTGGAAACAAAAAATGGCCCTTGTGGCTGGAATGTAGTGAGCAAAGATGAGATAGAAAATTTAACTATAGAGAGATTTAGTTCATTACTGGCAAATTCACCAACACAGGTATAATTGGGATTCAAACATCCATAAGGTCAGAACTGCACTCCTAAAAAGGCCTGGCTCAAGGAAAGGATGAGCTCATAGGAAGCCTCAGCCACCATAGGACCTCTTAGAATACCAGACAGCAGAGTGCAGTGGACCTTTAGGGCAACACCAAAGGGCTTCCCTTGGCTCAGAGGCATTTGTCTGTTGATGATTTTTTAGTTCCTCTTGTTTGGAAACATTAGAAGGCCCTGCACTATCTATCTAATAGCCATTGGCCATATATAGGTATTTACATTTGAATTAATTTGAATTACATAAATTAAAAATTGAGTTCCTTAGTCAAACAGCCATGTTTCAAGTGCTTGACAGCCTCATACGGCTACTGGCTATCACACTGGACAGCACAGATATGGATCATTTCTACCTACACAGAAAGTTTAATTGCTGTATTAGAAGGTTATTACTGGCAAGTCTGTCAAGAAGCATTAATCCTTCAGTCTTCTTGAGGAATCTCAAAACTTCTCCCACATCTTTTTATTTTTTTTTTATTTTTTATTTTTTTTTATTTTAAAGAAGGACTAGACACTTCCACTTCAGGCCTTAGGATAGATGAGATATCCTAAAAACAGGTCAACTAAAAACACCTGAACATTCTGGCTACAAAATTAAAAACATCCATGTGGTTATATTGCTACTCTCTTAATAAAATTTTCAGAAATGAAAAATGTGGGAGCATGAGTCTATAGAATGGTAAGTGGACATTGAGGCTTAAGTTTTAAGAGTGATTGCTGGTTCCTAGAAGTCTAGAGCCTTGAGCTTTCAATGTGATGTTTGAGGCACAGGAGACAAGCCCTGGGGGTTTGTGAAAGTGAGGAATTGGAAGAGTGCATTTCCTTTACAGTCAAGATCTCTAAGGTTCACCAGCTGAATGGAAGGGCCAACTATTAAAAACAGAAGAAAAGCTCCCCCACTAAAGGAGACAAGATATTTAGGAAGGTTATCTGCCTCAACATCTGGCTGTGGAAGGAAGAAAAAAATCCCCTGAAAATTCATAACCACAGGCCAATCTTCACGCAGGTTTAGAATTCAGATTTGTACTGTCTATGTGATTCAGGAAATTCAAATCGAAAATTTATGTAAGCTGCTCTTGTATTTTTCATTGTGTGCTTACTCAATGCTAAATTGACTCCAGAAGAAATGGAAAGTCTAAATAGATCTATAACTCTTTAATTTTTTTTTATTTTTATTTTTTTTAAGATTTTATTTATTTATTTGACAGAGATAGAGACAGCCAGCGAGAGAGGGAACACAGCAGGGGGAGTGGGAGAGGAAGAAGCAGGCTCACAGCAGAGGAGCCTGATGTGGGGCTCGATCCCATAACGCCGGGATCACGCCCTGAGCCGAAGGCAGACGCTTAACCGCTGTGCCACCCAGGCGCCCCTAGATGTATAACTCTTTAAGACATTGAAATTTCAGTTTTAAGTCTTCCCATAAAGAAAATGCTAGGCCCAGATGGATTAACAGATGAGTCTACCAAACATACAAGGAACAATGAGTTCCAAGCTTAAACTCTTTAATGAATAGAAAAAAGGGACCACTCCCCAGCTATTTTTCAAATGAAGAATGATTGACGTATAATAGTGTATTAGTTTCAGGGGCGCCTGGGTGGCACAGCGGTTAAGTGTCTGCCTTCGGCTCAGGGCGTGATCCCGGTGTTCTGGGATTGAGCCCCACATCAGGCTCTTCAGCTATGAGCCTGCTTCTTCCTCTCCCACTCCCCCTGCTTGTGTTCCCTCTCTCGTTGGCTGTCTCTCTATCTCTGTCAAATAAATAAATAAAATCTTTAAAAAAAGAATAGTGTATTAGTTTCAGATGTACAACAGTGATTCGATATTTATATACATTACAAAATGGGGCACCTGGGTGACTCAGTGAGTTAAGCATCTGTCTTCAGCTCAGGTCATGATGCCAGGATCCTGGGATCAAGTCCCACATCAGGCTCCTTGCTCAGCAGGGAGCCTGTTTCTCCCTCTGCCTGCCACTCACCCTGCTTATGCTCACTCGCGCTCTCTCTCTCTGACAAATAAATAAAATCTTTAAAATAAATAAAAAATACATACATTACAAAAATGGTCACCACTATATGTCTTGTTACCATCTGTCACCATACAAAGTTGTTATAATATTACTGACTATATTCTCTATGCCATACATTACATCCCTGTGTCTTAATTACTTTATAACTGGCAAATTATACCTCTTAATTCCCTTCACCCATTTATCCACTCCCCAGCTATTTTAGAAGGCTGGTATAACCTTGGTAACACAACCAGAGAGGGATAATACAAGAAAAGAATTATGGGCCAATTCTACATATGAACATGGATGTAAAACCCTAAAGAAAACATTAGGAATCTGAATCCTGTGATTTGTAACAGAGGTGGTGTATTCATCATGGACAAATTGAGTTTACCCCAAGAATATTAAGGCTGGCTTAACATTGGAAAGTCTAACGTTATGCATTGTATTAAATGATTTAAAAGGGGAAAAAAAACACATCATCTTGGTAGATGGGGACATTTTAGATTAAATTTAAAACACACTCAAGATACGTAAAACTCTTAATTAGAAACAGGAAACTTACAACTTGTTAAAAAAAAATTTGCACCAAACCAAGAATCTATAACAAATACCACATTTAACAGAGAAATGTTGGAAGCATTCCCTTTAAAAGCATAAATGATACAAAGATCGTTGCTATTGTTACTTTCAACATACTGTCGGTCCTAGGCAGCACAGAAAGACAAGGAACTAAAGTTTTTTGTTTTGTTTTGCAAATTATATGATTATCTACAGAAACCAAAAAAGTCTGTGGTCTTTTAAGTAATTCAGCAGGTTGCTTAATATTAGATCAATATACAAAAGAATTGTGATCCTTTCTACCAGTAATAGATAAATATAAAAATACCTTTTACAGTGGCAACAGAAAATATGAAGCACTAAGGAAAAAATCTAATAAAAGTGACTGATAATAAAACTTTATTGAAATATATTTCATGATATCAATAATGGAGACATACCATTTTTCTGGAGAGAAAGATCAGTATAAAAAAGATCAATTCCTCCCACATTAATCTCTCATCTCAAAATAAGCCCAATAAAAATACTAATAGGCATCAAAACTTCTTAAAAACCGTAGTAAATGAGCTGATGTGTCACTGATGCAGGGATAAAAATCACGCCCACAAATGAAAATATATGATCTCACAATCACTGGGAGAGGAAAGGATGGATTGGCTAGTAGTCAGTAAAGAATGGCTATTCAAGTGGGAAAAAGAAATTGGACCTTTGACTTGCAAACCAAGAGCAACAACAACAAAATCAAACCCAAGCAAAACATCCTGGTGGATTAAAGACCTAAATGGGAAAGAGCTCCAGAAGAAATTATAGGAATAGGGAAGGATTTTCTTTTTTTTTTTTTTTTTAAAGATTTTATTTATTTATTTGACAGAGAGAGACAGCCAGTGAGAGAGGGAACACAGCAGGGGGAGTGGGAGAGGAAGAAGCAGGCTCCTAGCAGAGAAGCCTGATGTGGGGCTGAATCCCAGAACGCTGGGATCACACCCTGAGCCGTAGACAGACGCTTAACGACTGCGCCACCCAGGCACCCCAGGGAAGGATTTTCTAACTATGACACAAAAACACAGATTACAGTAATAGGTAAACGTTTTTTATATTAAAAAAATAAAACTTTCTGTTCTTTAAGATACATTTTTTTTTGAAAACTCCTAAAAACATACATAGTTTTAATACAGAAGAATAAAATAATGCCTGGGATTTGCCTCAAAGGGATCTGGTGGGGAGGGAATTGGAGTTATTGTTGATATGAGCTTAGCCCTGAGTTGGTAACTGTTGAAGCTGGGTGATGGGTATATGGGGATTCATCAGATTTTTCACTTTCCCTTTAGTGTATGAAATACATAGAACTTCTCATAAAAAAGAGAAAAAGAATATTATGGCAATAGGATACCAGTTTTCACCCACCAGATCAACAAACATTTTACATACTGATGATTCTACATGTTTAGTAAGAACATGAAAAAGTGGGAAATCTTATACACAAATGGTAGGAACATAAACTGACATTACCAGTTTGGGTAGATTTCTACCCAAACTGAAGATGTGTATTTACTACCCAGCTGTTCCCCATCCTAGAAAATCTCACTCATGGAAACATGTACAAAAATGTTCATAAGCTCATTGATTTTGATAGCAACAAATGGGAAACATCCAAATGTCCGTTTGTGGTATATTTACATACTGAAATGAAAGTGAATTTCCTGGCATTACACGCATCCACATGGATCAATCTTACCTGTGTTCAACAAAAAGAATTTGTAGAATACAAACATTGTAATACCGTTTACATACAGTACAAAACCATATAAAGGTAAACCTGTCAGGGATGTGTAAGTGGAAAGCTAACTGATAAATTCAAAATTCAGAATGGTGATTACTTCTAATGGGAGAAGGGAGGAGAAGGTGATTAAGGGCACAAAGGGGGCACCATAGGGATTTTAAGGTTTTGCTGCTTAAGCTGGGTGGAAGGTACATGAGTGAACATTATATTTAGTCTTTTTGTATGTAATAAAATAATTCATAATTATAAATTTTTTCCTACTATATATAAATGTCAGCTCGTGTTTAACACCTGAAACTAATGTTAATATGTTAATTATATCTCAAGTATATATGTATAAGTTTTTTCCAGTGAAAGGAGGGGACATGGGAGGGGGAAGTAAGAGAAGAGGCACAAAAGTACCCATCGGGGGAGTAAGTTCATTTCGGTTCAACAACAGACTTATCGAGAACAGACTTATGTCCTACCTGGTACATAATCATCTGCCAGAAGAAAACTGCTGACCGCTCTCGGTACAGAGGTAAAGAAGCTTGTACCTTTGATGAGGCCCCTATGAGTGAAAGCATCGGTGGGGTGGCTGGGCTTCTGCCCCAGCAGTAGGGTAGGGGCTGAGCTCTTCCTGCTCTTCACCCCACCTGCTCCCTGCTCCCTCCTGTCTATTCAGAATGGTTTCTAGGTTTGCGTCTTCATGACACACATGAAATAAAAATAAATACGGTACAGTGCTGAATGCATCTTTCCTGTAGTCTTCCGGTGCAGACAATGCTCCTGGGAAGGACAAGGGCAGTAGTGTGTGACGGGCTAGGTACCTGTTGCTTTCTCCTGATGCCAGGCTACTGGGGACACCAGCCGTGCTGAAGCGTGTAGTGCAGGCTTCTAGCTCATTAACCGGGTGAGTCACCTCTTCGGAGGGGATGCATCTCTAGACCAGTGCCCAGTTCCAGGGCAAGAAGATGCAGGTATGTGCCAGGTTTTGTTGTGTCCAGGGAGGCAGGAGGCAAAACAATGGTGATCATCTTGGTATCAGCACCTCCTGCCACCCACGATTTCTGGCTTCCCCATGGCCTTCCTGGGGAGGCCCCAGTTTCCTCATGCCTTCCTGGGGAGTCCCCAGCTTCCCCATGACCTTCCTGGGGGAGTCCCCAGCTTCCCCATGGCCTTCCTAAGGAGCCCACAGTAATGGGTGCCTGGTGGGCAATCTGACCCCAGGATTACATACAAAGTGCTACAAACTCCAGTTCCTTACACCTCATCACAGCGGCTGGAATCCAAGGCCCTGTGATGCCCTGTGAGACCCTGTGAGGCCCTGGGCTCTTCCACTCGATTTTCAGCTCACTCCAACTTTCCGGGTCCCATGGTGATGTAAGAAGTTTCAGCTGATGGTCTGCAGATCTGCAAGAGAGCAAACAGAATCACAGGGCTTGTCACCCTTCCCAAATCCCAGCATCTCCGTTTCCCCCAGTAGGTCCCGCCTATTCTAACTTTTTATTTCACTTCCAAACCCACTGTAATATAATGCCCCAGCCCCACCCCCAGATACACAGTGCTTTCCTATTATTTTGCACGATTTTGCCTTACTAAGCTAGTGTCCCTGCCGGCATTTTCCTGGCTCTGGGTGGACATCTCCAACCTGACTTCAGTGAGAGAAACCTGATACTATTCGTACTTGTAATGATAATAACGGCTGATATTTATTGAGAACTTGCTAGGCGGTAGGCTCTGCCTGTTAGGAGTACTTTACACGTGCAGGGCCGTGGTCTGAACACTTGTGTAGTGTACATACTTATTTAGGTACATAGTAGCATTCCCATTTTACCAATGGGGAAACCCAAATACAGAGGGGTCAGATAAGTTTCACAAGGAGCAGTCTTTTCCAGAGCCTGCATTCCGAGCTACTGGGCTACAGTAGCTGTCTCCTAAAAACCAAAGCAGATCAGACGCTGTGGCCCTGTGGCCGAGCTCCCTTTCTCCCTTGCCTCCCAATAGCTTACAACGCATGACAGCTTCCTTGACTTGGCGGAAGCCGCCGTCGGGGCCCCGGCCATCCACGAAGTACATGAAGCGGAGCTCGGCAGGGTAAGCGGCTCTGGTGAGGCCCGACATCAGCGGGATGGTGCGGCCCTCTGCCCCAGGGGCCTCGCTCAGGGCCTGCAGCATCTGGTACTTGCACCACGGGTCCTGCAGGAAGCCTGGGGTGATGAGCAGCACGCGGCAGTGACTGCTACTCAGTGCCTGGCACAACTCGGACACGATGGCGCCGCCTGGGGTCGCATCCCGAAGCTGCAGGAAGCAGCGCAGGCTGGCAGTGCTGCCCTCCAGGTAGGAGACCAGCTCCTGGGCGGCCGCCAGGTCCTCCTCACTGTGGCACACACAGACATCGTAGTCCTTGCTCCAGCGGCCACCCCTGCTGCTGCTGCTGCTATCACCCACGCATGTGGGTGGGGAGGTGGGAGACAAGGCTGAGCTGAGGCCCAGGGGTGGGGGGTCATCCTGGGAGCTCGGCTGTGAAACGTCCCTGGAGCTGCTCTCTGCAGAGTCCGGCAGCTTCTTGGGTTTCGACAGGACCTGCCTGAACCAGTCTGTAGGGGAGAGAAACACTCTCAGGCCGGGTATTCTCACCAGACTGTGTCCTCATGGTCCTGCACAGAGGACCCCGCACCCGGCAGGTCCGCCCATGGCCCCGCACTGACAAACCATGCCACCTGACTCTCAGAGACCTGCTGCTCTGCTCTTTTGTACATGCTTCAGGACTTGCCTTCAAGGTACCATTATCTTTAAAGGTTTGGGGAAGTCATAAAAACTCTGGCTGTTTTATGAGTTGTGAGAATGTAATATACAGCATACTGGCTGTAGTTAATAATACGGTATTCCCTATTTGAACATTGCCAAGAGCGGAAACCTTAAAAGTTCTCATCACAAGAAAAAAAGTTCTGTAATTATGTGTGGTAACGGATGTTAACTAGAGCTTGCGGTGATCATTTCACAATATATACAAATACTGGACCATTGTATTGTACTGCCGAAACTAATATAATGTATGTCAGTTAGACTTCAATAAATAAATAAACAAAACGCCTTTGGTATAACAACAATATGGGGAAGAAAGAACTCTGACTTTCACCAGCCTGATTAGGAAAGATGACTTTTTCCCAGGCCCTTTGATTTCTGGTACTGTCAGCTTGCTACTTCCCACTAGTGCTGACTAGCCAACCATCGGCTAGTCTGTAAGTAGAGCTGTGTTAAACTGGTCAGGATTAATCAGTTCCCAAACTCACTCTCTGCAGTGAGGGCAGGTGGATTTAGACTAAGGTGCGCTACCCACTATGGGAGGGAAAAAGGGGAGGGGTTGGCATCTGTTTGGCCCCAAGAAATCCCAGATTATTGCTAAATGGTAAAAACAAAAGCACGGAAAAGGGTTACTGCTCAGAGCTCCCGAAGAGCGGAGAGCCTGTGATTCACAACCTACACTTTGGAGCCAGGCATAGATCTGATTGTGGACCTGCAGCTTGCTTGCTGTATGACCTTAAGCAAGTCAGTCTATGTCTACCATTTCCTCATCTGTAACATAGGTTCATTTTAACTGTTGTTGAAGATTAACTGCGTGTCTGATATATTGTAAGTATTCCATAATGAGATCAGCTCGGCTTCCCCAGCTTTCAATAAGGACAGAAAGTTTAGTGTTCTGGAGATTAGTTTGTTTTCTCACTCTGCTTGGCTCCTTCCTCTGAATGGGTCTGAAAGACATTGATGACAAGAAACACAATGCTAAGTGCTCAGCACCATGGTTACCGGGTTAGCAAAATTAGCTGAGCATGCATGGAAAAGCTGTGAGCGCAAACGACTGAAGGTTCTATGATGCATGCCTCTCTCCTCACTCACCACAAAGCATCTGGGCTCTGAGGTCAAGGGGGGAGCCCAGGAGCCCACCATGGTCAGCCTCCCTGCATCTCCTGCGGCATGTGGGCCAGGGAGCCCTCCCACCTCGCCATCAGGAACACTGAGGAGGAGTGCACTCACAGCTGTGAACAAGAGTGGAATCAGGAGTCGGCTTCCACTCACCAGCCATCTTGCCCAGAGGCTTCTTGGACCGGGAGCGAGGAGCTGGGAAGGAGGATGATGATGCCATGGTATGGGGCTCAAAACTAACCCCATGAGACCAGGCATTGGTAAAGTGAGAGAAGGGAGGGGACTCAGTCTTGACCTTATGGAACAGCCATCCTATAAGAGACAGAGAGAGAGGATCACAAAAATTGTACTTACCTTACTCTCAGTCCCAGTGTGTGGGCTCTAGATGTTCTCTCCTAGCGCCTGTCAGAGGCTCAGTCTTTCTACTGGTCCTTGATCCCTATCCCTCATTTACCACTGTGATTAGATCTGGCTTCCAGAAAAACCTAGATCTGCGGAGAGTGGTGAGACAGAGCGGGAGCCCGGCGTGAGCAGCTGAGTGACTGTCCCCCACTGCACCTGGCCTGGAGCACCCTGGGCTTCCGGGGCAAGGCAGCTGGCAGGAAGCTCATCATGCGGACTTCCAGCGTGGGAGGAGTGGAGAAAAATGGCGGCGGAGTAGGAGGCCCCCCTGCCCCAGCACAGCTAGAGAACTCTCAAGTCATCCTAAATACCCCCAGAAATCGACCTGAAGGCTGGCAGGACAAGCTCCACAACTAAAGGGAGAAAAGAAGCCACATGGAAGAAGGTAGAAAGTGCGGAGACTTGGTGTAGGGGAGAAATGGATCCTGGCTGCTGCGGAGGGGAGGGAGCTGGGACCGTGGAGAAGGGCTGAGAGAGAGGAGCACACAGGAGATGCGCACACGAACATTTTACCCAAAGCCAGTGGGTTCGAAGGCAAGAGGGGCCGAAATTTATGAGATTTTGCAACCAGCGGGGCTTAAAGCCTGGAGTTTTCAAGATCGGAGGACTCGGCTGGGATAGAGCTCCCAAGATGCTGCCTCGCTCCTGGAGAGAAGGCGGCACGCACCTGGGGGCAGACGGCTTGGAAACTGCCATCTGAAGAGCGCCTGGGGCATGCAGGGGGCAGATTAATCACTCTTCCCCTGAGAAGCAGCGGTCACAGAGACAGAGACACATTTCCAGGAACAAAGGAGTTGGCCAGCACCATTTCCCTGCTCCCCCTCAGCATAAACAGAGCCACCAGCAGGAGGCAGCTCTGGGGGGACCTTGGCTGCCCAACCAGCTTACACCAGTCCCTGCCCCCCTGCACTCGGGTGGGACTGCCCCTCTCCCTCTCCGACAAGCTTGTTTGATTCCCCAGGGGGGCTGCCCCCTCCACCAGAAGACTCAACACAAACCACTGCCCACACCACACCTCCTGACCAAAGTGTTCTGCAGGGCTTCAGCTCTAGTGGAAGGAGTATCAGGTCTTATTTAACAAGCAAACCAGAGCACACCTAGTTAGAATTCACCTCATTCAGGCCAGGAACCAAACACTGCTCATCGCAGGCAAGGAGAGCCTCTCCAGACAACTGGCCTGAAGGACAGAGCAGCCAGAACACAGCAGCAGAGTGCATGAGGCACACACCAGAGACTCTAACTGAAGTGCCAGGCCCTGGGCACTACGGGACCTCTTCTTCATAAAGCCACTGCTTTCAGGAGCAGGAGATATAACTGGCTTTTCTAACACAGAGAAGAAGGCAGAGACTTAGATAAGATGCAAACACAAAGGAAAGTATGCCAAATGAAAGAACTGAATAAGGCCACAGCCAGAAATCTAAGAAAAACAGGTACAACTAGTCTGTCTGATAGAGAATTTAGAGTAACACTCATAAGGTTGATCATTAGACTTGAGACAATTAAAAACTTCAGGGAGACCCTTACTGCAGAGTTAAGAAATGGTTGTTCAGAGATAAAGAGGGGGATAAATGAGATGGTAAACAGGTGTGATGCAATGAACAGCAGGGTGGAAGAAGCAAAGAAACAAATTAGTGACCTAGAAGGTAATCAAGCAGAACAAAAGAAAGAAAAAAGGATTATGCAAAACAAGAATAGACTTAGGGAACTGAATGACTCCATCAAACATAATAACATTTGTATTATAGGGATCCCAGAAGGAGAAGACAGAGAAAAGGGGGCAGAAAATTTATTTGAAGAAATAATAGTGTAATAATAAGGAAAACTTACCTAATCTGGGGAAGGAAACAGATATCCAGATCCAAGAAGCATGGAGAATCCCCAACAAAATCAACAAAAGCAGATCCACAGCAAGACCTAATTAAACTGGCAAAATATAGCAGTAAGGAAAAAATCTTAAAAGCAGCAAGACAAAAGAAGATGGTTACTTATATAAGGGAAAACCCATAAGGCTAGCAGCAGATTTTTCAGCACAAACTCTCTAAGCCAGAAGGCATGATTTATTCAAAGAGCTGAGTAGGAAAAGTCTGCAGCCAAGAATACTCTTATCCAGCAAGGCTAACATTCAAAATAGAAGGAGAAACAGAGAGTTTCACAGACAAATAAGGACTTCCTGTGTCAATGCTGAAATCGGAGGACAGTTGCTATTTGGATAAATAACAATGTATCCAGATAGATGCCGAGCAGTGTAGAGAGAGCACGTGCAAGAAACCTTGGGAGACTTCCTCCAGTCAGCCTTCCCCTGAATAACTCCCTCCATCCACCTATCCATCTGCCCATTGAAACACCCTCCCTCCTTTCCTCCCTTCCTTCCTCCTTTCCCCTCCTTTCCCCTCTCCCTCAGTCGGCTCAGAGAGATAGCGTCACATACTGGTAATGTCTACAGGCTCTACAGACAGAGTGCCTGATTCTCACCTCTTATTAACTGTGGCCTTTGGCAAGCTACTTAATCTTGCTAAGCTTCAGCTTCTCCATCTTTGTCCTGGAAATAAAACTCAAACCTCCTCAGCTTTATGGTGAAGACCACACGACATAATTTATGTAAAGTGCTAATGATTCAGCATACAATGTTCAGAAAATAGTGTGGGTTAGTATGTATTTAAAATAATCTAGATATTGGAGGGATATATTACGTTCATGGTTTAGAAGACTCAGTATTGTAATTTTCCCCAAACTAATCTTAAGGTCGGTGTTATTCAAATTCTGGAATTTATTTTTTTTGTGGGGGGAGCAGGGATTGTCAAACTGCTTCTACATTTGTATGGAAATGCAGAGGACCAAGAATCTCTTCCATGGGCAATTTGTTGTGTTTCCTTCCCACCACGATGACCAGGATACCCCGATGGTGGAGGCTCTTTCAGCCTCGGTTTCTAGGAAGACAGTATGTGGAGCAGAGCCGTCCCTCATCTGAGGCGGAGTTGCAGTGTTTGCATGGGAAGGGCTGCTGGAGAACTTGGCCCTAGAGCTGGAGCAGTGGGCAGAGCTGCCTGCTTTCTCACTCTGACCTAGCTGCACAGGTCAAAACAGACCTCTGGGAACTCACAGAAAAACTACTTGTTTTGTGAAACACACAGAAATAAATGTCCAAGTTGAAAGAATGTTATCCAAGGCTGAGGATGATGCTTTGTTCACTGCCAAATGGTATACACGTTTAGGCCAAGCCAGTAACTATCAGACAAGTTACTGATGACTCATGAAACTCTATCAAAGTTCAAAAAAAAAAAAGACAGAACTTAAACCAGTGCAGCAAAGGGGCAGAAAGAAGAAGTGAGTGGGCACGGGAACCAGAGACATCTTGAAAGAGAAGAGCAGTTAGCTGCTAAGCCAGCCAAGGGGACGTGAACAGGCGAACATTGTCATATATGTGTTTTTCTTTTCCTACCTCATATTCTTTGGATTTCAGACGGCCTGAGTGGTACACTGAAGTTAAGGGAGTGCCTGATAACCACTGATTTTGAAATCCTTTTCCAGGTCTGGGGTCACCGTCCCTCGACATCTTCATTTCAACCATTCCAGACGCCCTTTCTTTCTCCTAGTAGTAGACATAATGTCTCTGGGTTTTTATATTATTTAAATATTTTGTCAATTTTGTCTTAATTTTAAAATTCATTATATGGCCTTGATATACTTACAAACTGGAGAATCACTTGATATTCTTAATGATAGTTTAAAGGTTAGAAACTAACCTAATACTTTCATCTTCTTAACAGATGTAGGTTTAAAAGTTTCAGTTTCTCATTTTATGACATGACTTGCCCTTTTGGCCACACATGCTGATTTTTGGTAATTGCCTTTTTTCATTACTTGGTTAAGAAGAAATCCAGTTGCCCAACAGCATCTGCCACTGTAAGTGGGTTGGTATAAGCCCTTGGGACTATTGTTACAGAAATGTTTAAATACAGGAAAAAAGTGCATCTTTGACATAGCATAATTGAGCAAGATGGCAGGTTAAGTTCTATAACCCTATACACTGCCTACTTCCTGGAATCTAAAACTCCAGTGCACCTTGCTTGTTATCTTTCAGTTCCTGTGCAGCTGAAGCTATGAGGCTATCACACTTAAATATGCTTTGATCTTTACAAGATTTAGTACTGGTCATATATTGAGATAGAGGAGACAGCTGTCAAACAGATGAGAAGATACGAACCTAAATCTCCAAATGGAAGGTCTGATTACTCCCACTGTCTAGTCTTGGATTTGTTGTGTGGCCTCAGGTATAGCCATGTTTCCTTGTGCTTTTTAAAAATTCATAAAGGAAAATGATATTTATCTAAATACCTACTTTGTAGATAATTACAAAGGCTTGATAGAAAATTAGTAAAAGCTTCTTTTTAAAAAGCAACAGTGGGACGCCTGGGTGGCTCAGTCAGGTAAGCGTCTGCCTTTGGCTTGGGTCATGATCCCAGGGTCCTGGGATCGAGCCCCATATTGGTCTCCTTACTCAGCGGGAAGCCTGCTTATCCCTCTGCCTGCTACTCCTCCTGCTTGTGCTTGCTCTCTCTCTCTGTGTCAAATAAATAAGTAAAATCTTTATTAAAAAATCCTAAAAAAGCAACAGCTTTAGTATTTTTTAGAATGCTTTTGCAGTATTATATGTAGGAATATATTATGTGAGGGAAATATTACAAGGTTTCACTGTACAAAATACAAAGTGTATTAAGTATTATCCAATACCTAATAGGTGTCCAATCTATTTTACAGGGAACGTGCTGAAACCTATGAAGATATATGATTAGAATATGTATTTTATATAATTCATATTACATTACTGTTAAGCTGGAATCACTGTCTGTGGTGGACAGGATAACAGTCCCATAAAGATGTCCACATCTAAGCCTCAGAAACAGTGAATATGCTACCTTCCATGGCAAAAATGGACTTTGCAGATGAGATTAAGGATCTTGAGGTATGAAGGGTATCCTGGATTATCCAAGAGGGCTCAGTGTAATCACAAGGGTCCTTCTAAGAGGCAGGCGGGAGGGTCAGGCTGAGAGTGGGAGTGACAACGGAAGCAGAGGTCAGTGTGATTCGGGGCCAGGAGCAGGGAATGCAGGCAGCCTCTAGAAGCTGGAAAAGGCAAGGAGATGGATTCTTCTCTAGAGCATCCAGAAGGAACCTAGCCTTGCCAACCCATTTTAGACTCCTGACCACCACAACCAGAAGCTAATAAATGTCTGCTGTATTAAGCCACTAAGTTTTTGGTGATCTGTTACAGAAGCAGTCGGAAACTATTACACTCTCTTCGATTGTCTGCCCTGCTAGTGAACGGAGGAAGCACTGAATCTGACTATTAAAGACTGGTCTGTTTCAAGGTTTCAGTTGTTTGAAAGAGTTCTTTACTTCTTTGATGAGTAAATTATCCTGACACTTGATTTTGACTTTAAATTAAGAACAGTGGTTTCAAAGGTTAAGTTTGCTTCTCAAACATTTGCTAAAACACTTGTTGGGCAGGATCGTGAGGACTTGCAGGACAGTGTCACTTAAAGTGCTCAATTTAATTGTTAATAGCTTGATAGATACAATACTGTGTTTCCAAGAGTGGTTTGCAGACTCATAGACAGGCCCTAGGGTGGTCCCCATGTTCACACCTGTAAGTGTGGGCCAGACCCATGGCTTCTAACCAGCTGAATATGGCAAAGATTATGGAATGTCACTCACCTGGTTACATTACCATATATGTGATGTGTACATGTGTGTATATGCATTTGTATGTATATACACACACACTATGTATATTTACTATATAAGATATGTACACGTGGAGCACCTGGCTGGCTCAGTCAGTAGAGTGTTTGATTCTTGAACTTGGGGTCATGAATTCAAACCCCACATTGGGTATAGAGATTACTTTAAAAAAAATAACAATATATTTAAAAAGATGTCTACGTGTGAATATAGCATATATATGAATATTGTGTCATAGTTATGTATAACACATACTTGTGTATGTGTGTTTAAATCCATCTTAGCGGACTGGAGAGAGATTCCTTTACTGACTTTGAAGAATTTGCCAGCCTTGTTGTGAGAGGGCCAGTGTCAAGAAATTGCAAGCAGCCTCTAGAGGCTGCGTGCTCTCTGGAAGTAACCTCTAGAGAAGTAATCTCCAGCTGACAGCCAGCAAGAAAACAGACCTCAGTCGTACAACTGCACGGAGATTCTGCCAACAAAGAACCCGAGGGAGCTTGGTAGTGGATCTTTCCCCATTTGAATTCCCAATGGCACTGTAGCCCCAGCTAATATCTGGACTTACGCCAGGTAAGACCCCAGCAGAAGACTCAGCCAAGCCTTGCCTGGGCCCTTGATCCACAGAAATGATGAGATAATAGACAGGTGTTGGTGTATACTGATTTTGTGGTCATCGGTTATGCAGCCCAGAAAACAAATACAGGGACTAACTGCAATGATGGTTTAAAATGCCAGTTCCTTGTGCCCCCTCCCAAATCTACTGAAGTCAATCTCTGGGTGAAGCTCGGGAAACTGATTTTTAAACAAGTACCCCAGGATTCCGACATACCTAAGAAGATTGGTCCAGTGGGTTATGTCAGTGGTTCTCAAACCAAGCTGCATATTGTTATCACCTAGAGAGCTTTTAAAAAATATAGATATTCCTGGAAAACCTTATTCAGTATTTCAGGCATGGGGCCCAAGAATCCATTTTTGAAGAGCTGTCTAGGAAATTCTGATCCAGGGAACCACTGGTCTCAATTTATGTTGTTACTTATATTTATAAGCAGTGAAATGATTGAAAGCAGCCTAGTAAATCTTGAGATTGAATTTATGAAATAAATTCCAAATGACTGATTCTGCTATAAAATCAAATTTAAGATGGAACTCTAGCAGGCAGAAAACAGTCAGAATTCTGGTTGATTAACTGAAGTCTCATGACCTGTATTAAAATAAATCATGTTCGCTGGCACATATGCTTTCAACACTATATTTTATAAATTTTGAAGACTTTAAAAATGTCAAAAAGTATATATGTGTGCATGTGTGTGTATAACAGCACCCATTTTTAAAAATTTAATTATAAGTCAAAAGTATTATAACTTTGGTTATTCAAATCTAAAACTTCAGCTGAAGTTCAGTCCCATGGGAACATATCTTACTGATCATACATGAATGGGAAGCATTATAATTAATGTTGATGTATTTTGCAAAAAAGTAGCAAACTGGCCTTTGGGAAACTTCAGTTTCTCAGTTTTAAAAAATTCTCTTTGTTTTGAAACTATATCATACAGGTACTAAAGCTCATTTTAACTAAAATGGTGTAAATTGATTTTGGATTTACTTTGCAGTAGATGTGATGTAGATATGCAGCACTGAATGTAATATAGATTGTGTCAGTAGTAAACTTCTGGATCGATCCGGTTTACAAATTATGCCAATTGTACACCCTTTTACAATAGTTCCCTGTTGAGCTTACAAAACGACTACTTTATGTATATATCTATTTAAAAAAGGCTTTGGGAGGCATAGATTAAAAAAAAAATACCTAAGATCTTAAAGAAGAACAATGCTGAGAGCTTCCACCACCAGAATCATATAGGCTTATTATAAAGCATTATTTAAGGCAGCATGCTATTGGTGCACAAGTGGACGGATGGATGGAAGAACAGGGTGTCTAGAAACAGACCCATATCCATACAGTCTCCTGATGTATGACAAGGCTGACACCACCAACCAGTGGGGAAAATGGTGCTATGTCAATGTTGAGAGCCTTGCAGAAAACAATAAATCCTGACCCATATCTCACACCATACAAAAAACTTAATTTCAAAAGGATGGTAGATGTGAGAATGACAATAAAGCTTTTAGAGGAAAATATAGGAGATTCTCCCCCCGACTTCATCTTCTGATTATTTAAAATTGAGATGTAATTGACATGTAACATATTAGTTTCAGGTGCACAACACAGTGATCTATGTATACACTGTGAAACGGTCAGCACAATAAATCTAGCTAACACCCATCACTACACAGTCACACACTTTTTTTTCTTGTGATGAGAATAAATCCACTCTGTTAGCAAGCTTCAAATATGCAATACAGTTTTGTGATCTAGTCACCAAGCTGTAAATTTACATCCCCAGGATTTCTTTATTTTATGACTGGAGTTTGTACCTTCTGACCACCTTCACTCATTTTGCCCACCTACGACCCCCTGGGGTAAGCAATGATTTTTTTCAACTGGTCATAAATAATACAACCACATGGGGGGGGAGATAAATTGGGCAATATTAAGATGACGAACTTTTGTTCAAAAGACACCTTCAAGAGAGTGAAAAGGCAGTCTCTTAAAAATACATATCCAATCAGTGTTTCATAACCAGAATATTTAAGAACTCTTACAGACTAGTAAGAAAGCGATAATCTATTGAAAAAAAATGGGAAGAAGGATTGAACACTTCGCAAAAAGTATATCCAAATGCCCAACAGACATGAAAAGATGCAGATTCATTAGACACAAGAGAAATGCGAATTAAAACCGCAGTGCAACACCACTGCCCAGAGCCGCACCGAGTAGAATGGCTACAATGAAAAAAAGAGACGATACCGAGTATTGGTAAAGATGTTGAGGAATAGGAACTCACACGCTGCTTGTGGGAGTGTAAACTCGTACAACCCCTTGGAAAACAGTGTGGCGCTCAAGGATGCTAAAGTGGAACATAAACACGCCCACAATTCCACTCTTAGGAATATACCCACAGAACTGCTGCATACGTCCACGTCCACCAAAAGACAACCCCAAGAACCCTCGCGGCGCTATTTAAAAAAAAAAAACCAATCTGGAAACAACTCATGTCCATCGACCCAAGTGTCCAGAAGAAAGCAGAAATAAATTGGACTCTATCTGCACAGTGCAAAATCACACATCAGTTGGGATAAATGAATCACCGCTAAATGCAACACGGCTGCATCTCACATACTGAGTATGAAGTACTCAAAATTACACAAAAATTGGGTGCACATAAGCCCACATATCAAAAGTTCAAAACCAAGTCAACTTTTTCTGATGTGAGAAGCCAGGATAAGAGTTGCCCTTAGATGCAAGTAGTCATTGGAAGTGGACATTGGGGGCTTCTGGAGTGCTAGTGACATTTTTTTTATTCTGGATGCAGGCTGCACGGAAAATGTTCACTGTAAAAACTGGGTAAGCTGTACACTTAAGATTGTGCAATTCTCTGTACGCAGGTCGTATTTCAAGTTTCTTAAAAGTTAAAAAAAAAAATAGCTGTGACTTTCTCGGACAGTCACTCCTGGCCCTAGGAGCCCTCCTAGCTGCCCTCAGGCTTNTTAAAAGTTAAAAAAAAAAATAGCTGTGACTTTCTCGGACAGTCACTCCTGGCCCTAGGAGCCCTCCTAGCTGCCCTCAGGCTTAGGTGTCCCAGCTACCAGAGTACTGCCGACTGCCCCTCTCTCGGCGGCACTGACCAGGGTCGTGTTGTGATTTCTAATTTACCCGTCTTCGGGGGCAGGACCGGGCCGACCCTTCCCTGTCCAAAGTTGTCACTCCCGCACTGCACACGTTGCCCTGCCCAAGACAGACGTTCGTGAAAGAAATGCCTCCGTAGGTCATGGACCCCAACTAAAGCCATGTTCCTCCTGGAACACTCCCGCAAAGACCATCAGAAAGAGCAAAGAAGGATGTGAGGACACTGTGGTAGAAACACTACAGTTAAAGACGGAAACAACCGGGCCGGGCTCTTCCACCCACACTGAAGGGGGGGCTCCCTGCACAAGCTCCTTCGCGACGGAGAAAGTGACAGCTTTCTTGGAGAGCCTGTTCACCCAGTTTCCGCGTTCAGGGGGCTGGAGGCAGCCAGGTAAAGGGGCAGGAGAGAGGAAGGCGGTCCCCCGGGCAGCCGTGCCGCACGGCCGGGGCGCAGGGGTACCCCAGTCCCCGCGGACTCCGCCCCCGGCCCGCCCTCCCCCTCCCCC